>NW_028277075.1:33069038-33380961 GCF_059951505.1 Python bivittatus | reverse complement strand
ACTCTTGCAAGCCTCAACCCAGAATGTCTCTTGTGAGAAACTGAGCAGATTTTTTGGAATCCTATTAAGCTGAATTGTCCATCTTGCAAGACCCCAGAATGTAAAGATCAGTGAGGACTATGCTTGCTGTCTCAGCTGTTCCCTCCCTTGGAATTTCTTGCCCTGAAAGAAGAAGATGTTTCTGAGTCACTGCCAAGATAATACCATATTGTAATTGAGGCCATTTTCACTCCTGTCACTTTGTCAGCACTGGAAGCTTCAAATGCATCATTCCGTCTCTGGAAAAGGTCAGGCGTAGAATCTGCTTGCTACAGCTCCTTGTGTGCTGCTCTCCAGTGACTTGGGACAATCATCTATCTTCTCTGGACACTGGGCAGGCCACAGAAACATCTTTGTTTTTCTCACCACCAGCAAGTCACACGTACTGCTCAGCCTCAAGAAGAGAGACAGGGTCTTCTCTGCAAGACAACACAGAAAACAGGGACCAAGTGAAACGTGAAAATCCCTTGGGTCTAGAATTTGTGTTATTGTACTATATTTTTAGTCATCTCTTAAAAATCCATTGCCTAATAGCAGCCTTCCCAAGTTACTAACTCCCCCTGATATTTTTATTTTAATTGATGGTTTGTCTATTGTATTTTTGCACTGGTTTTACTTTGTATTATGTTTTCATGCTGTTTTTACTGTTTTTATCTTGTTTTATTTTGGAATGATTTTACTGTACACCACTGTAAGATGTTACAAAATGATACCATGGTAAAGAAATAGTTCTAATAAATTAAATAGTTTTTATCCCACAATGAATGTACAACTGAAGGGAACTAAGCTACTCCCCTTCTTCATTTTCCTTTCATATGCTTCATTGTGCCAATATTACAGTCATTATTTTCTGCAGGATAGAAAAAGGGGAAGTATTGGCAATTGTCATAGGTGAGCCAGGAACTGGGAATCAGGACCAGGAGCTTACCATTATGTCAGAATTAACATGCATCAGTGTATCTTGTGATTTAGATATTTCACACAGGGTATTTTTTATGGCTCTTATTATTCAAGAGGACTCCCAAACCTGAGGACTCCACTTAAAAAATGTTGCTGTTGTTACTATAATTTTCATTTATATCCTGCCTTCCTGTCCATGTGATAGACATCTTCTAAGACACAGCTTTGATAACTTGCTGGAAGGGGCAACCAACATGAATTGAAAGGTTTCAACTTCTAGCAACAGGTCTCCTTAAGAAATACCTAATTATTATACCATATACAGTATATATATATATATAGTATATATATATATATATATTTCCTTAAGAAATACCTAATTATTATATTACAAATCTTAAGAAAGAAGATAAAAACTAATAGAAACTAATATAGAGTAAGAAAAAGAAAAAAGAAATCAAAGAAAGAGCTAAAAGTACAAAGGCAAAAAAGAGAAGATACTCTCTTCTGTAAAGAAGTAACTTCTGATCTTCTTTACAGCAGTTATAAGTACAATTATAAATTTACCTCTTACTCAGTGGTTACAACATAACTCTCTTCTTTCTATAATCTATTCTGTCTAATAATCAAAACCATAAATCATAAGTTCATTTTTGTCTGTTTCATGCAAAAAGTCTATATGGGGTTTCCAGTCAGCAATATGTAGATATTGTTTTTTCCCTGATCAAAGAAGTCAATTTAGACATCTCAGCTAGTTCCATCATCTTCACCAACCATTCCTCCATTGTGGGTAATGCCGAATCTTTCCATCATTGTGCATACAATAATATCGCTGCAGTTATCATGTATAAAAACAAAGTTCCATGACATTTTTCCAACTGTTTGTCCATCAATGCTAAAAGAAAAGCCTCCAGTTTCAACTGTATATTAATCTTTAAAATTTTCTGAATTAGTGTGTGTATTTGAATCCAAAATTTCCTGGCTTTTTTACACATCCACCAAACATGATAAAATGTTCTTTCTTGTTGTTCACATTTCCAACATAAATTTGAAGTACTTTATACATTCTAGACAATTTCTCTGATGACATATACCAATGATGCATCATTTTATAAAAATTCTGTTTAAGATTATAACATAGTGTAAATTTCAATCCTTTCAGCTGCATATTTTCCCATTGTTCCATTTGTATATTATAACAAAATTTTTAGCCCACTTTATCATACATTCTTTCACTTATTCTTCTTCTGTTTCAAATTTCAATAAAAATTTATACATTTTAGCAATTTCATGTTCATCATTTATACACAGTTCTATTTCAAACTCAGGCTTACAGTGTTCAAAACCATGGATTATTTTGTCTACTTTAAATCTTTTTAATAATTGTAAATAAGAAAACCATTGACAAGCATATCCCTCTGCCACCAGATCCTCTCTTGATTTTATTTTATGTTCCCCTTGACAAAATTTGAGTATCTCACGATAAGTTAGCCATTTGTGTTTGCTTATTATTTCTCTTCTATAAACTGCTTCTTGTGCTGAGAGCCATAAAGGTGTTTTTGGGCACAACCTGGGTTTGCATCTATTCTATATTCTCAGTATGGCACATCTAACATAACAAATTATTAAAATCTACATTAACCTTAACTTTGCCATACCACAAATATCTATGCCACTCAAATCTCAGGTTGTGTCTTTCTAACTCCAAAAGTCTTCTATTTCTCAGCCACTCTTTCATCCAAACCAAATAGTAAGCTCCAAAATACAATTTCAAATCAGGTAGACCCAATAGTCCTCTTTCCTTTGCATCTTGTAACACCTTATATAAGGTGGTTTTTTTCCCCTGCCGCACAATTTTAAATATATAAAATCTTGTATTTTCATATTTTTGTTAACATCTTCATCATCTGTTTATTAATCTTAAAGCCTACTAATGCACCAAATTCTTTCAATTTGCCCATTAATGTTTCAATTCCCTCTGAAGGATCTTCCAAAATCAACACCAAGTCATCTGCAAATGCTCTTAACTTATAACTTTAAAGCCCTACATGGCATGGGTCCAGGTTACCTGAGGGACCATCTCACCCCCATTACATCAACCCATCCCACCTGATCAGGCAGAGAGGGCATGTTGCAGACCCTGTCAGCAAGAGAATGTCTCTGGTGGGGCCCAGGAGGAAAGCTTGCTCTGCCATTGCCCTTGCCCTTTGGAATATTCTCCCCCCAGAGGTGCGGCGAGCCCCTACCCTCCCGGTTTTCCAGAAAGGACTTAGGACCTGGCTCTGCCAGCTTGCATGGGGCAATAAGAGTTTTAATCAATCCTGGAGGTGGCTGGCTCCCTGATGTCACTCCTGAGTTATTCGTCAATTCCATCATTCTTGGAATTTATTCATTATTTTTAAGATTGTTTTTATATTGTATTTTAATTGATTTTATCTCCTTTGTAAACTGCCCAGAGTCACTTTTCAATAAGATGGGCAGTGACAATTTTGATAAATAAATAAATAAACTCTCTTTTTAAATCTTTAGTCCCACAATTCTCTCATCTTGTCTTATGTCTCTATTCAGTATTCCAAGAACCAAAATAAACAAGAGGGGACAATGGGCAGCCCTGTCTTGTTCTTCTTTGTATCTCCCATGGTTTTGTTAGATCTCCATTAACAATTATTTGTGCTTTCTGTGAAAAGAAATACCTAATTTGTCTCACTTGTTTGCCTCTTTTGATGTTTCAAATCATATCATTTTCCTGCTGGAATAAATAATAAAGTTGAGCTTGCATGCACTAATACAAATGCACAGAATATCTCTCAGCATTTTTTAATGAGTCATCTCACAATAAAAGTCTTCAGGAAGAAAAGAACCATAGGAAGAACCACTGTGTCCCTATGGAGAAGGTGTGGCCTTATAGCTTTATTGTCATGTACAGCTTAATGCTAGGCTAACAATGTCAAAGAAAACTTCACTATTTAAGCTTCAGTTACTGAGGTGTATTCATCCCCATCTTGATACTTTTAAGATAAATTGGACCACACATCTCCTACTATCCCCGAACCATATGCTGGGTGGAGCAATGGAAATTGTCATCTAAAACGTATGGATTGCCTCAGGTTGGGGAAAACTGTGCATATATTATAGTTCTCCCATGACTGATTATATTATCTCCAGTAGGGGTCAGCTCATCTGGCAGCAAAAGGGAGGACAATCAAAACCATATTCCTCAGTATCTAAGACCTAATTGCTTTGATACATAATTGATGAGCCACTCAGGAGTAGCCCAAATGTACAGACACAACAAGCACATTCCCAGGGATATCTGAAGTTGTCTTATACTGAGTCAGACATGGGTTTGTCTCATCCTTCTCCAATTTTGTGCCCTCTAGGAATTTTGGACCCAACACCTATCAGGTTTGGGGAGGTTAGTCTGTCTAGAGTAGCATTATCAGCTGCTCCACCAAGATCTTGGGATACTGTTACTTGCTACCTGAGATTCTTTTTCTATTAGTGATGCCAGAGATTGAACCTGGGTACTTCTGCACATAGAATGCCTTACCTTTAAAAATAAAAGAAATTCTGCAACAGACTATTTATATTTATTACCAAAACCCTTTTCTACCATGATTTATTATTTGCTAATCAAGGCTGTTGATTTCTTCCCTGCCCATTCTTTCTATCTCTCTTCTCCCCGACATCAAAGCTAAAGAGGAATTATGAGAAGTTTTGTATGAAGACAGTTGGAGAAATGAGCCCGTGTTACTCAGCTTACTCAGCTTCAAAGACAGTTTGATTTTACTGGAATTGTGTTAGTTGATTGGATTCCTGTTTCAAGTCTTGGCTCCCCACAGATGGACATAAGACTATAATGAACAGCATGGATTCTTCCTCTAGAGATGATCAGACACCAAGATGAAAATATGTAATCAAACTGGGTGGAAGAACATGATTTTTACATAGTTAATTCCCATCCTAGTTCCATCCAGCCTTGTTAGCAGAGGAACTTGAATCTTTCCTGGAAGAGAAAATGTCTCACCTAATGTAAACAGGAATGAACAGCTACTTCTCCCCCTCCCCCTCCCCCACCCCCAAATATATGCCCATAAGCATATAGGCATGTATAGAAACACATTCATTTTACTGTGTTTATCCTTGGTTCAAAATGTTTTTAAAAATGCCATTGCAAAGAGTTTTCTTTCACACACATTCAGTGTAGAAAATCACTCCCCCCCACCCCACTTTTCAAACATTGGGCAACAGGAAGCTGGGATAGACCACCAGGGAGTCTTAATGAGTTATTCACCTGCTCTTGCATGCACTGCCACCTGTTTGTTTTAAAGGGCTTGTAATATCTTTTAGTCTAGTAATCTACTGACCTTGTATAGATGTATGTATAGCATTGATAGATTAAAGACAGGAATTGTGATGCAACTGTCTTCCAGTGTGAGCTAAAAAGGCTTAATCACTTTACATTTTAATGTACACATTTGCTCTTTAATAGATGACCAGGTGAACCTAACATTCCTGGTGGTTTCCAGGTAGATCTGCAGGCAGACTTGGATGCTTGACTGTCTCATACTAGTTCCAATTCAACATTTACCCATAGCAAATATATAACATACAATAAATGTTATGTTGGTGTGTATATTTTTTGCATGTATGCATCTTTGGGGACAGAGAAGCTGGAGCCTGTGGCACAGCCCCGTTTGCAAATGATGCCAATGGATTCAGAGACATGATTGCTTTCAAAAATGCATGGTTTACCAGGCTTCAAAAATTGATTCTTTTGTTAGCTTTGTATGGTTGAATAAATCATTATGGAAATGTTAACAGTCACAGAAGATGAATCGAACTTTGCAGGCTTGCAGTAGAAAAGAAATTTAAACCATTGTCCTCCAATGCACTTATGCTTCTGAGTACAATCCATTGGAAAACTGTCCTGCAAAAAAGTCCCAGTTGGGTAAACATGGGCTGCCCAAGAGCATTACTGATGGACTGTGCCTTTCCCCATTGTACATTATAATTCTAAATTCTGTAACTCTGGTGGCAAGAATAGTACCTTAGTTAGTTATCCCCTACAGTTAAAGATGCTTTGCAGACTGCTAAAAAGGCAGATAAAGTTCTCATATACACATGAAAGCGTAAACACACTTCTGTCTTGCTTTTAGTAATGATTGAAGTACTAAAAGAAACCATGCCAGGAAATAACCAAACATTTGCCTGGTGCAACTCCATAACTCATGAGGCAAAAGATCACAACACATTTATGCTTAACTGCTTGAAATGACAACTGTTCCCAGAAAGGAAAGTTTTAGTTCCTTCATGGCATTAGGAAAAGCTACAAATGAAGACAAGTTGATGAAGTGTTGTGTTTGTGGCATATGGGTTTTAATGGCCTGGCCTGGCTGCTGTTCTGCTGGCATGAGCCAGCCAATGGAGTGGGTAAAAAGGGAAAAGCAGCTCAATTCTGGCCTTGGAGGGCAGCTGTGCTGTCATTGCGGGCTGATGAGCAGACCTGGCTGCTATCCAGGGCTGGTGCCGTGAGATGTCCAGGCAGCAGTCCCATTGCTCCAGCCTGGTATATAGGTGTTGGGGACTAGAGCCCCAGGGGGACACAGTCTCTGGAGGGCATGCTGCTGGTCTGACTAAAAACTGGAGAGAGAGAAAAGGAGAGGAGAGGAGAGAGAAAGTCTGCGCATGGAGTGAACAGAGTGGCTGGAGAGAAAGGTTGGAGAGAGAAGTTAAGTGTGCAAAGCAGTTGTCAATTTCTGATCAGGAAGGGAGAAGAAAGGTCCAGGGGTGGCTTTCCTGGAAGAAGGGAAGTGAAGACACAGAGGGATGAGAGCTCTACCCAAGATCCAAGAACAGGAAGGAGGGACACGACTGGCTGCAGGTGGCAGCTTCACCCAAGACTCAAAGGGAAGGAAGGGATCAGCTGTTGTGGAGAAGCCCTGGTCTCTGGGGAAGGACTGGGCACAAGACCTTGAGAGAGATTTTTCCCCCAACAGAGAAGCAGTAGGTATTCGGCTGAGCAAATCCAAGGGAAAGTCAAGCCATGCTGAGCCCACTACAGTAAATTCCAGCCCATTCCTTTCTTTTCACTCTGTCTCTTATCAAGTCCAGGAGCAGGGGAGGGAGATGGAGAGAAATGGAGAAGAAGCAGGAGAGATAGAAGTGGATAGTCTCTGGGAGGAGACTTAGGAGGAAACCTGACACCGGGGGAACACTGGGACTGTGTTGTAAATCCTTGTTGTAAATAGCCTGACTGTAAATTGTAAAAAAAATAATAAAAATCCCCCATTGTTGTGTTTTTCTGTGTCAATTGCCACCCTTGCAAAAGTACAGTACTCCTCTAGTTCAAAAAAGAATCCCATCACACTGTGACAGTGACACACTAATATCACTTGCCTTGCTTTATCAATGGGAAGATAAAGGTAGGAATTGGTGGGATAACAGTAGAGTACTATAGTGCACTGTACACTGAAGATTGCTCAGAATATGCCAACCACAATATATCTGCTAGATCACTAATTGGGATCAGTTGTTGGATGAAGCTTGTGTTATATGGATTACCGAGCCATTTTTTCAGCACAACTAAACCAATTATTCTTATTTTAAAGGTCTTCAAAGCTTAAAATTTAGGAACATGAAGAAGCATTTGCCTCTAACCAACCTTCCTCAACCTGTTCCTGTTCAGATATGTCCTTTCCTAATTGTGATATTCTGGCTGGGAAATTTATGTCTGGTATAATATATGGAGGAAACTTATGTATGTTGGGTTGGGAAAAGCCATTATATTAACTCAATCACATACTCAGAACACCTGTACAGACCCATCTTTGGGTGTTGCTATTGTTTTAAGTGAAGTGGGCAGCAATAGGGGAAAAACCCTCTACAATCAAAGTGTTGTGATTGTAGCTTTGTTTCCTCAGAGAAACTTGCCTTGTGGTTTTCTGGAGAAGCTGAAGTTCACTTTATTTTCCCAGTTTTTCCCCATCTGATTTCTTCCTCCCATTTCACAAATGTTTGCTTTATGTATTGTACTGTTTTTATTTTCTGAATAGTATTGGCAATTTATTCCTTAAAAGGTGAAGTAGAGTAAATAAAGCCATGGGCGAACCTGCCTTCGGGCTTCAGGTGGATCCACAACTAGCTGCAAGAGAAATTTCAATAGTGAATTATAGTGGAACCAAATATCATACATTCTCTGAAGCAGTTTTCTTTGGCTTCTTATTAAATTGTCTTCGGCTGTATTTGAAAGAATCCAATAAAAGCTAATTATTCATCATCTTTACTGCTCTGATGCTCCTCTTCTTAGCCAGTCTCTGGAGTCTAGTTTTGTGCAGCTTTCTTTCTGGGCTTATATACATTGATATCTATCAAAACTGTAGCCATTCATTAAGACCAAATCTGACTTCAGTCTTGATGTCCAAAATGGGGGATGGGAAATGGCATGAGATGCTTGATAACGAGGCCTGAAGTCCTCCCAGGCACTAAAGGCCTTGATTTGGTGGGGTTTCAACTCCAAAATGGCAGACTATAAAAGAACGTTCAGCATGATAGCAAAAATGAGACATAAAAGAAAAAATGAGGTCATCTCTCTTCCAGAGGAGGATGTCTGTGTTGTTATCATACTTTATTATTGGTTTTCAGATGGCTCCTTTTTTTTATTGCCTTTCCCATAAAATTATCTATGCTTCTTGTCTGCTTTTAACAATTATTTTGTCCCCATTACCCATTGGCAAAGATCCACCAACTTCCTTTTATGTTAAATTTTCCCTGTTCCTATCTTCAATTAATAATCCTGGGAAACAATAGATGGTGTCTCTTTTATAGTTTTCCTCATAACAATATTCGTGACTCGCATCTGCTTTAACTACCCTGTTGCCATTATCAACCGGCATAGATCCACCAAGATGCTTTTGCTTCATCCTTCCATACTATCACATGCAGTGTACAAATCTGAGAACCTATAGCTCTATACTTCCAAACGAGCAGAAGATGAAATATTATGGATCCTCATTATGAACTAAGACAGTATATTTTTGGTCTTAAAAGGACATTGATTTCATTAGTGTGTAGCAGTATTCTATTATTCATCACAAAAGTTGATCCAGAAAGAAGACAACCCCCCAAATTGAGGAAATGAAGGATTAAATAAACTCCTTATGTATTGCAGCAAGCTAAATTGTTGGTGTAAACCCTTTCCCTATCTGAAAAACATGGAGCTCTGGTGAAACAATAATGATTTGTATCCCTGTGTGGCTTCTGACATGGTACTTTTTCATTTTCCTTTCCCCCCCTCACCACAAAAGAAAAGTAAAGAAAAGAGAAAATACGTTTTATAAGTGCTGCTGCAGAATGGTGCAAACTCAAAACTCTGAGTTAAAATCCCTGTTCTCACTACATAAACTTTAAGAGAGCATCATCTATCTCTCATGGTTGTTAAGCAAATAAAATGAGAGGAGGAGAGTTGAGATAATGGGAGGGAAATGTATTCATGTGGAATCCTAACAGCTGGAAGGAAGCCTTACCCTCTTACTAGGAAGACGAGATATGCAAAGACCATCACAAGTAGCAAAACGCTCCATGAATACTATGGTTATTGTTTCCCCATCCCCTTGGAATAGAAGTAAGACTTTCTGCTGTCTTCCAGCAATAAGAAATATTAGAGATGGAACTGAAGTTCCATGGTATTTCTTAATAAGTGGAAATCAAATAAGTCCTGATTCTCTCTCTCTCTCACTCTCTCTCTCTCTCTCTCTCTGTGTGTGTGTGTGTGTGTGTAGCATGCTGTATGCCTGTATTTGTTGGGCATGGAAAATTAGAGCTCTAACTTAGAGTCTTCACTAACATTTTAGTTTTCCATGTTTAGATAGATTTATTACATATTTCTTTAGAGGGTACTGGGCACTCCATCAATAGGAAACTCATACTGGCGAGTTAGAGATGTTGTTAAACATGATAAGATTCTTTCATGAGTAGTTCATTTGATTGATGAGATGTTGTTCAAATGCATATGAACTGGTTCTGCACTTCAGTCTTGGAAGTTGATCAATTCAGATTTGTCACTAAAGTTCCAGTGGTGCCTTCTACAAGAAACAGGATTAAAATGAACACTGACACAGTGATGGACCGAAACTAATTTAGCCTTAAAAGAGGAGACACAGATATGCATAACATTTGCATATGTGTATGTATGTGTGATATACATGCAGTGAAGCAGAATCTGTTTTGTTGAATATTGCAATGTATGTTTTAGTGATTAATTGCATCCCTTTCAAATTCAGAGCTAACTTGTTCAAAATAATGCTTGATGCTTCAGAAACTCTCCTTGCCTATCTACCTCTCTCTTTCTCTTTCCTTACACAACACGCATACACACAGATTATGACTGGAATAAAAACACAGTACAGGGACAAACTATGAGCAATTGTCATGTATGTCTGTGAAATCTGCTGAAAGCTTTTGCTCTCCCTTCTTAGGTGTCTTTAGTTTTAAATTAGAGCTGGACTAAACA
Source organism: Python bivittatus (assembly GCF_059951505.1). Classification (NCBI taxonomy): domain Eukaryota; kingdom Metazoa; phylum Chordata; class Lepidosauria; order Squamata; family Pythonidae; genus Python; species Python bivittatus. The sequence continues at coordinate 33,370,511 of NW_028277075.1, read as the reverse complement.
GCTCTTTCAGGATGGTGATGAGAGAGAAAGAGAGACCATGCTATTTCCTTTCAGGGTGAGCAAAATTGTGCAGAGCCCAGAAAGAAGTAAAAAATAGTAAGCCAAAGAAATTAAAGCCAAGATATTGAGGTGGGGAGGGGAGGGGGCGGGGAGAAACAGGCAAAACTAATTTACACCAACACCATTTCATATACCTCTCCATACCTTTCTATCCTTGTAACCATTTTTGCATCCACCTTTTCATACATTGCAGTTGGTTCTTTATCATCCTTGGTATAGTTATCAAGGGTAATAAAGAATCTTGAATAAATGATAAAAACTGTTCCTGAATATGGATTGAAGCAGGATATTTTTTTAAAAGCTTTCTAACCAATAAACAAAACCCCTGCAGGTAGAAAACTAGATGTCAAGAAGAAATGTTTTATTTTCATCATTTCCCTGATATTTTCTCCATTAGGATTTTCTCCATTTGGAAGCATTTGACTGTGTGTTTCTCCACCTGTATTTGGAAGTACAAGCCCAATTTAAATAAAATATACTTTAAACATACACTATACTTGTGATCATTGCTTAACTATGTTTGCTTCCTGAGCATTTTACAATGAGTTGACCCAAGTACTCGAAGTGCCTTAGTTTCTTGAAGTTGGTGTAGCCCCATAGCCTGAAGCTCTAGCAAAAAGTGAATCACAATTGAAAGGGCCTAGAGCCACCACAGTGAGAAAGACACTGAGGTCATAAAATACTGAAAGGCCCACTGGGGCTTATCGCCTCAAGGTTTACTTTGTTTTGCTTTCCAGTTTTAACATTTTAGTGTTCAGAAGAGAAGCATCAAGTGAAGCCCTCAAATAACTACAGCAAAACAAATGACAGGGTTCAGAGCTACCTTTGATAGTTAACATTTTGACAGCTATTGCTATACCACTTCACCCAGCATGTTTCAGCCCTGGGCTAAGCAGACCATTGCCCCCATTCTCGCTTCTGCCCACTGCCATGTGGCCTGGCAAACTTACCAGAGAGGTGATGACAAGGACAAACAGTGACAGGCGATAGCACTCAGTAGCTCTGAGGTAGGTGAGAAATGCTGGACAAAGTATCTTCCCACATACATCATCATTTCCTGGAAAGATACCTAGATGAGGCTAAGGGAGCTCAGAGAACCAAAATTATTTAAATTAAGTATTAGCTGTGGGTGGTAAAGCCCAAAAAGAAATTGTTTGCTGAATCCTAACACTCTTTAAATAGTGTTTGTTTCTGTTTGCCCATGTACTGATGTAGCTAACATCTGGGGTACAGAGGATCTCATCAGAAGCAGAAGCAGATGTCAGTCAAAGCAGTCGGCAATGTCTGATCTAAGACACTGAACCAAGATACTGAAATCGGCTGTGATATGGAAGCTTCACGGTGAGGCCTTGGCATAATTCCTTTTCAAATTCATTTTTAATTTAAGTTGGTTTACTTACCACTCAGCAAGGAAAGCCATTTCAGACAAACAATGAAGCCACTGCTGAGAGATATTGTAGACATAGATTCACCAGGACAAGGCAGAATTTCCCTTCTTCTTTCCTGAACAGGGAGGCAGTATCCTACTCCTGTCCTTTGGAAACCAGGTGCTGAAAGAGTCTCTGTATTTCTCAACTTCTGAAGTCTGGGATGCCCTGATTTCCTCACTTATGCCTCACTTCTGCCCATTTAGACTTCCTTCCCCTCATTTCCTCTACCAGATCCAAGCTTAGAAGAGGAAGCAAAGTTTTTACCACCTCTCCATGGGAGCATTGAGTTCCAGTTCTTAATATATTTCTGAGGTGATCTTGTCTCTGAAGGCTTTATTACCCTGTTCAGTACAAGGAAGGCCCAGTATTTGCCCACAGAAAATGTACATGAATCATTCAAAAGAAAAAAATGTTTTGTTCAGATATGAGAACTAAAGAACAAGGAGTGTGTGTGTGGGGGTCTTGCATTTTTTCCCTGGATTCCTTGTGGTGTAAGTGCAAGCAACTTCAGCTAGACGTCTTCTAATAGAGTCCTTCCTAAACACACCCTTTGGAGAACTTTTTTACTTCCATACCTCACATCTTCCTTTGGCTCTCCACCTCTACCACAAATTTGACAGACCTCCTAACCACTTCCTATGCCTTCGGTATTCATAAAAGTCAATTTCAATCCAAAGAAAACATGTGGCTGCTGCTGAAAGCATTTACATTGCAAATCACTTTTAATAATCTTTCTATAGTTAATCTTGTGACACATTCTAATCCTTTTATCAACAGAAGGAGAGAGAGAGAGAGAAACTGGAGACTCCAATTCCTCTCTAGTTTAGAATCTAAAGGGAGATTATAGAAATGTTGTCATCGACACCTGTTTCTTTATTCCACTAAACCGAGACCATGTGTGCAAGAATGTTACCAGAGAAAAGGAGTCAATTAGAAAAAAAAACGTAATGGGTAAAAAGCTAAGTGCAAAATGTGTTAACATGCAAATCAGAGTGTATATGTGATTACTGCAGAGGGAAGATCATTGCATGAATGTGTTAGTGTATATTAACCATTTCCAACCTGGAGCTCTACAAATATATTAGACTTCTAACTGATAAAATTCCCAGGGAATTGTAGGAAATGAAGTCCAACACATCTGGATAACACCAGGTTAAGAAGGTTAGATATGAACCCAGGGATATGAAAGTGAATTGTTAGTGAATGTCCAAGGAGTTAATTATGAAAGAAGCATATTCCAATTTATATGCAACTTTGCTAAGTCTCACTCCTGTGAACCTGCTTGACCCTTTAAGTGATCAGAAACATGGCAGATAGCAGTGTCTCAGCAGCTAGGCAATAAAGGAAAAAAACTGTTTATGTAAGATGTCATGGTAAGGAGCAGAAGAAAGAAGAGAATTGGATTCTATGATCAAAAGGTCTGTTATGATTTCACCATAACTCGAGCAATCAGACCACCATTGGATATCCCAATCAGAATGACTCTTATGATAATCCATTTCCTCCTGAATCCTCTGGAGCTGCAACCCCACTACCTTCTCAACCACCTTCCCTAAAAAGGGGAGGTGGGAGAATGGATGAAAATTGTCCAGTATGGTGAGATCCAGTGATGGCTTCTTGAGGAGGGGAAATGCCAGTGCCTCTTTAAAGGCCACTGGAAACACTCCCTCCCTCAAGGATGAATTCACCATTACCTGGACCCTCCCATGTCACTTCCCAAGTAGCTTTAACCAGCCAGTAGGGACATGGATCTAGTTGGCAAGTGGTGGCATTGATCGTTCAGAGGACCCTGTCCACTTTCTATGATTCAACAGGATCAAACTGTTCCCAGATAACAGGATAAGTCCATACCCTGGGCATCTGTATAGACCACGCTGCACACTTGGTATCCAGCTGGGACTGGTGAGTGATTTTATCCTCCAGATGCCCTTGTAAATGGGCCACTGGGCCCCCCTTTACCAAAAGGTATCAGGTGATCTTAAACAGGGCCGCTGGGTGGCATTCTGTGGATGCAATAAAAGCGCAGAAATGTAGATCTTTTACCACTCTTACTGCCACAAGATAGGCCTTAATCATGGTTCTAGCTTGTGTTTGGCCGTGTTCGGTCCTTGTTTTCCTCCAGCAGCACTCTAGACGTCCCTTAATCCTTTTCAAGACCCTCAACTCCTCCATGAACCACAGGGACTGTCAGGCTTGGTGGGCTAGGAGAAGTCACATGGATGCAATCTTGTCCAAGGCCTCGGCCGCTTTCCTATTCCAGGCAGTGGCCGAGGCCTCCACTGGACTGTGTAGCAGACCCTTGGGTATAACCCCCAGCTCCCTTTGGAACCCAGTTGGGTCCATCAGTCGCTGTGAGCACACCAGTTGAATAGGTCCTGCCTCCCTGCAGAGGGGAGTAGCATAGGAGAACCTCAGAGTCACGATCTGAACATCACAAGGGGGATAGATGTAATTCTTCTTTCAGATCACATTGCCACTGCTCTGACAAGAAAACCAAGTCTGGTGTGAGGCCACTGTCCCAAGCTGGATCATGAATAATCTGGGACAGGCCCATGGCCGCCATGATGGTCATGAACTCCTGAGCTGCCTCTGAGGCTTGCCCTCATTTTGTATAAATGAGTCCCATATTTCATTAAACTTGTCCATAAAAAGTCTACATCTATAGGCAATCCGCTCATAAGTGGCAAGCACAATCAGGTCTTCAATCCATTGAATAAGTGAGGCCATACATTTATCTTTCCAGTGTTGTAATACCAGTCTTTTAGCCATAGTAAGAGAATCCATTTACATCATCCAGATGTCAAATTCCATGTACTAGGTATATAGTTCAAAAGAATATTATCCTCTTAAAATTTTAGCTTTTGTCGCACAATGATGTTTATATAGTCCATTACTTTCTCCCAAAACTTGGTAAGTATAGGACATTGCAGAAACATATGCTTTAAAGAGGCATTGTCCTTATTACATCTCCAACAAAATGCTGTTTTTGACAATCCTTTTATGGAATTACATCTATTCAAAATCAATGAGGCTTACTTTTGAATAAACATAGATAGGATTTCACTGCAAAACCCTTTTCTCCTCTTTATAAACTTATAATAATTATGGAAAGGTACCACATGTACATACATAGAGAGCTATGAATCACAATTTTCCTCCTTTCCTTTTGCAGCTTTTTTTGGGGGGTGATAAACATGAGATGGAGATCTGAGGCGGAGAAATAGCATAGTTTTTTGAATCAATAGCCTCTAGTGATGACAACAATATAAGGCTGGCTAATCTTGTATCCTACTGGAAATACTCAGAGTCAATTGCTATGTACATTTCTCTTACAGAGGTAAAAAAAAAAACCTTTTAATTGATCGTGATTTATGGGCATTTATATAGCATATGAGTTTTAACCATCACTTAACTATTTGTATAATCCCATCAGGAGTTAACCAGTGATACTGTGATATCGTCAAGTTCATAAATAGTATCAAAATTGTGTTCTAACACAAGAGTGGACAATCTTTTTCAGACTAGAGGTTGTATCCTTGCTGCAGGGCCACAGGAAGCTTGAGCAGTGATGCTGTGACATTAGCAGAGTAGGCAGGATTCATATTTTTTGGGGGGGGAAATTGGCATGTTTGGGGAGATTGGGACTCTTTATCTTCACCCATAAGTATAGCAAAGATCTGCCCAATTTGTTGGGATTAGGGATTTTAAGGAGTGCAGACAGTGTTTGCAAAAATTAAGCAAGGATGCAAAAGGTCCAGCCCACCAGAAATTCTTTTGAGGATTCTAAGACTGGGAGAAGTCAAATTATGTTGTCCTTCTTTGTATCTGGCCTTAGGGCTGTAATAAACGTGTTTGTTGTTGTCCTTCTTTGAGTTTTGGGGAGCACTGAGAAATATTTTCAAGAGTAAAATATGTCTCTTAAGACTTACACCACCAATTCTACCTTTTAAAAGATTTGGCTCTTCCACTCAAACTTGAGACTCCTTTAGATCCTAATTCCACTCACTTCTGAAGCACGACCCTCAACTTATGGAGAACCCCTTAGGCCAATAGAAGCTACAGTATGTGCCACTATATGGATCCAAATCCTCAGCCAGAAGAAAGGTTCCAAAACTTTCGGGCCTATTCACTCTAGGTGGCTCTTGGAAGTACAAATGGTTGGGGGGGGGGGGTACATGTTTCCCATTTTATTTATTTATTTATATTTCAAATTTATCACCGCCCATCTCACTGCAGAGTGGCTCTTGCCCATCCCTGTTTTAAAAAAAGGAGAAGGACTTCCCATGAAGGATCTACAAATGGAATTACAGCAGCTTGGTTATTAAGGAAAAAAACAGATTTAGCTTGAAGTTGATTGGTTTTGTAAAAACAATATTTGAAGCATCAGTGCTCTTGTTTGTAAAAACCACATTTTGCAGGATGTATATCCAGGCCCAGACTCTGGAGGCGTCTCATTCCAGTATTTTAATTCCCATCATCTCATCAGGTATCATAGTATGTAAACAGGCCACTAACATGTTGTTACATTTGTTATTAATAATAAGCAATTAGTTGCTCATTTTTAATCAGTCAGATGCTGGAGAGGAGAAATCACGTAAACATTTGTAAAGCTTCCTTTGGAGAATCATATGGATAATAGCTCTAAGAGGCAGATCAAAATCATAGAGCTTTATACACTTAAAATGCCCCCTTCAATATTCTCTAGAGATTAGGGTTACCAGATCCGGGATGCAAAAATCCAGACAACTAGATAACATTTTCTGTTTCTCTTTCCTGCATCTAGTGGCTGTCTGGATTTTTGCAGCCCGGATCTGGAAGTTATACTAGAGATATCATTTCTGGGTGATTGCAGTCCAAAAAAGGAAAATAATTGCACCTTTACTTATCTCACCAAGAGGCAGTCCCCATTATTTCTCATGTGATTACACCCACAACCGAAGAGCTGGCAAAACTCTTGCCACAGTCCTTGTTGTGCTCCTCTCAGTTTAGTAAATACATATTAAGATGGCATATGAATAATGAATATCTGTGTGTGTTGAAAGAAATCAACTCCAGAGAATTCAGAATTAACCTGATCAAGGTCAGTGTGAAAGTATCCTCATAATCAAGAACAGCCCACAGGCCTGAACTACAGTATATAAGGAATACAGGGAAGTTTGAATTTCATTGTTTAGCACATTGAATCCAGCCATGGCTTATCATAGTGTGTGAATCCAGTCAGTATGCTCGGGGGGGGGGGGGACAAGAAACTATATATCCTATCCTATCCTATCCTATCCTATCCTATCCTATCCTATCCTATCCTATCCTATCCTATCCTATCCTATCCCTCCCTCCCTCCCTCCCTCCCTCCCTCCCTCTTTCTTTCTTTCTTCCTTTCTTCCTTCCTTCCTTTCTTTCTTTCTTTCTTTCTTTCTTTCTTTCTTTCTTTCTTTCTTTCTTTCTTTCTTTCTTTCTTTCTTTCTTTCTTTCTCTTTCTATCATTTATCTTGGGTGATTCTGCCATGCACTTTGAATGAGTTTTCTGGATTGTAGCTTGTAGGCTGAATCCAGATATTACATATGCTGGGGAAGAGTCCCTAAGTACAAATCCACGCAGGGCATTACTGCTAGGAGAATGGAGTGGGGGGGGGGGGTTCCTCTTGCTGATTCCACCTCTCTCCAGCCTCCAAGAAGGCTTCCCTTTTATTTCAAAGAGTCCTCCAGCCCACCAGAGCAGCTTTTGCAGGTGAAAATGAGTGAAGGGGAGGACTCTACTAAGTTCACATTTATGGGATGTACCAAAAGCTGGCCCCATAGGTCAATCACATATGTTTAATTAACTATTTTTTCCCCAGAGAACATGTTACTGTACATAGGGATGTTCAAAGGTCATGTGTCAAACAAGTAAGGAAATGTTTAGAAGAAAATGGCAACCAATTTGAACATTTAATGTAATTCATGTAATAAATTGTCTATGGTGCCTGACTTTGTCTAGTGGCCTGACTGTTGGTATACCCTGTATATGCATGGACAGTAGAAAAGCTCCTTAGAATCAAAGGCTGTCTTTCCTTCCACCTTTCCCAGTATTAGAGCCTTCTCCAAAGAACTAGACCTTCACATAATGTGTCCAATGTAGGATAATTTGAGCCTGGTCATTTCTGCCCTGAGTGAGAACTCTTGATTGATATGTTTGATGATCCATTTGTTTGTTTTCTTTTCTTTTTTTTCCATCTCAAGACCCTCAAGACCTTCCTGTTTTTAGCATTAGTTGTGAGCAAAAACTTTGACTTGACTTTGACCAGTTCCAAGAATGCACAGAGAAAGGGTAGTATTGTACAGGCAGTTCTATAGTCTGTCCTTAGCTTTGTTCTAAAATCTGCCTGGGCTTTGTTGGCACAATATCTTTCCTGCTCAGTTCTTTTCTCTACCCTCAGTCTCTAGGTATCTAAGCCAAGCTAGAGAGTTCCCCTTTTAAATCAGCTATCTTACTTTGAGGCATTGTCTCGTCCTTTTAAGCAGCTTTCCTGCCTTATAGGCAGATGGATTATCTGAATCTCATAGCATCGCTTCTGGTGGGAATTATAGAGTACGTTGTGTAGAACACCAAGAAAGCTAAAATGCTCAGATTGTACTCTATATCTAAAACTAATTTTTTCCTGTGTTTTCACATTACTATTGCATACCTAAAGGCCAAGAGCTACATAAAGATACTTTGTAACAAATAACATCTGTTATCCCAGATTGTGATGTTTTAATGCCACATATTTCTTCAGCCAATAAAAAGAAAAAAGGAATGAGAGCACCACAACACAGCATAAACGATCATCTGTGTATTATGGTAAAAAAATTCTAAACTCGTAGCCATTTTCAGCTACAAATCGTTTACCCTATGTTCTCTTCTGTTCCCACCAGAACTGGAGCTGTGAAGTTTAGATTATTCATCTGCCAAAGAAAGTAGTTAGATTTAGACTCAGCATTTATCTTTAATGCTTTCCTTTAAAAAAAAAAAAAAGCAAATATCTAATCCATGTGAAAGTTAAGAGCACTATTCTAACATTTTCTGCAAATAGTTAAAACAATTTAAATATAAACCCTACATGTATACAATCTAATAAATATGGTAAAAAAGGGATGGTGATGGAATAGAAAGTCAGGCATCAATATTTATTTACATTTAACTTTATTCCAACTTTTCCCTGATAGCATTAGATCTCAGTGATCTCCCATAATTTTATTCCTGCAACAACAACCCTTTGGAATGGTTATTGAGGGAGACTATTCTGGGACAGAAAAAAATAAATGCAGTTGTTTGCAATTGAACATCATGCAGAAGCCCTTGTTGATGTACCTCTTCCCCAAGGCTGTGAGGGCAACTGGAATACGTTACAAAATGTCTACTATAGTTTTTCCAACTCTTGTACCCTCTATATGTTTCCTGTATAGTTCTCAGCCACAGCCAGCATGGTCAATGGCCTATAGCATGTGTATTTATAGAAGCTGAAGGCACCAAACTGAAAAAAATTGGCTGACTGAAATCTTACAAACAAAAAGGTAGGCTGAAAGAGGTTTCTAGAAGTACCTTCTAAACTTGACTTCCTAATTCCTCTCATAAGTAATAACAAAATACTAAATAAAAAAAAGACCACTGTGTAAATTACGCAAAAGAAATTATACAAAATTGCTTACTTTGTATATTCAAATATGCTGAATTTAGTTAATCTGCACGAGTTGGTTGGTTTGCAGAGTGGCCAAACCTTTGCTAAGAAAAGTCGACAGAAAAGAGAGAAGCAACTGTGATTTCATTCTAAGCACAAAACGGGGACAACTGGTAATTACTTTGGGATAAAACTCTCAGGGCAATGATCACATGAACACACTCCTCTCCTTGCTAGATGTGTAGGCCATGGCTTTCCCCAGGCAGTTCTGGTTAGTTGCACTTTCTCATTCTGTAGGTTGCAGCCCCAAACACCACACTGAATTCCAAATCTTGATGTACCTTCTATAGAAATTTGAGAAGCAGCACTGCACAATACAGAATCCCAGAGACCTTTCCTGAACACCATTGATTGCCACCAATCCATGGCTAATGAACCTTGTAGGCCAACGCTTCATGTGTCATCTTGCATTTCCTTACAGTATGTCACTTGTTTCCCCGGGTTATACGCCATTTGAGAAAGGATCAGCCAATACCCACTGTATTCCAGGACACAGACTCAGCTGGGAAAGAAGCATGACTGCAAACAAACCTGACAAAACATCAGCACGTGTTCTGGGAAAGAGGACTGATCATTCCTCTTGGAGTTAAGTGCACTATTCTTTTCTCCATTCTTGTGCACTATGTTCTCATTTCCCTCAATAATCATCCACTTTTGTGTTTTAAAAAGACAGCTGCTGCTATTTTAAGGATGCACTCAATTTTGTCACATTTGTCGCAGAAGCACAGCATGAAGTATTTCAATTGTTTTGTTGCATACTCAGCTAGTCTAACTCTAATTTTTGGTAGGCAAAAAGAGAGAAGTATATCATTTTAAAATCACTCCTTTTATGGTGTTCAGAAAGCAAAACTTTACCGGATTGCATTGCCACCCTATTACTGTACAGCTTTCCATGCTGATGAATAAGAATCAATTGCTTAAATACCGAGTCTATTAAAAACTCACTCAGAAAGAACACTGTTGGCAAGCTGTATAAAGAACATTTTAAGTAGATGTAATTTCCATCCAGTGATCATACTTCTGTCTATTACCCAGTATTTCTTTTAGGAGGCTGGTGATCCTTGTGGCTATAGAAAGAAATCTACTATGTATGAAATGCTACAAAAAGATGCAGCAATATCATGGTTCAAACACGAGAATTTCTTGGAATTCAGCACAGAGTTGGGACTTCATCCTTCCATTCTGTGCAGGTAGAAAGGGTGCAGCTTAGAGGCTTTGAATCAAAAAGGCCGTAGATTCAGTGATTGAGATGATCAGGTGAGTTGAAGGGCTATGCATTTCTGAATCCTGGAAAGTTGCTGCCAACATGGGAACACCATATTTAAGTAAATGGACTGAGGTTCTCACTCTACAGGTAGCAGCTTCCTATTTAGGACTGCCCCAGAATAAACCTTTTAACATAGCTATGCCTGCCAGGCTGGTGCTAGGTGTTAATAATACTTTTTGACCCACTGTGGCTGAGGGAGTTTGAAAGAGCTGCATTTATTAGACATCTCTGCAGTTGATTCATAAAAGTTTATTGTCTTTGACCTATATGTGTTGCTTCAGGTCTTTCCCCTACACCCCAGTGAATATTCCCAGAAATGTTAAAGCCAGAGGAAAATATTAAAATCCATTTTCAATTCCCACCAAACTGCAGTTCCTTAGAAGTGATCTTGAGGAGAAAGACAAAAATCCAAAGGGCCACCAAGATATTTTGGGAACACCCATCTTGGATGGCAATTTTGATTACATTTGCCTGATGCCAGTTCTAAGTGTGGTTGGGCTGTAACTTGGACAGCAGTTGTTTAACATAGCAATAACTCTTCAGGAACCATAACATCCATGTTTCAGACTGTGAAATATTCCAGCTCAGGTTGGTGTGGCTGCCTCTACTGAAATGAAGCACTTTATTGCTGCTTAAGGGGAGCAGATGCGACCACATCCCATGGAGCTCAAAGCCCTAGTTTGCACGTCCCCAACTGAGGCTGTGGTTTAAGACTTAACAGAATAATAGAGGCTGAACATTAGTCAAGCCCATTATTACAGTTGGCAGACATAAACTGCAGTGCCATGTGTGAGGCTGTGGGCTAACAAGAGATCGAAACCTTGCTTCAAATACAGGGATACAAGTCTCATTTGCAATCAAAATCATGCAACTGCAAGCTGCCCTGGCAGGGTGTTTGTTTCCAGTGTCTGAGCCAGAGGAACCTGGGCTGGGCTGATTTCAGGCACTGAGAGCATAATTACTCTGTACATGCAGTGCCAGCAAAGACAATTTTAGTTACTTGGGGAAAAGTGACTTCGGAATCTAATGAATAAGCAAGCAATCAGTTGTGCCACAGTCAGGAACCTTAGTATTTTAGACAAATGAATGGGGTAAAGAGGCTTAATCCCTAGAATCAAAGGGAGAGGGTGCTCAGTTCCATGGCATTTTGTCTCTCTTAACCATGAAGGCACCAGTAAATAATGCACAAGGAGCAAGCTCAAGGCATCTGCTTTGCAGGCTTCCCAGAAGAATGCTGTGCTGTTGTGTTCCAAAGTTTGGAGGTGCCCAGAAAGAAAGCACGGAGCTTAGCACAAATTTTGGCTGGGTTTGTCATGCTAAGTCACGATTTAATTAAGGTATGGTTAGTTGAAAACGCAACAGTGGCTTGGCTCACACATAGTGCTAGGCCATAACATATCATTTAGAAATCACAATGGCTGGTTTCCCACAAAAAACTCAGCCCAAATCAAGCAAATCATATTATGTTTAACATAATGCATGAGTCTACAACTCTGTCAAAAATACTTCCAGTTAATGGATGGGGATGTGGCAATGGTTCTCAGAGAATGGGAGTGGACAGGATGAAGTGTAAAATTTCAGGGAGGGGATCTCAAGGCAGGTGCAGTCTTCCTCCCACAGCTGCCAGGACCTGACTACTTTTCACTGACTACCCCCAGCATCGTTGCACGTCAGTATTGAAGGTCTAGGTGTATCTTTACCACTTCCACGTCTCAGTCTGATTTAAGAAGGAGGAAACTGGGGAAGGGTTGTTAGACATCTCCTTTCAATTATTACAAGAATGTGTTATCAGTCCATGGCTCAGGGCCATCCTAAGAGAAGATGATGCCTGAAGGGAAGAGGGTACCTCATTCAGATTGACAAAGCTCTCAGTGGAATATTAGTTTGATGGTGCTTGAGAATCCTCCACCACACCCCAAAGCACCAGGGTTCTGCATGAATATGAATTTGTGCATAAGAATGCAAATACGTCTGTCCATTACTGTCTGCATGTGCTTGCAAGGTGCTTCTGTTTGAGAGTATGGGTGTCCAGGTCAAAAAAGTCAAGAGGTGGCCACTACGGTGTGATTGAAGTTCCACCTGATTTTTATGTGCATCACATGTGCATACAAAAAAACACCTGGAACTTCAATCACACCATCATAGCCACCATCTTGGATTTTTGACTCATACCCTGCAGACACTCCCAAGTATGTCTGTGCTTAGCTTTTAAATGTACAAATATTTTTGCGTTATTTATTTTAAGAATTGTTTATATGTGCTTCTTAATATGCCCTTGCCTTCTCTAGGAGCCCGTTGCATGCCCCTCAAAAGCACGTCTGGCACCTGACATCTCCAAAGTGGTCCTGTGCCCAATCCCTGTATCGTTGGGATGGGGCTGCGGTCTGCTCATGATAAAAGCTGATCATGTCAAGGTCTGTCTCAGTCAAGAGAGCGGTTGGAGATGCATTAGCGAAGAACAATGGGGCTTGTGGGCTTCATATCCCCTCCGCATATTTATTGCCATTCTTATTCTGAGAGACAAAGAGTCTGCAAGCATCTCTGTACGCAAGCACCACAACCCACAAATCAGCAGTTGCAGCTCTCTTTGTTATGCCTCTCTCCTTTAGAGTTAATTTCTTAGTGAGGCAGCTTGATAAGACCTGACCTGCAATAACCAAGTAGCTTAATAAAGATTTGCTTTGATGCACACATTGTTCAAGGTTTCTATTAGCAAGGATGGGAAAGCTCCCCTCTGCTAGATGTAATCACCAGCGTGCTCAGGCACAATGAGCAGTGTGTGTCTCATCCCAGGCAGCCCCCACCCTTATTGCTGGAGTTTTGGACAGAACTGAAACCACCCACACACATATTTGCCTAAGTCAGGGATCTCATTAATATTAATGCCAGCCACAGGCCCATTTAAAGGCAATCAAGCCAAGAGAAATGCCGTTGCTCAAAGCCTGTGAAGCATCATCTTGACCTTTTATATGAGTGTGCAGAGCAACAGTTGTTAAAAAACAGTCAGCAATTGCTGTGTCAACAGAGAGCTTAATACAGGCATGTAATTTCATCTTCCAAGAAAGGAGGCAGGCTCCCAAAGATTGAAGGAGTAATTGTGTGAGCTGGTAATTTCTCTAAATACACATTTATGAAATTCTATTCCATTCATGCCTCACTTTCCCTGGCTCCCTTGCAATAAGAACCTGTCACACTGATTGGATAATAGGGAAGTTTGAAATAAGCCAACTACCAAGGCATCAGCTGTCTCTCTACCCCCATAGACCAGTGACTGCAAGAAACTGGGTAGGTCTATGGCTGATAGGTAGAACTAGTACTCCTGCTTGTGACAAATTTGAATTTCCACCCAGAAGTCTTTGCAAAGTTTTGTAGGAGCCTATAATGGAAAAGTTTAAATCTAGAAAGTTAATGAGTCATTGGTCTCAGCTGTCAAGTTCCTCATATTCACAGTCTTGGCAGATTTCAGTATCTACATGAAGCTCATCTTGCCTGGAGGTGCTTGGGAATTCATGGCTGTCATAACAACTATGGGCCTATCCAAGCAATATTGGGTCCAATGCATGTGGTAGGATGTGGTATTCTATTAAGGGAGCTGATGATTCATTGGCATTAAAGTCCTTACTGGCTCTCTGCTCCTGGAAAGCTTGCTTAAGGTGAATTCAAGCTATCTGTAAGCTCTGTAGAGGTGGAGGACTGATCCTGATAGACCAGCAAGTTTTGTGAAATCTTCCTGGGAGTTTCTTTAAATTTTAACTGATAATCCAGACATACAGTATTTGCCCCAAGTGTAGAACAGTTCAACCTTTTAATATTATGAAGCCACAATAGTGAAGCACTTAAGGTTGTAGTTTTACCTAGGTCCAATCAAATATTGCTCAATTCACTTCAAGGCCAGAACAGGAATAATCCATTCCATTTCATATTGGCTCCAAAGGAGCCCATCCCGGCTCCTTCCTGATAATGGAAAGTGATTTTTGAAAACATGGCATTCCAACCTCCCATTCTCTAGTATAAGAAAACACTTAATAATGTCTGTTGTGTTTTGGAGTTTTTAAGAATCAGAATGCAACAAGATCTGGAGAAAAGTTTGATTATTACGAAGGAATAAAGTGCTTCAGATAACATGACAGAGTCCAATATGCCCACCCTCAGAGGTACTATGAACAGGGATAAAATGTGACAGGGCTGGAGTTCAATGTACACAGACAAAAAACAGAAAGAAAGCAGTTGTGTTTCAACTATATTTTTTACAATTTTCTGCGTATATAAATGTCATGCTATCTCCTTTTGGGTACAGGCAGTCCTTGACTTACAACCAAAATTGGGACTGGAATTTCCATTGCTAAGCAACGCGGTCATAAAGCAAGAGGTCACATGACCACATCGCTTAACCACGGCAATCCTGGCACTACCCATTACTGTCATGAAATGAATTCCATCAGTCTTAGCAGAGGATCCACCCCCAATCCAAGTCATTCTGGGCTTGGTCCCTCCCAGCCTTGAGCCTCAGTAAGCTAAGGGACTGCCTCCAACTCCCCCCACCTGCCTATCTTCCCCCCATCTCTGCCCTTTTGGCTGCCCTGCACCCTTGCTGGGCAGCAAGCAGCCCCAGAACCACGCAGCTCTGGGGCCACACTGCGGCTCAGGGACTTCTTGGCCCTCCTTTCTCTGTCACTCGCTCACGTACACTATGCCCTCCTTCCCTCCTTTACTCACTCGCACACACCAGTGCCCTCCTTCCCCCTTCTCTCCCTCATATGCACCACACCCTCCTTCCCATCTTCACTCGCTCACCTGCATGCATGCACCATGCCTTCCTTCCCTCCTGGAAGCACCCCTGGAGAGTTCTTCAGCACCTGGAAGCACCCCTGGAGAGTCCTCCAGTAAGCGAAGGGGAAAGGAGGGTGTGGTGCATGAGAGTGAAGAAAGGCCTGGTGAGTGGGGGAGACTTACCTGAGCAATTTGCAACCTCCCCGCCAGCTTCCCCATTGACTTTGCTTGCGGGAAGGTTGCAAATGGCAATCAAATGATTGCGGGGGCACTACAACAGCCGTAACTTCAGGAACCAGTCATAAGTCGATTTTCTCAGCACCATCATAACTTCAAATGGTCGCTGAACGAATGGTCGTAACTTGAGGACTACCTGTATTTATTGTTATGCAAAGCACAAAAAAAGGAATAAGAAATAGTTTTGGACCTCATCAACTCCATCCAAGCACAACTTTCTCAGTATTCTCTTTCTTCTCAACTCTATTTGTTTTGCGATTCATAAGAATAAGTCTGTTGGGTTAGACTGAGGCCCATGTTCATTTATCATTTTGATTCTCATAGTAACCAATCAGATGCCTCTAGAGTGCTTGTGACCAGGAGACGGATACATCTTGTTCCTCTGAAACTCATATCTGGAGGCATGCTGCTCCCAACCTGGAAGTAACTTTGAGTTTCAAGACTAATAGCCCTGGATAGACCTGTCTTCCATTAATTTATTCAATCCCTTTTTAAAACCAGTGGGTGTTACCATGTCTTGTAATACATTCTGCACGTAAATGATGTGCTACATGAAGAAGTGCTTCCTTTGATCTATTTTAAGTATTTTTCTACTCAGCTGTATCGATAGCTCTTGGATCTAGTGTTTTGAAAGATGGAGAAAGATTTCTTCCTGTCCACTTTATTCGTAGCATGCATGATTTTGTGTACCTCAATCACATCAGTTGGTCTTTTCCAAGCTAAAGAGTTCCAAACATCCTCGTCTTTTCTTATAGATAAGTTTTTCTAGCAGTATTATATCCTTTTTCCAAATGTAGAGACCATAAAGTATTCCAGATGCATAGATCTGTATAAAGATCAACAATGTTGGCATTTTATCTGCAGTTCCTTTCCTAATGATCTCTAGCATGGAATTTGCCTTTTTCACAGCTGCCACACACTGAGTGAACATCTTCAATATGCTCTCCTCTAAAACAATAGCCTTTGATACAGAACTTTGTTGAAAGTGCTTTGAAAATCGAAGTATACATTGTTGACCATGTCATCTCCAGCTATGTGACTATTGACGCTCTCAAAAATGTACAAGATTGGTGAAGCAGGATTCACCTTGGTAGAATCCATACTAATTTCCTTTCTGTAAGACTTGTTCTTCCATACTTTGTTATTTTTTCTTTGATTACTATTTCTAACAATTTGCCTGGAACAAATGGTTAGAAATAGTAATCAAAGTAAAAATAACAAAGTATTTTTGCCTTATACTTTCCTGGGTCTTTCTGGTATCCTTTTTAAAAAGTAGTGTCACAATGGCTACCTTCTAGGCCTCTGGCAATGACTCTGATTTGAGTTACAAGGTACATATTTGTGTTGCTAAAGAACACACCTGAGTTCTTTAAAAACTCTCAAGTGGATGCCATCAGGATCCAGTGTAATGTTTCAAAATGCCCTAAAACGTCTTATTTCTTTCATTGGCTTTAGTGGATCCAAGTCCCACTCTGAGAAAATCAAAATGGGCCCACGTATCTGCCCTATATCCTCTGTAATAAAAAGAGATGCAAAGAATTCATTCAATTTCTCTGCAGTCTTCATGTAAATCCTCCTTGGGCACCACTTTTATTCCTTTGTCATCAACGAAATCCTGGAGAAAATGTATGTGGTCACTAAGAGCTGACAATGACTTGATCATTCAAGGAATCATCTAAGAAAACTACTTCCCTGGCTGGTTTTCTGCTTTGTATATATTTAAAGAAGTCCCTATTGTTCCCCTTTATATTTTTGGCCTTACACTCCTCAGATCCCTTATAATTCTTCTGTCAGAGTTGCACTCTTTGTTCTCCTCATTAGGGGTAGGATTTCCATTTTCTGGGAGAAAACAACTTTGCACCTTCCTGGGCATAACCAGAAAGCTATGCTGGCCTTTTCCTGCCACGTGGTTGACCTTTCTTATATTGTGGGATACTTTTTAGCAGAGCCTCAGTTCTTGTGGTTTTAAATAAACTTCAGGCACTATGAAGATATTTGGCCATTTTGACTTTTCTCATCATTCTTATTTTCACCAGTTCCTTAATTTTTTTAGAAGATTCCTCTTTGGTGGTCAAAAGTGACCAAGTTGCCTATTTGCATGCATGCTAAATATAATAGCATTATGGCCACTATTTCCTGTTCCACAAGGATCTTTTTGCAGCAGATCATAGTTATTACTTTTTTGTTTTTGCACCAGATTGTGGTTATTATTTAAACTTATGTCTAAGATTTCCCCCATCTGGTTTCTTCCCAGAATAACTGTTCTAAGTCAGATCCTTTAGGGTATCTAGACTTTTAGTTTCTTTGTCATGGTCTGAGCATGAATATATCCAGTCCATGTGAGGGTCATTGAAGATTATCTCAAGATCACCTTCAGTATTTTGATCAAATAGGTACATCTCTAGATCTAATTTACATTTATAACTGGATATTGCCACCCATAGTGGTTCCATGGAGGAATCTGGTCTTCCAGTGTTTTCTGGCATGTTAATTTTATTCATTTCTCAATAGGAAGAGCAAAACCTCACGCAGTGCACCCTTCCTGTGCTTTTTATAAAGCTGTTATCTAGGAATGACTGTATCGCACTGATTCTCTCTATACCACTATATGTAGTATTGTAATGCTCCCATCTTGCCTTGGAGAGTTCTAGCATTGGCATAGAGACACCTAAGCATTATGACCATATTGAGCATGGCTATAAAACTCTCTCTCTCAGCTCAGCATTCCCAACCAGACACAATTCTTTTTATTAGAGAGGTTTGAGAAGCTATATAGATGAAGAGGTTCTGCATATAGCAGCACACAAGATCTGTCTATGCCATCTGTCTTTGTTTACCACATGGCATGAGAATCAGGGGCACCTGCCTCACCAGCTTCAGAACTAACATACAATCATTCCCCAGGCATCTGTGTAACATAATCTTTTTCATTCTGTTCCAGCCAAGTGACTTTTTGTTTTTGTTTGTTTGGGGGAGAATAATTTATCTTACAATATTTTTTCATACAGGACTGAGTTTCTTCAGTCATTCTGCTTTCACTCTAGCTTCTTTCATTTCTTTCTACCCTGTTCATTTCTTCCCAAAATCTTGCACACCCGCAACAATCTAGATGACACCAGTTCATACTCTCTGACATGTATCCAAGCCCTTTACTTCATAATTAAATCTACCTTTTAATTTCCCTACACATTTTCATCATCCCACTCCACCAGATCAGACCGCTGTCATTCAGAGGTATTATAGTCTTCCTCTTTCTCTCAATTTCATGGACACACCACATATCCCCCTTTTTTCTTTTATTCGTTGCTTTTTTAAATTGATGTTCTTCACTATTAATTACATTTTTAGTCCAAGTAACAATCTTCCATACAGTATGGTTATCACCAGATGAATTCCTAGATATTGATCTCTGCTGCCTATGCCTTGAGTCATATAACACTTTTAGTAATATAGAGAAAGGATAGACCAGCTTATCAGTTTTAGTCACATCTGTGCCACAAGCAACTTTCGCTGCTACAATACCGTGACAGTACCTACCAGTGGTAAGGATTGCACTGGTCAGTTCTGCCACATTTTGACCAGCAACCTACCAAAGTCCAGTTTTATTCTACTTGCTCACAGTATTCTCTGTAAGCAACAACTCTCTGATCTAGAGACTATTATCAAGCCATGTGAGGCAAGCAAACTCAGGAAACAAGAACCACTTGGGTTTATGGAAATATTTTTATTGTTAGTAGGGTGAAGTACCGAATTGTGAAAGCCTGCTACAGCAGTTCTCAAGATCAACTTCTACTTAGCATAATTAAAGCAGAGTTACTCTGAGACAGCTTTCCCCCTCCCCTGGATGAAGGCATCTCTTTTGCAGGGGTCCTGTTTCCTCCCTTGTGTTCTCATTCCATCACAACTACCTTGCAAGTCAACGAACTGTGGTACACGTCCCACTAACTAGGTGTATGAACACCCAAACACACACAGAGTGCAATTTTTACATAGTTAAAAAAAAAGGAGAAATGATTCAGGATTTGAGGGAGGGATAGGGGAATGATGGACAAGGATTAATGACAATCTAGAACTGAAAAAATATTATCTTTTAGTCAAAAAATCTGAATCTATAAGTTGGAGAGAAAAGGGGGAGGGGAGGCAAAGTAGAAGAATGGGAGGTTTGATAAATAAACTAACTGAAGAAAGATCAGTAGAGAATGGTTCAAATGAAAATGAATATGATGAAAAATGAATTGGGTACCATTACCACACAGGTCTAAGACCTTGGCAACAATAAGATGTGATTATAGGTGAAAGCAAATATACATCTCCTTCTTTCTCCTCACCTGCCATTTTTACCACCAATCCAAAAGGCTACAACTCAGGGACAGTCTGATTGCTAGGATAGATCTACTGAATTCCCATATTCCCACTCCTCCCCATCTTACCAAAGTATTTTATATGAGCAAGTTACATAGGGAATATAGTGCTTCCCATCCAAGCAAAGCATTTACATGAGCAAGTTCAAAAAGGTTTTCTGGAGTAGTTCTCTAGTGATGCCCTGCTCTTCGCAGCATAATGGAGCTCCAACCCAAATATTGGAGCATCATGGAAGATTTTGAAGGAGAACAAAGTTATACCTTGATGAATAAAAAATTATTTCCAATGATAGAAAGCTCAGTGAAAACACTCCTGAACACAAGTGTAAGTCAAACCTTCTCTGCACTGTTGAATCCGTACAATGTTGGCCATTGAAATTGATTGTTAATGACACATGACACTAATCAGCTGAATGGGGGCAGTGGGGAAAGGAATGCTATAAAAGTGATGAATCTTTACTTTCCAGACTGATGTGCAGAACACTATGTAACCATCTATTGGGATGTTTTTCTCACATCCTAGTCCAATGTACAGCCCTGAGATTCCTTGGTAGTCTGTCATCCAAGTATTAATCTGTTCTGCTCTCTACTCCACCCCAGTCCACTTAGCTGAGATCAGCATAGCTCTTGCCAAATAAATAAGAGTGCATATTTTGAGAAAAATGGGTTTACTAAGGTGTGTTTATTTAAATATTAATTTGTATGTGGATTTTTTTTAAAAAAACAGATTATTGCAGAAAGAGGAATGTGTTGACTTATGAACAAACTTATATGAAATGACACAGACTGAACCATCCACCCATAGTCAGATCACTGCTTGATCTAACACAATGTTACCTACATCAAAGAGACATCAATCTTTTAGATCAGCGGGCACAATAACGCTCTCACACAAAATAATGGGCATGCTCTCAAAGAAAGTATATGGTTTAGAATTATTATTATTATTATTATTATTATTATTATTATTATTATTACTATTATTTTCTGGGGTATATAAAGCTAGCACTTTTCCTTGGAGCATGCCAGCTTCTCTTTAAAAAAAAAGAAGAAGAAATAAAATAACATTTTAAAATTTCATGATACAGAAAGCCTGTTGAGAATCAAGGTAAGTATTTGCTGATCCTGGGCAACATTGCCTATTCCCTGCTCTCCACTGATTGGCAACAACAGGCCTTCGGATTTCCAGATTCAAATCCTTCCTAATCCTGAGCTAAAGATGCTGTTGCTGAACCTGGCCACTTTTATCACATGAATAATATGCACAGTGTGTAAGGGAGGTTTGCTGGTTTCCTCTCTGATTGCTATTATTTCAAGGGCCTAGCCACACTACAATCTATATTACTCCCCAAGTGTCTTAGTGAGAGTGCTAAGAAATGTATTAGCATTCTAAGTCCTCACACAGAAGTCAGTTGTGTTGATTATAAGTGACTTCAGGGACCATTCATAATTTCCCTATTCTACCCTCCCACCCAACTTCTTTGTTGAACGGGAAGGTCTGAAGAGGGTTTTTAATTATATTTGATTAAATAACAATAGATCCTCCTTCTGATTTAGAATTGTGTACAATCTAAAGGATTCCTAAAAGAGAACTGAAATTAGGTTCCATTTAAAAGCTTCTTTCTGACTTTTCCATTCAAATCCAAGAAGGTGGGGGGGGGGGTGTCAATGCACATGGCCCAGCAGCCCTTCCTTTTAGTACAATTGGATATTATTCATTTATCAACATTTCTGGAAGGTTCAACTAGGGGAAGCACTTAGATAACTTTGACTAAACTTGAAAAGTTAAGCAAGGTTGGGCCTGTATGGTATTGTAGTATTTGGATGAGAGACCACCAGAAAATACCAGTATTGTTGGCTTCATTGAAACGTCATGGAAAAAGCAGTGGCAATCTACTTCTGAACTGTTGCCAAGAAAATGACATGGAAGTTCTATGAAGTCATCAGAACTCAAGCTTGACTCCAAGTAGACTTTATATTATCTTTCACTTTCTCCTTAGTGAGCCCTCAGAGCAGTATGTAAGGTTTCACAATACAACAGAATCCCAACAAAATAAAAACAAAAATAGTCTTTAAAACAAGCTTAAACAATGTGGAGTCCTTGGGGTTCTCTGAGCTTGGTTGTTTTCTTACAGATGTTTTGTTACCTGGCTAGGTAACATCCCTTCTAGCACTGAAGATGTTACCTAGTTGGGTAATGAAATGTCTGCAAGAAAACAACCAAGCTCAGAGAACCCCAAGGACTCCACAATGCAACCCGGAGCTACATATATTCTCTTCTATAAGCTTAAACAATATTACCATCCATCAAGGGCCATCAACGGCTGTATACAGAATTGAGTTGGAATGTTGCAGGCCTGTGAGATCAGATAGGCTAGAATCAGCATTGTGCACAACTATGGAGAGCCCTTCATAAGTTGCTAGGCTGCTTGATATCTTTGCCATTTCTCTTTTCCCAACACAGGTGGAATGGTGGGTTGCTGGTGCTGAACCATCCTGCAAGACTTGAATCAGAAGCTCATTGCTGAGAGAAAGGCCACAGGGAGAGGGGAGCAGAGGGTGCAGGAGAAAGGGGCTGTTTTTTGCCAGCCAAGCTAATAGTCCTTGATTAAATTATGACTGCGAGTTCTATATTAACTGTCTCTTTAGATTTCACAGCATAATCCTGATACTGTCTTGTCAGGGATCATAATAACAATCCTCCTACTTTATCAAGGCGTAATGAGGAAAGTGAATTCTGTGGGTGGAAACCTACAAGAGAAGGCAGGAAGATGTGGGAAGCATAGCAATATGGTCAGTTTCAGCTTCTGGAATATTTACTGAATGTACAATTAAACAACAGAAAAATGCTTAATGATGCTGCATGGCAGATGAGGAGAACTTGAGAGCTAATGACAGCATACCAGAATTAGTCCTGCATTAATTGAGTGGCTTAAAACCACTCATTCTTATTTAAATTTTAGCTTTTCCTTTCTAGCTTTCCTTTATGGTAAAGAGAGACATTAATAGGACTGTATACACTTCAGTCTGCGAGAAGAGCTTGGGATCCCCCTAGAGCAGCACGTATTTTTGCTATATATTAAAGCAGCCACATCTTTTTTCAGGCTTCTTTTGGAGTCTGAAAAAAGATAATGCTATTTTGAGAGTTGTTTAATAAATCAACTCCTTCAAGCATCTTTTCCAGGCTCATGTGGCTGCTTTAATGTGTAGGAAAAAAACACCGTGCTTGTGTACAAGGGAGACCTAAAGCACTTCTTCAAGTTCATGTCTGAAAAGTACACAGCCCTAGGAATTACCTAGCAGGATAAAAACAGATTATATAGGACTTCATTTTAAAATAAGTATTTCTTATTATCCAAACTATGGAACTGCTGAACCTTGGCCACAGACATGATGAGTCACCATAGAGCCACATGGAAAAAGAGAGAGAACGTAAATACAGTTGCAAGAAGAGAGTTTTGCCTGTCAGTGATAACAGCTAGGATTAATCCACAAAGGGCCATTATGAAAAGAAACAAGGAAAAGAAAGAAGGCTACTGTGGCACCAGCTGGGAGTAGGCAAGCCCTGGTTGCACGCAGCCCCTAAACCATTGATGGGTTCCAGAGCCCATTAGAAAAACCCATTAGAGCCTTTCTGGAATGAGAAGAGCTGAAAAACGTTGCATCTTTTGTTTTTGTTGCTGTGGGGAAAATGAATTTTTTAAAGGGGCAAAATTGGTACTTTAACTCTTGCTGGAGATTTTCTGTGTGTGTGCCAATAATTCAGTCTTGACTCCTAGTGACAGCATGCAGTTTTCTTGGCGACATTTTTGCAACTGGTTTGCCATTGCCTCCTTCCTAGAGCTGAGAGAGGATGAATGGCCCAAGGTCACCCAGCTTTGTGCTTAAGGTGGGACTAGAACTCACAGCCTCCCAGTGTTCAGCCTGGTGCCTTTAAGCACTATACCAAATGTCTGTCATTGCAGGGGCCTAAAGGACCTATAACATCTTTTAAAAAATAAAAATTACTGATTTTTTTTCTGTTTGAGAAAAATGGGCTTAAGTCACCCAAGTGGCTTACTCAACTTGCCTTACTTTAGCATTTTTTGGCAACATCTCATTTCACCAGACAAGCCACCCTTGTCAAAATGTTTGCCCTTTCCTGCTATAATCAAGTTTATAAGCTCTCATTTCAGCTGTAGATTATATGAGATGGCTGGCTATACAAATGGGAATAAATAAATAAATAAAGATTACTACAATTTCATGCATCCTTTCTTGGAAGTAAGATCTATTGAATATTACAAGACTTTTAAAGATGAGAGAGAGAGAGAGATGCTGATCTGCACCACTGCAGCCATAAACACTCGAAAGCTGTAAAATAGACATGTTCCCATTCAGCTGGATATGAAGTATAAAATAGCATAATATCAACACATGCTTCACTACTAAAAGTTTGAAGAAAGTACATTGCTTTGTTTTTGCTTTGTTTTTTATTGTTTTACATTCTCAACAATCCAGACAAACTTATACCATAAAAAAAAAACTTCAGGGGAAGAAAGATATTTGTTAGTGGGTATGCATCATGCTCAATGGACTCTGCCCAGATCCACAACTGGGTTGACTAAAACACATACAGGATATGTATGTAGGAGAGTGGTCCTCCTCCAGAGTGAAACCAATTGGAAACTTAACCCACCTTCCAAGAGTTGTTTTAATTTGGTGATTCTGCAAAATCTCTGCAAGGTTTCCAGGCAAATGAAATGAAGGAAGGGAAGGGGGAAGTGAAGGAGGGGAAGGAAGGGTGAATGGAAGTGAGGGGAAGGAGGAGGGAGGGGAAGGAAGTGAAATGAAGGAAGGGAAGGAAGGGAAGTGAAGGAAGGGAAGGGGGAGAAGAGCCACTGAAATGTTGTGACTGGTAGCTCCAGTCTGATTATAGTTAAGGATTTTATCAGCACTCTCCAATCTTATTCTTTTGAGGAAAAGATGTTGAAGTAATGTACTGCAGGATCTTTTCGTTTTCAGCATGCTGTACTAGTTCTTTCTCCAAGGAGCAGGAATGTTAAAAGATTATTGATGAAATCCATGGACATTTGGAGAAGATTCCATTAGAGTGTGCTTGAGAATATGAAGATTCAGGTCCTTCTGCCTCTTCCAGTGCAAATTCTACATCTATCATTTATCTCCCTCTTATTGACCTTTCGGTGATAACAACATCCACTGAAAAAGAAGAAAAAACATTCCATGGGATTTTAAATTGATGAAACAGCTTTAGATTTACTGATGCTAAAAAATTTATTGAGATGTTTTTCACCTTTTAAGGCTTGGTGTCAATCCCTAGATATCACAAAGAAGTGGTGACAGTTGTAGGGGGTCCCAGTTAAATTGATTAGAGGGAAGGACTATCTGGGCCCAGTTCCTCCACTGCTAAAAATGAGCAGGATTATGGGATTGCCTTGCTGTGATTCCCCTCTTTTTATTTAGAGACAGCCATATACGTACAAACCTAACTTTCACCCAAACTCCCTAACTCTTGCACCAATCCTTCCAAACTGTTGCAAGTTTTTATAGCTAGCTCTATGTCCTGTATCAAAATATAGGGGAATAAACAGAACCTTTTTTAAACATTCTGAAACAGTAACGACCATAGTTACACACACATTCATAAACCTATTTATATGAAATGTGGCATGTTTCATTCTCTTCCAAGTAGCGTTGCCTTCCACTTTCATATAGTCAGCAAAGAAATAACCAAGTCATTTGATAGTTCTTGTGTTTGTTTTAATCAAAATTTAAGTTAATGCAAAACTACAGCCTGTTTGTCAGAAATTTAGCAGGCTTCATCTCTTGCATGGAGCTATCAGTACTGCAGATTTGATCCAATTCTGTAAGACCAGATGTATGAGTATTTGCTGATTTGCAGAGATCAAGAAAATCACTGCTGAAATTCTAACAAAGAAACAGATTGAAGCCCTAAGTTTAATTAGGGGAAGGCTCTGAACTGACCTCTGAACTGAGTCACCCGTTGGGGGAGATGGGCGGCATACAAGTTTAATAATAAATAAATAAAATAAATAAAATCTTAGGTAAATTGGGCTGTTTTCTCTGAATTATCAAAGTGGGTTCTGAACCAAATCCTGTGGTTGTTGTACACCCTAGTTATGCAAAATAAATTATGATTTAGGTGATATCTTGCAGTTTTCAAAAATAATTAACCCCATAAGATGACTTCACTGAAACTTACCAGTCCTACTGTAAAGTCATTCTTCTCAGAAACTGCCTTTGATTCCCCCCAGGGTGGTCAGATCCGAAGGACAGTGCTTCTGAGCCTTGATAGGTAGAAATCAGTATTACATTAGATTCAGCTTTCCTCATTCTAAGATGATGACATGCATCTACCAAAACTGCATCTTCTCTGCCAGATAGAACTATTTATTATGCACATGTAACCAATTTGCAGCATTTGAGATTGTACAGAAAGCTTTCTGCTACAGTATGATCCAGGATTAATATGACTGCCTTTCTGTTAAGTTGATAGAATAATGAATGGGTATCTGCTTTCTTTCATGTGTACTCTCACCCACCATAAAAGATACCACCTAACTAGGAAGATGAAGTTAAAAATGTGCACCACCCCTCAAAACAGGATTTTCTCAGCACACAGCCCAAGATTTTTGTTACTTAAAACAGACAGGATGGCACCTTATGCTATTTCATGCAGAAAAACTGATAAGGCAGTTGAATCTTATTCTGATATTAAGGAAGGGAAAGCTTCTTCACCTAAGGACAGCAGGTTAGTTTAGGGCAGATAGCATGGCAACTCTTTCACTGTCCCTCAGCATGTGCTTTCACAGTCAGGAAGGATTTAGCAAGGACAATACTTGAGTGCAATGCCATAATATCCATTGGATTTCACAGACAACCTTTAACAGGATAGTTATCCAAGTATGCTCTAAGCCAGTGTTTTTCGACCTTGCCAACTTTAAGATGTGTGGACTTCCACTTGCAGGATTCCCCAGCCAGCCATAGGACAGCTGGGCTGGATTAGATAAAAATTAGAGCATCCTCTATCTATTCTAAAGCTAAATCCAGTGGCTGGATTTGTGCAACACTTCAGGCAAGAATAAAATGGAGTTGGTGAGGTTCCAGCAAGTTAGATGTATACAAGAGTTGTGAACGCAGCCTGTGTGTCTATGAAACGAGAGGGAGGGAAAACAAGGAGGAGAATCTTGGGAAGAAAAAGAAATGTGAGAAGATAATAGAGTCCATGAGTCGGATCTGTGAATGTCTCTATGTCGAGAGAATTTGGCAGATGTGGAAAAGTTAGTATCTCTCATTAGAATTTTCTAAAACAACATTATCTCCCTCTTTTTACCACAAAGCAAATCCCCAAAGCACCAACAAAGATACAAATTGGAATCCTCTATTTTGGCAGGAATCCCTTCTCTCTAGTTAATTCCCAGTAATTGCATCATTTATTTAAATAAGGCTCAGAGCAGCAAGTATAGCAAAATGAAGATATCAGGCTAGCCTTGCTCTTCTACGCAGCCCATTCTGCCTCCCCACTCCACTTTTTAAATAGCATCCTATAAGGAGAAGTCGCAGTGCTGGCATCTCACATTACCCCATCCATGCACATCTGCAACAGACAGATGGCTCCTTACTGCTAACTAGAAGAGCTGCTAACAGGCATTGCTGTTGCTCTTTGATGTTTAACAACTGGACTGCTCTCAAGTCCAGAAATATGAAATAGTTTGATACCGCTGTGTTTTCTGTTAACAAATACTTGTTTACCAGAATACAAAGAGCACACAGCTGCTTTGCTTCTTTGCTTTTCTTTCATGGCTTTGCCCAGGCTTTGCATTCCTTCAGCTGAACAACAGACAGGACATAGCATTCCCTTTCAGGAGAAGGGGGTTCCCAGCAGTAGATAGATAGATAATGAGGGTAGGGTAGGGTAGGGTAGGGTAGGGTAGGGTAGGGTAGGGTAGGGTAGGGAAGGGAAGGGAAGGAGAGGAGAGGAGAGGAGAGGAGAGGAGAGGAGAGGAGAGGAGAGGAGAGGAGAGGAGAGGAGAGGAGAGGAGAGGAGAGGAGAGGAGAGGAGAGGAGAGGAGAGGAGAGGAGAGGTGAGGTGAGGTGAGGTGAGTTTGCATCAGGCTTGCACTACTATTGATGAAATCATCTACTTTATGTGAAAAGTGACAGCAATCCCAGAATCTGCATGCTTGCAGCCACAGAACTAAAGCATGTATTAAGCACTATATTAATTGTGGATCAGAGACCATCAGTGAGAATGATAAGAGCCTTCTGCACAGATGATATGGGCTACTACAGACAGGAGAATAGGGTCTCTGGCTGAAACAAACAAAGGCCAGAGCAAGTTGCTAAAAATAGCTGATCACCACGTCATTGAGATAATTGCGGGGAAAGAAGCAGCCGAGAGACTGAGGATGGGCTGCTGAAAACTTATGAGTGTAGCATGCAACCAAGTAAGGGCACAAAAGCTATGTGCCAGAGTTCTCAGGGAGAATGAAACAGAACAAATCACAAGTCCAGATAGGCAGTAATTAATCACGGCCACGAGAACCAAGTTTTCGCCACCAAAACTGCACACAGAGAAGTGTACTTTTGGAAAAGGTGTATCTAAACTCGAGTGTATAACTGGGAAAGGTGCATATGAAAGTGTATATTAAGGGTAAAACTAGTACATAAACCCATATATACATAGACATTCACCACAAAGAACAAATCATTTTAAAACTTGATTACAATGTAGAGTGCCCATTTTTGCAACAGTCCCTTAGTACCAGAAAACAGAAGATACCATGTGGCTGGTGCAGATCTACTTTTCAATACGGGAATCCCAGAAATTGGATGCCACATGGAAAAGGATTGTCAATTGCCATCATTCATCATACCTCAGAAGCTGGCAGGAATGGCACAGAGCCTCAGAAGCTGACCTTCAGGCTTGGTGCTGGTTCAAGTGGAAACAGGAGTTCCTTCAAGTCACCTGGCCCCAAAAAATATGGAGAGATTTGCTGGCCCAAACCAGCACTTTGAACTGTGCCTGGGGATTGAGTGGAAACCATTGTTATTGCAAAGCCAAGCTGTGCAACTTTTAGTGTTCCCCTCATCAATCAATTACTCTGGTGGTTCATCATTGCTATTGCTTTTCTCTGAATTCCCTCCAGTCCATAGGCATCTGTTGGGTATTGATTTTACTTTATTTTAAAATCAGAGCTTCAACGATGTTGATAAATGGTCTGAAACGGACTGCCTCACATCATCCTTGCCTCTGTACAATGCTGGTGTTCATCTTATCTTCTAATATGTAAATGCTGCTCTCTATCGTGCAGCTCTTCATTTAATCTCAGAACCATCTCCTGCCCCAGGTCAAGCATGTAAACTGTCTTTCCTTCCCCCTGCAATGGGAACAGCTTGACACCATTTCACAAAGTTGTGTTTACTGATCTTGTAATGCTGAGACCAGTAAATATTATGTGGTCAAAGATGGTATATGGAAAAGACCTTGGGAGACAGGGGAAAGAACAATGGCCAGGGGCAAAGGTCAAATAAGAGGCAGCTTAGCCTTCAGCAGGAATGTGGGCATGGCAAACATCTCAGAAGGGACCCTCCCTAGTTTCTTGGACTGTAAAGGCAAAGGGAAAAAATGTACTTTCAGACTTGCAAGATTCTGTTAATGCAACCCTACAAGTAAGTAGAGTTAGTTCATCTGAGCAGGCCTCTTGTCTGGACTACCTCACAAGGTTGACAAAGACTGGGGCAAAGAGGCTGTGAAGAACGGCTTATAAATATGTGTTTATTGTTCCAGTGTAGAGCTGTACAGAAGCAAACAAGCCTCAGTATCTCCCATGGGATCACTGGAACAGGAGGTGATAAGGATGCAAACTTACCTGACCACTTCATAGATTTCTAGAAAAGACATTTTTCACTGGGAATAAGGCCGACTAAACATAATGGGATTTACATGACAGTAAATATATATAAATTTAATAAATACATAAACATGTATAAATGCTGACAGGATTTCAGAAAGATCCCATGGTGCTCTGATTACTTGGGTAGATTGACTAAGGGATGATTTGAATGACAATCTAGATAGAAAGCAATTATGTGGGAAAAAATAAGCTATTCCTCCAGCCTATGACATGTCGGCTAAGGCATGTCAGTTGCAGGTCCACATTTATGTATTTATTTATTCAAAGTTTATACCACTGCTATCAAAAGAAGCTATATAGGCATTTGGAAGAACATAGTATTCTACTACAAACTCCAGCTTTCATGTGATTTCTCAAAAATTGTTCTGTGCATGGCTTTATTTCCATAATTCACTGAGCCATGGTTTCTTTAATCTTTGTTTGCAGAATAAATCAGAAATGCCTGGATTCATACAACATTCAGTGCCATAAAGTGGAGGGCATGAATAGATTACCTTTGTTATGTTGTTGGACAGCAACTGTAGTCATTCCTCACTACTATCTAAACTGGCTTGGACTAATGGGAACTCCAGTCAAACAGTATCTCAAAGGACATGCATTACCTGTTCCTGTGATAAACCATGGTTTACAGTCTACGATGATTGGGGTCACAATGTACAAAGCCAAATAACCATATTTTGGCTTAGTGCATTGTATGAACCCACCCAGTGACTACACATACTTGTGCTATCCAAAGAATTTATGGGGCTTGGGGTGGTTGTAGTTACTAGGAGCTGTTGTTCTTCCACAATGATCCATTTATGAAGGCTAAATGAAAAGTAATGCTTCCAATATTACAAGTTGCCAACAGATGACAATACTGATATTCTAGAAGCTCTGATATGATACACAAAAGTTGAACAAGTAGTCCTCACTTACTGACCGCTTGTTCAGTGACCTTTCAAAGTTACGATGGCCCTGAAAAAGGAGATCTGATCATGTGTGATCATGATTTGGGCATTTGGCAACTGGTGCACATTTATGATGGTTGCAGCATCCTATGGTCATGCAATCACTATTTGCGACCTTCAAAGCTGGCTTCCGACAAGCAAAGTCAATGGGGAAGCCAGCAGGAAGTCACAAGTCATGGTCACGTGACATCATACTTAACAATTGTGGGTGATTCCTTTAACCTCCACAGCCCGAACTGATGTCATAAATTGGTATGGTCATGTGACATTTCACTTTATGACTGCATCACTTAGTGATGGAGTTGCTGGTCCCAATTGTGGTCAATAACTGAGGACTGCCTGAATTGCTATTGTTTATTAAATGAAAGCCAGTGAATAGTTGTCCTTGCAGTTTATGTGATTGAATTTTTTTGACTGCTGAAGGAGTCCCTCCAACTGAAATTCATTACTGAATACAGGTTGTTTATGGTGAAGATTGTGTTGATGTGAGTACTGTGCATTGCTGGGCCAAAAAATGTAAAGATGGTGAACCAGAAAGAGCTGATTTGTATGATCAAGAACAAAGTGGACAATCTGATACAGCAACAGATTTCACATAAGAAATTGAAGGAATATATTTGTGGCATCTGTTTGATTCAAGTGAAGAGATGGAAAAGATTGTCAGGACCTGGTTGAAGATGCAAAGTATGGAGTTCTCTTGTCTTTAAGAAGCTTGCCCATCATTGGCAGTAGGGTGTAGAAAATGGTGAAGATTATGTGGGGAAGCAGATATGGATAGCAAAAGACTCATTTCATAGATTAACTTTCTGTTTCATTTATTAAAATATCCCTATGGTGGTGAAAGTATTATTTTTCATTCAATCCTGGTATATGTGGGGTTCTAGTGCACAACATGGTGGAGCTGGGGAAGGAAACAGTGATAGCAGAGAAGCTGAAGCAGAAGGATCCTTATTTTGTGGGCACCTGAAGTAAATTGTCACAGTACTCCTAGGTCAAATATAGATGGTGGTATAAGCTTCATGTACAGCAGAGACACTGGAGCAATTTTCTTCCACCCACATCTGCCATTAATTGTACACCTCAGCCTGTAAATGTTTTCTAAGCAGCTTTACCCATTTTGTTAATAGCTACAAAAACTCAATGCCCACTTACAGCTGCACAAAAGACCCCATTAAGCTTGATTGCCACAGAAATGCCAGCCAGCTGCTAGGAAGATGGAAATCCTTCAGGCACCAATATGTAGGATCAGCAAAACCCTTTGTTTTACAGACAGTATGAAAACCAGTGATATGTCCACTTGAAAATAAAAGCTTTAGATCAGTAATGGATTTATTGATTGCCTTGGGTATATTGATTTATTCACACATGATGTTAAGCCAAGATTTCTTGGTTTGTTAAACAACCCAGAATAGCCAGGCATACATATTACTTTAAGTCATAATGGGTGGGTGCCAAGACAAACAAAAACATTATGACTTTCCAAGCCTTATTTTCTCCAATTATCATCGTTTCTGACAGCTAGCGTGATATAGTCGTAAAGGTGCTGGATTAGGAGCAGGGAGACCCAGGTTTTGGTTCTCCCTTAGGAACAGAAGCCAGCTGAGTGACTTTGGGCCAGTCACTTTCTGTCAGCCCCAGACTGGGAAGTCAAAAAACTTCCCAGAATATGGCAAGGGCAAACCACTTCTGTAATATTGCCAAGGTCATCTTCATAGACCTGTCCATGCAGTTGCCAGGAGTCAAGATTTTATTGACCACTGTTTTATTAGTAATTTAGACCTCAAACTGGAAAAAGGAAAGCTGGGGTAATTTTTATTATCAATTAGGTCAACAAGTTTATAACAGAACATTAATGCATACTTGATTTCAGTATGAAGGTCTCCTTCCACATATAAATATAGACAAATGCTTCATTTTAAAATACAATACAAATTTACTTAGAGCATCTAGGAAATTCTCTAGGGATATTGTAGGGAGAAAAGATAATGCATAAATATGAGGTCAAGGTATAATGCTTAGGAATATTACAAACCACCCCCAAATGTATCTTGGTCCAGCATTTTGTTTCTCACAATGGCCAACCAGATGTCCCTGGAATGCTGGTAGACAGAAGGTGGCAATATACCCCTCTCTGGGGGTTATTCGGTATTTGGAGGCATCTGTTGTTCTCCAACCTGAAGGTAAGATTGAGTCCCCGTGTTAACATGGTGTTGCATTATGTATCAGAGCTTTGGGATCTGATTGTCTATGAGGTATTGTGGTTGTACAGTGCAGGGGGGAGGAGGGAAGGCTAAAAAAATCATATGGAGAAATTGGAAAAGTTATATTATTCCAGATGTTAAGGAATGGCTTTTGGAAAAGTGTAATTTATCCACCCTGGAAAAGGCAATATTTTCCATTAATCAAAGGATGAAGCAATGTTCTCCTTTGGCACAAATTTTGTATTTTTTAATAATATATTGTATCTGATTCTACTACAGTATCATATGATATATTTTAGTAAATCAGTCACTATTTCTAAATTTAATAAATAAGGAAGATCTTTCTTGATTGTCTATTCCCCCCATTTCTTTCTTTTTTTTTTTTCAAATTATTTTTAAGTTTAAGGGTTGTTTAGTTTAACTTTGTTATTGTAGCATATCTCGGTATTTTGCCTACATTTTAGTTTTCTAAAATAAATAATTTGTTAAAAAAAAAAGATTGAGTCTCCAGATTAATAGACTTGCTCTGCTTGAATTCATCCAATCCCCTTTTAAAGCTTTCTAAGTTAGTAGTAATCACTATGTCTTGTGGTGATGAATTCAATAGGTTATGGAATATCATGGATCAGCCATTTTGCTACTGAGCAATAGGTATACTATTAAAAATTATGACTGTGAACATTAGTCTGTTTGAACATGTAATTCTTGCTTGGACTACCTGAGTCTCACTCCCAGATGTTATTCCCTCCTTCCCTCCCTAGTATTTAGCGCTTCAGGAATAAAGCTATTGATTGTTGCTTTTCACTACATGTGTTATATTTTATGGCAGAATGAACACAACTGTCATATTTGATCAGGAGAATTCTGGTTCACTGCAGAAGGTCTGAAACAGAACAGCTGTCTTGAGATTCAGCTGTTAGTGAATCCATAGCCATCATTCTTTCTACTTTGCTTTGACCAAGCTGTATTATCCCAGTTGTACATGATTTGCATTGGCTGCTTATCTGTCTCCAGGTTCAATCTGAAGAACTAATATGAACTTTTAAAACTTTAAACAATTTGTGGCCAGATAAATGTGCCTACCTGCCAGTAAAATCAGCACTAAGAGTCTCCTCCAGATGCTGGGCCTCTACAAGTTCAGGTGGGTGGGTACCAAAGACAGATCTTCTCAATGGTCATGCTGAGATTCTTAAATATGAAGCACTCCTCCTTTTTTGAGGATAATTGAAAGCGCTGTGGTTCCAGCAAGCCTTTGAATTTTAAGTATTTCCCATTTGTTTCAGATGGCTTTCTAAGCTACTGGTTTGGAGGGGGATTTATTTGCTGGCCTCAGCATTGGTTGAAGACGTTGTGTTGCCTGAATGGATAATGAGATGGTGTCTCCATTCCATATACGAAAGCTGGATTGGCAATTAATTCTTTTTCAATTAAGGTTCACTTCTGAGGCTGATAAATGATGCCAGCTGACACCACACTTGAGAGCAGGAAGCTGACTCAGAGGGCACCGAACAGCAACACACCCTCTCAATACTTGGTTGATGCTTCAAGTATTTCATTTCACCACGTCTGTTCTTTTTACACTGTTACTATAATAATTACTTCTTGTTTTAACATGTTACTGTTTAAAGTGAAATTCCATATCCAAGGTCCTGAGAAGAAGTCATATTGAACTTCATTGTATTTCCTTGTGAGTAGAGACATTTTTATAGGATTTCACTATTAATCTTGTATACCATACTGTGTTTCTGCAGACAAGAAAGCATGTTAATAATAAAAATATTGAAAAAGGTGAATTAGGAAGCTGTTTGGAATATCATAAATGGAAGGGCATCTGTTTCATCTATTTTAATGTTTTGGGGAGAAAACCATGCCTACACTTTTGGAGGTGGGGCACAGAAGCAGCTGATTGGTTAAAATGGTATCTGTTGCATTTCTGGAGACTTTCCAGCTGCTGCACAGATATCGTTATAAAGGGGAAAGTATAAGTAACTAACATTAAAAATTAAAAATAACAAAGTAATTTCCATCTCAGCACTGAATCTATGAAAAAGCTAAGCAGGATTGAATGTGGTTAGTACTTGGATGAGAGATACCCAGGAAATTCTAGGGCTGTAAGTATCCATACTTCCATATTATTTTCCTAACTTTACTGCCAAGGACCACATCTGGAAACTTCTGTTAAGCAGAACAGTACCCTGTCACTAAGCTATTCCTCATCATCATAGAAGGAAAAACAGAAAGAAAAGTCTAGGATAACACTATATTTATGGTTATTTTTATTCTCTGTTTTTTCCATTTTATTCTCCATCCCTTTGGGTTTGTTTTAATTAAAAGTCAATCTATAAATTTTTAAAGCAAGCAAATAAATAAAATAAATAAGGATCAACCTAACATTAACAACAAATCCTTAAGTACTATATTAGCATTTTTATTGTAACAGCAACAACTGAAAGACACTTCTTGAATTTTCTGCCTTAGGTACCAAAACACTTTGGACCATCTCTAGCATAAATGCCAAACAGATCACCAGTAAGGCTAGCTCAGCACAAAATGTCAGGAATCAATGAAAGTTCAGAACAGAATGAGAATGAGTCTAAAATGAACAGTATGTAATGTGTTTATACAGCCCTCATTTAAATTGCAGAGTAGTTTGTTACTGGTAACCCATTTGGCTCCAAAAACAGAGCTTTAAAAATGATGTAAGTCAGTTAGTCAAGGACAGAGCTGATAGTCTGGCATCCTCAACATGTTTTTAAAGTGAATTCCAACTCTTCTTTCCTATTAAAAATCTGAGATTTCTGAGTATGATCTGGGCTGCAAAAAATCTGGAATGCCATTAGATGGCATAAAACATTACAGAAAATGCTACCTATATTTTTGCAGCCCAGATCTGGTGGCCTTACAATATTCTCTCTACCGAAGTGAGACTATCAAAGTGAGACTACTGCTCCCATCCATAAACCTGGGCCAGCAGACATCCTAGATGGCTACTTAGGGAAGCACAGAATTATTTTTCACACCAGTGATCCGTGTGCTTTGAGAGATAGAAAACCATGGAGCTAGGCTTCACATATAATAGCCATCATGAACAATTGCCATTGACTGAGTTTGCACTTCGTGCTGAAGGATGGCTTGTTTAACCATAATCTCTTGATCAAGCTACAGGTGGTTGGGTTCACTTCATGCTAAGCCATAAGTCATAGTTTCCAAGCATAATGGTTGGGTTCAGATATTGCATTAAGCGAAAGCCAAATGTCTCACATTATAGTTTACCGTAATATGTAAACCAGCCTTGATTTGACTCTCCTTTTAAAGGCATTTGCATCATCAGCCAATGGTCTACCCTATAATATTCACAAATTAACAAAATGCTAGGGGTAGTTTTGCCTCTGAAGGCCACAGGAAGCAACAGGCAATAACTTTCCTGCGCATCTTTCCTGCTCATTTCTCTGCTGTCAGATATGCATAATCCTTTTCCCCAGAGAGAGACCCAAAGTTAGGACTATCATACAAATGCTGCAAAAATTCAGACAACCTCTTGATGGCAACAAAGAGTTAGACCTTTCTGTATCTTTTTGCTGCCATCTAGTGGTTATCTGGATTCTTGCTACCCACATATCATGGCAAAACTCTTCTCACACAGACACACAATTCAGCAAGAGGGAAACTGATATTTTCTCTTTCTGCATCCTGAGAACTCTTTGAAAACATTCAGTGATGGTCCCTACAAAGCAGAAAAGTGGATTCACCACCTTCCCTTCCCCTATCAGGAGATATCACATTTCTCTTCATCTGCTGAACTGCTGTTTACTGGACTGGAAATACAATAATCTACAGCAGTGTTTCTCAACCTTGGGAACTTTAAGATGTGTGGACTTCAACTCCCAGAATTCCCCAGCCAGCATGGCTGGCTGGGAAATTCTGGGAATCGAAGTCCACACATCTTAAAGTTCCCAAGGTTGAGAAACACTGATTTACTGAATCCATAAGGTGCAAGAAAATGATTTTCCAGAATGTCTTCCTCTTCTGACAGTGGCAGGCAGTTAGACAGCATCAAGGAATCTGTGTGGCTTGAATACAACTTCATGAAACTATTCCTTTTTTCCCCTTTAAATCTCCTATAATTTCTTGCTAATTAATTACACTAGTTGGCCCTGAGTTCTAATAGTGTGAGACATGAAGAAGAACCTTTGCTCTCTCCTCTTCCCTCATCCCATGTATTTTAGAAGCCTCCTTAGTTTGTGATTGAGACACAGATGGAGGTTACTAACAGAGAACAAAGCAGACATTGTCATACAGTTCATTAGTATTTAAATATCACCTCCTTTTCTGACCCTGCCTCAATCTGGTGATTATTACAACATTCTTTGAAAAAGAAGCATAGAAACAGATACCCTTAACTTGGTTGTGGTTCAGGGGGGAAAAAAATTGAATGAGAGTTGGATGCTGGTTCTCTGCTGTTCTCAAAGCTGTATTGGATAAAAACGTTGCTTTTATTGCTTCATTGACAATACCTAAAGAAAAAGAAGAGCCATGCTCTAAAAAAGATATGAGCAATTTAACCATGTGGCACATGATCAGAGTTTTCAGAAATAGGTTTTCACCTACTGTATAGGCTCTAGATCAGGGAATTCCTCTGTTATTCATCACTTTGATCAACAGAGATGGATGGGGAAAGGTACAACTGTCATAAATGAGCTAGAATTCTTTAAACAATCCTGAACTGTGACACAAATTATACATTTATGAGGCTTTTTAGGCTACTTGATGGATTTAAAAAAAAATAATTGAGATGAAACAAGAGCTGCTGAAAGCAAAAGGAATCTTTGTAGCACCAGCTCATTTGTCACTGCCCTTGACTCAACTATTCATATTAAGTAACAGGAAAGAGGGGGAGAAATGGTCTATGACACTTCACCATCTGGGACCTGGGAATGCATGAACAAACTACAGCACACCTGACTGGTGCTTTTTGTCTGCATCTTTTAATATAAAAGAAAATCTCAGTGGATAAATAAAAGCTTCATGCATTTTGCATTCATTCCTCAATCTTAAAGTACCAATTTTCACCTCTAGTTTCTCTAAAGGTATTAAAATGCTGGCAGACCAAATAGGAACATTTCTTCAGCTATGGAGTTTTGTTTCATGAGGCTGTGCTCTAGATCCATAGAGCAACCATACACTCTTTGTTTAAGAATGGCGTTGCTCCAAAGGTAGATTCCCCAGCATTTTAGGAGTTATTGTTAGGCAATCATACTGAAAAATAGAAGAATGATGAATGTTGAATTGAACTAGTTATTTCAATTTTTGAAGAATCATTTGTTTCTTTGCACAAATCATTTCAGGCTTATGGAAGGAGGCCCAGTATGACTTGGGAATATGCCCAGACATATGTTTCTCTAAATGCACTCATGGTCCCCGTTATAGCAAGGGCTACCGATAACAACACTGACCTCTCTTTATAACAGAGAATCTGAATAGGAAACGTGAGGCTCTCTGAATCTACCGTTATCCCCATTACCAGGATTTCAAGAAGTCATAAGAATTCTCATTAAGTAAACTTCTCCTACTGATACATCAGATAGCATATGCAAAGTGTTCTGGAATTCAGGAGATTGATTTCACAATTCATGCCCCTATTAGAAAGCCAATTTGCTCAGTGAAACACATGCCTAAATCCCAGACATGACTTCAGAATCAGAACAGTTATGAATAGCTTTAGCAGGTAAGCTAAGGGCCAGTTCCAAACCTTATGTCCCTGCAACCCATTATCAGATGCAGGTAGGTCTTACAGAGCAGAAATTTAAGGATCACAAGGGGAAGATCCATGAGACTGTTGTGAAATTATTCATGTTGACCCACTGTTGTGAGCCCAGTTAAGAGTTTTGTGATCTTAAGATATTGTTTTCCTCTTGAAGTTTTATTAGCTGAATCATCCTCAGCACTGACAAGTTCTCCCACCCACACAAGAAGCTACACTTTCCTTCTACCTTCCCCAGTAAAATGAGAGTTGGCTTTCTTCATGCAACGTAGCATATGCCACACATGAATCCAATGATGCTACAACAGAAGAGGCAGCTACTAGAAATTGATGCATCCTTCTGAAATAATTAACCTGATGTAGACCATCTATCAGAGAGCTAGTTTAGTGTAGTGGTTAAGGCACTGGGCTAGAAACCGGGAGACCATGAGTTCTAGTCTCGCCTTAGGCACAAAGCCAGGTGGGTGACCTTGGGCCAGTCACTCTCTCTCAGCCCTTGGAAGAAGGCAATGACAAACCACTTCTGACATCCTGCCAAGAAAATTGCAGGGACTTGTCCAGGCAGTTGCCAGGGGTCAACACTGACTCAAAGGCACACACACACACAAAACACCATCTATCAGATAGAAGCCATACCAGGCAAAAGCTGAGATGGTGCTCAGAGTATTTTACTGTACCTCCCAAGGATGTATGATAGCATGAGAGTTGGAGGTAAAGAAAAGATAAATGAACGCAGTTTGATAATGATTGTGGAACATTTTGCAAACAGTAAAATGCTGTATAGTAAATCTAGGTTATTGATAAAACTTCAATTCTGTATTGGGTTATGTAGCAGCTCAATCACATAAGCTTTGGAGTTTTTTTTCTTCTCTCCAATGTTGTGTACTTTCAGTCAACAATTAAGTGAAGTCTTTAAGCAAATGAAAAGGCTTAACTGAACTGAAAAAAAAAAAAAGCAATTGGGACCTACACAGATTCCAGTTTTACTTGAAGAGTTTTAATGAAAGTGGGTGCAGGGAGGGCTCGTCTCTGTAGAAAGAACATTATTTGTTTTATGGAAAACTTAGATACAAGCTCTCCCTAATGTCCCCCAGTTTGTTATTTGAACACTTTTTTAAAAAACATGGAGCTGCAGTGGCTTAAAAGGTCTTTGCAAATGACCTGCCAACAACAAAGGTGGAAAATCAGGGAGAAATTGACATTTGCTCTTCTGCCAACAGAAATGTTGCTGCTCCACATTTATTCTAAAGCACATTTGCCTTTAGGCACATTTGCATGAAAGAAAATGGAGGGATTACTTTCAAATAAGCATAACTAGGACTGGGCTACATGGTTTACTGTATATGTATCATTACTTTTTATTGATAGTAAAATCACCAGCATTGTACATAATTTCTGTTCTTATTACAGTATTTGCTAATATGCACTGGAATTGCTATTGCCCTGGAATTAAGCGATATATCTCAAACTTGCAGAATACAATGCACTTTTGACAACAATAATTCATACAATCTACATTCTATATATATTACATTTTAGGAGATATACATCACATTGAATGTTCATATTCTTAAAAAAATAAATGAGCAGCCATTCCAAATATTCCAGTTTTGGGAGTCCATTTAGCAATAATTTAGACCAAACAAATATCCAATAGGGATACAACCATAGGTTAAAGAATCTAACAAACAATTTTAAAATGGTATTTTAAAATTAGACAATGTGTAATTCTTAAATTGGATGTTCGAAATAAATGAGTAAATAGGCACAGAATAAATGTGTAAATAGGCACAGGGTTCAGTTAGTAAATAGGCATTTGCTGAATACTTCTTAAACAGGCATCTGAGGCAAATTCCTTGGAAGTAGGTAAAAGATGGAGGTGAAGATAGACCCACTATTCAGGTTTCTGAACTTGATGTCATCCAGATGTGTTGGAGTCTCTCACATTCCATCATCTGGAAGACATCATATTATGGAAGTCTTCTTGAACTAATCAACCAAGTTCCACTGAAACCTTTAATTCTATATTGCTATCCTTTATTTGTCCATCAGAAGAATGGAGGAAAGTCCACCTTCTTATCAACCTTATCCTGTGAAAAAAATGATTTACAAAATAGAATTACATAACTCATTAGTATTAAATGATTTTGAAGACTTCTTTTCTGGCCTTCTGTTTAGGCACTACGGCAATAGTTACTAGTGCCCATGACCCTCCAAAAAAGTAAATGCATTATGTGACCCTCCCAAATAAAACTAATAATTTCAGTGGAATTATTGCTGACAAAAAATAAATGTACCACTTACTTTTCACAATTAAGCTTTAATCTATATATCAATATACATATTGATCTATTGATATTGATATCAATATACAGTAAATCCAGTCTAAAGGGCATGGTTTAGGGGGTCCACCAAGGGACCTATGAAATTGGTTCACTTCTTACCACCTGGGTTATGAAGAGCCAGCTAGTCCAGGCAGTAAGGGATCATGTTCTGGCAGAGATTGTCCACCTGCCCACTACCACCTTCTTTTCTTCTCCCCACCCACCAGCCCTGTAGTCTTCATCTCTCCCCCAGCACAGTCCAGTGGCTAAGGGCCCTGAACTATAATTGATCCATGACATGCCTGGTCTTATGGACACTATAGAATAAAATCAAAACCTTTCTCAGCTCCTTTATGTTTCTCCTTTCATAATTGCTGTCAACTGGCTTGTCCTGGAAAAGTTGGAGCATGCTCTGACAGGACTTGGCCGTTGTGTGTGCAAAACCTCCAAAAATTGTGACCTCCCTCAAATTTGCTCATAACCATAGTATTAGAACTTGATTTGAGGGTGCACCAAGCCTTGTATGCACTATATTGTGAATATCACAGATCCACAACTAAGTCAAGGTGCAGCTACAGAAGGCACATTCAATCAAACCCAAGAAAATGGCAGACAGCTAAGGGAATCTGATAACAGACCAGGAATTAGTAATAAAATCAATCTGTCAGAGGAACTCAGATATAGTTATAATAACATCTGACAACATTCTATTTTCTTGGGGATCTTCTACCTAGGCATTTATATAATGTTATAAGACAACTTGGATATGTAACTGGCAATTTAATAGTTAAAAATGAGAAGGGAGGCCATAGTGAAAGAGGAAGCAACAGAGAGGGGAATGATGGAGATTAAAACCCCATTGATGTCTCTATAGCATTTAGTATTTACATTGTGAATTTGATACAGTCATAGCAATGTGTAACTTCATACAGTGTGTGTGTGTGTGTGTGTGTATATATACACACACACACACACACACACACATGTATGTGTGTATATATATATATATATATATATAGAGAGAGAGAGAGAGAGAGAGAGAGAGAGAGAGAGAGAGAGAAAAGCAAACAATAAACAATAAAATTATGAAGAAAACTACAAACAAAAAGCATACAGGTCATATATTCACAAATATATGTATATATCTATAAAATTCTACATAGGCTTTTCAATAAATAGTAGCCATATTTCATTATAATCATCCATACCTAATTTATGTTGGAAAGTAATTTGTTGATATGTTCCTGTGTTCCTAATAACATCAGCTCTGCAGACCATTGCGTAGTAGGGGCCATATGTTTATCTTTGCAGTGCTGAAGAATAAGCCTTATAATTAATTTTAAGTGGGACATGGAGAATTCATTTTCTTTGTCTAGATGTCAATAATTCTTAAAACAGTCTTGTGAATTACAGATTTGCCACAACAACAACAACAACAATAACCAGTTGTGTAAATAGTTTCGAAGTTGCAAGAATAATAAATATGATGACCTCTTGTACACAAGAGAAAATTGAAGTGAAACTCAAGGGAAAAACTTCTGGGCTCATACCTCATTCACCTGATAAATACTGAATGTGGATCAAGAATAAGTAGTATGGTATAAGAGGTAAGAAATTCATCCTCTGAAGAAAATGACCTTTGGTGGTGGTGGGAGCTGAATTTAAGCACAGAAGTTCCAAGAGAAGATCTTATTCCTTTACTGATTAGCAGCATGATTCACTGCCAGATTCTGGTATTATTTCATTTGCAATGGAGCCAAAGGCAAGCATCCAACTCTATCTTTCTTTGATACATCAGGATATTGAATTCCTAACTTAGGAAGAAACCAGAGTTTGCCCTCATTTCTCACATACTATCA
Source organism: Python bivittatus (assembly GCF_059951505.1). Lineage (NCBI taxonomy): Eukaryota > Metazoa > Chordata > Lepidosauria > Squamata > Pythonidae > Python > Python bivittatus. The sequence continues at coordinate 33,327,656 of NW_028277075.1, read as the reverse complement.
GGTGAAATGAACATTAAAGATTAAACCTTAGGTCAAGACAGTCTTATTTCAGATGGTTTCCAGGATCAACTGAGCCTACAACTTTTGCTGGTTTTGGATGTTCTACTCATTACTTTCATTGCTTCTTATTAGACTGGATCTTATTTAAGTTTTTTTGAGGCTGGACCCAGTTGTGTCAAAAACCAAGGTGAAAATGTACTGAGTAAAGGTAATAAAGTTTGAGTTTCGAAGCTGAATGATCCCAAACAAGCAAAGCAAAAGTGGCTATTATGAATTCATATTACTCAATCACAAACAACACAAAGATTTATTTTTCTAAGAAATTGAAAGCAAAATTGAAATTTTCTAAGAAATTGAAAGCAATAAAACAAAAAATAAACAGAACTATTCACATTTTCTGGAGGATACATTTGTTTAGTTAATCCTCAGACAAATTGGCTCAAATGTGACAATATGCATGGTGATGAAAACATGGCAGCCTGTGTGAACCTAATAAATTGTTCCATGGATTACAGCCCAATACATGAGATTCATGGAGTGTTATCTAGATTGTGTCTCATATATTTAGATAGAGGGGGGGGGGGAAAGAATTCCATTTTCAAGCAGAAAAGTGATACTGAAGGCCTTTGTTAAGGGAGCAAGGAAAGACATGCAATGGAGTTCAGGGATTTTTACATGCGTCCTGCAATTCTTTTTTACTCCTGCATTCATCCTTCTTCACGTAAACCTCCATCATATCCCTGTTCCCCTGCTGGATCTTAGTCCAGTATCTCAGTTTTCACAGAGGCCAGTCAGATGCTTCTGGAAAGTGTATAAGCCCAACTTGAATATCTACTTATGCAATTTATTGAATGTAACTGAATGCTAATTAAGGGAAGACAAGTTTGTCCACATATCAAGATGCCAAACTAAGTTGTTAATATTGATTTTGTGTGAGCAAATATCAAAGTAGAGTTCACCATGCATGTTGATACAAAACCAACAAACTATGGTTTATTACTAACTGGAAGCAAGAGTTTTTAATCTCCAGCTCACAAATATGTGAGGGACTGAAATGGAAAGGGAGTACATGAGTTTCAATCTGGATTTCTAATTAACAAGCTATGGAGCAGGACAAAAGTACACAGTAATGAAGAGCAAAACTGAATTACTACAGGTCTTAGCAAGAGCAGATGTCGGTTCAAATCTGTTTTGCAGAATGTCATGTCTGCAGCTGGAGTAGTTCATGGCACATAATAAAACAGGGTGTTTTGGTACTCCATTTGTCATTTTTTTTTAAAAAAAATAGAGCCCAGATAGAAGAATTTAGGGGCTGATTAGGGCTGTTTTGGAAATACTTAAATATCAACACAATTTCTTCCTTAAATAATTATTTAATTTACATGTTCTTTGATGTAGGTGATTAGTACAGGACTGCTAGTACTGCTTCTTGAGCACTTGTACAGTGGGCTGACTGATGTGTGGCCTGTTGCACTTCCATAATATGTAAACAATTTAATGGCACCCTCCTAACAGCTACCAGTCAATCTTCATTAAGTTATTGAAGCCTTTCTAATTAGGCCTATGGCTGAACCCACTGCACTTGTAATTGAGGAAACTTCAGGATAGGCTTAAACATTTCAGTGAGATCAAGTTTCAGGACATGACCATGATATTTACTTGACAGAAGAACCCTGTCATCTTTGTATTAATTACCTTCACTGTCTCATTACTAGAGATAATTGAAGATGAACTGTGCCTTCACTATTATCCAGAGGAAGGATGAGGTAAAATAGTAAAGCAGCTACATTTCTAGCATTAATTCTATCAACCATTAATGACTGTTCACTGCCATGGACTGGCTTCTGGGTTACCTTCACAGGGAGTTCTCAGAATAAATATGGTTCAATAATGTAGGCATAGCAAATGATTCACATAGAAACAAACAAACATGTAACATAACTGAGCAGAAGAAAAGAAGTACTCAGGATTGGTACTGAGGATCAGAGTAACTAGTCTTGCAGTTATTCAAAACTTACCACATCTACAGTGCAATTCTGCACACATACATGCTTGGAAATAGATAACATTAAGTTCCAGTTTGATGGATATAGCATCCTTCTTGAACTTGGTGCTCTCCAGATATACTTAATTCTCATAATCTCCAGGCAGAAGTCCAATATATCTGTAAAACACTAAGTTGGGTAAGGCTGATATATACCTAGGATTGTAGCCTTAATAATTCCAAACTAGTATATTATTTTGATATGTGGATGTGCAAGTTATGGCCCTATAACCCCATGCACACCTTAAATCTTTTTTCTTTTTTTCTTTTTTTCTTTTTCTTTTCTCCTTCCTTCCTTCCTTCCTTCCTTCCTTTTTTTTTTTTTTTGCCAACCCTTGAATTCCTCTGACCATCCCACTGAATTTTGGCTGTACAATAATAAAAAATCAGTTGAACACTTTCTTGTCATTTTGAGAAGGAAATGCATGAAACTGTACTGTAAGGAAAAACATCTTTACAGAAAAGCAAAGGAAAAATGTCAACTCTCTACAGAGCTTTTAAAATAATGTGTGTGACTCATCTCCATCAATGCTTGCTGTGCCCCCTCCCTCCCCAAATGTTAAATACAATTCCTGGACACCAAAGGATTGCTTGTAACATGCGACTTTCTCCCCTATTCCATTCCACTTCTTAACTATGCAAAATAAAAGCAACGTAAGCCAGTCATATGATGTGTTCCTTATATTAGTTATCTATTACCATTGAGAAGGATTACAGAGGCGCAATCTGAATACCAGATATTATTCTTCACAGTATATAGAGATTCCTATAGCACTCTCTGATGTCTAAATTAAGCCAACATTCTTTACAGACCCCACTTCTTCAACAGTTAGTGAGAGGGTGGTGTCCTTGAGAGAATAAAAATAAGCAAGCACCCTTATTACTTCAGAGAGACTTAGTTCTTTATTTCAGTACCATGGACAGCTGCTCTCTCCTTTTGACTTCTGGTTGTAAATTATGTTTGACCAATAAGATGGCCAGCTCACAATGTTTGCATATCTGTGTGCCTGCCTGCCTTCCAAGTCAAGGTATGTAGTCAAGTTATTTTACATTTGAAAGAACATTTCAGAAACATGTTCCATTGGGAATAAAGGTACAATTATAATACCATAAGTAAAATTATTGACCATTCATAGCATCCAATATCAGTTATCTATGGCTGTTGCCTTATTTGGTTTAATGGTAAGCGCCACTCATGTACTTGAATACATATTGGTTTTATTCACATGACCTACCTGAGTCATGGGGATAAGTAAGCATGTCATGCAAACTCCAAAAGTTGCTTAATTGACCCAGTTGATTCAGGGTTAGATTTAGCTCCAAACAGACCCTGTCTTGTCTGGATCTAAACTAACTTCCCACAATTTACATCAACTAATTCCATCATAATATGCAAACTGCTTCCCTGATAATTAGCTGTCCTCTTTTACATTCATGGCTCTTAGGAGAATGAAAAAGGAATAAAAACAAGTAGTTATGAGAACAGTCCTGCTGAACTTTTCTGCAATGGTGCCAAACCCAACAGACAAGTATGAATTACTCCTCCTGAGTAATTCAGGAGTAAAGCCCCTCAGCCTCCTTTGAAATGGCTGAAAAGACTAAAAAAAAAAAAGAAGACTAAAAACATGATCACCAATCAACTGACTCAATCATTTCAGATTGTGAGCTACCAGTGCGTGAAGCTGAGTGATATTTACACATTGCTTCAAGTGGTTTGTATTTTGTATGTTTTGTTATCTGTATGTTTTATTCAGCTGCTTCCTATATTAAAACAATCAGAAAGCAAATAAATGCTTGAGGAAGCAGGGTACAGTTACTTGCATAGGAAAAAAAACTAATGGGACCCAAATCCAGTTGATTAAAAATAAACTTCCTTGTGAACCATAGAATGAGTTAGTTATGATTGCCTTAAACTCTACTCTTTCCAAATAATAATGGACTACTATGGTCTTTAAGTCATACTAACTCTAGTGGGGTTTATATTAAATTAAATGCACAGAAATTGCACCCTTAGTCATAATTCATTTAGGCTTGGGCTGAGTTACACATGCCCTAGTTACGTTCAAACTGGACTGCTGCAAGTTATTTTATGCAGGGCTTAATTTGAAAATGGTCTGGAAGCTAAGCTGGTACAAAATGAAATGACCCACATGCTAGAAGGGGCCAGGAGATCTGAAAATTATAATTCAGGTTATGCTTCAGCTGCAATAGCTGCCTCCAAGGGCATAACCACACTGCACGCTCAAGCTACTTCCAGTGACTTGAAAAACAATGAAATAATGCACTGATGGACTTATTAAAAAGAAAAGCTCAGATTAAAAAAACAGTTGGCTCAGGAAAAAAAAATGGTAATAATTAAAAAAAAAATTCTACCAGGTTTCAAATTAGCAGCTTTCTATTACAAGGCAAGTGTTATCACTGTTGTGTTATTATAGCATTTCTGACAAAGGTAGCTGTAGAAAATATTACAGAGCCTGGTAACCATTTACTCAGTGGAGGAAACATTGCTACCTCTGCAAAGAGAGCTCTGGGATTAGCCTGTAAAGCTCACTGTCCAAACCAGACAGGGACACTCAAGGCAACTTAGGGGAATAAGCACTTTAAAAGTGCAGCAGGAAAACACACCCAGACATCACATTTGCAATTGGAGCAGATGAGTAGAAAGTGACATTTTCCATTCTTGCCCTCCAAAAATGGTTGCTGGCACATTTTGGCCATAGGGCAACCAGGCTAAGTGCTAAGTTTCCAGGCCCAATTCAAAGGCTCCCAGGCTTTAAATTTCCAAGTGGGTTGGGAGCAAATTATTTGAAGGGCTGCCTTCATTCATACAAAGCTAGCTACCACTTAAGACCTGTTAAGGTCTTTTCTGACACAGTGCACTGAAACTGGGACATCCCTTTCCAGTTCCTTTGAGCTTTACCAATACTTGATAGATGTTTAGGCATGAAAACTACTCTTCAGTTCTGCCTACAAACTGAGACTGAAATTGGTTTATGCAGATAACAATTTCTCAAATTTTGCAAATGTGGTCATTTCTTTCTTTCTTTCCTTCCCTCTTGGTTGTGTGCTATTTAAAAATATCTTAAATAAATAGTCGCATTAACCTTCTTTGGGCTCCAGACTGCTTCAAATGGATTCAGTACAGGCTTTCCCTGGAACTGTGTAATAATTCTTGATGAGCAACAGAGGAAAAAATAGATGAGAAATCTTGCTGGAGTTGGTGGAAGGACTGAGGTTGCCCCCAGAAACCATATAGCAAAGCATTTTACAGCCTATTAAACCACTCTGAGGGAGGAAAAAGCTGCTGAAATGTCAGGTTAGCAGCCAGAGAATATGCTGATACTTCTCCTTAGATGCCTTCTGTGTCATGGTGCCTGTCTTGTGGAGCAGAGTAGCATCCCCCTTGGAGATCTGGATGGTCCCACACCTGTTGGCCTTTTGTAAGATGCTAAAGTCCTGGTGGTTCCTCCAGATGTCTGAGCTACAGGGTTAAGTGAGCCCTGTAGTTTGTTGTTTCTTATTGATTGTAAGATGGAATGATCTATCTGGACCTCTGGCACATGATATAATAAATGCTCCAGAGGGCAAGACTAGAACTAATGGGATGAAACTTAAAGGCTGCAAATACAGATTAGACATTAGGAAGACTTTCTTGACAGTAAGAGCTGTCAGTCAGTGGAATAGGTCACTGTATGTAGTGGTTTCTGTCCCTTCGCTGGAGGTTTTCAAACAGAGGCTGCATAGTCATCTAGCAGGGATGGTGTAGTGAATCCTGCAGTGTGCAGGGGCCTGGACTTGATGACCTCTTAGCTCCCTTCCAACTCTATGATTCTACAATTGTGATTTAATTTCTTTTTAAATTAATTTGAGTCTTGTGGTTTTAATTTCTTGTTAGCTGCCCAGAGTCACGGTACTAAGATGGGCAACTGTATACATTGTTTAAATCAATAAGTAGATTTCAAAAAAATCTGTCTCAGAGATAAAAAAAAAAATCTGCAAAGTAAAGTTTTGTTTTTCTAGGAGATAGATCATGATCTGTAATCTGAGCCAATCTGTGCTCCTACCAGAGCCTTACAGCATTACTGAGTGACCTATTATAAAAGATATAATTGTATCAGTAGCCAGAGTTAAACAACAGGAAAATACTGTTCCCTTTTTTATATAAAGGAGCAAGTACAGAATCCTTGAAGGTGAAAATATTTTAATACCTGCCCCCAATTTACCATGTGTACCTTTTTAAAATAAGAATCAATGCTTTCGTGATGCAATCCGAAGAGCTGTTGTGCTAAGAAGCAAGCATACATCAAAGGCCACTTCCTCCAAGACTGAATGGTAGTTTTAGCAGTCAGCGTGGTACAGACATGGCATGCTAAGCCTGGAATAAAACATTTTGTTCATCCGTCCTATGCCAGGGTATCCAGGCCTTGCCCATCCTTCCCTTTGAGTGCCACTCCCTCTTCTAGGGCATGTAACTTCATATCTATCATTTATGCTGATTTACCTGTTCTCACTTGTTGAACAACAGTGCATCGTTCTGAAGGGAGGGTACATGTAATCCCAACCAGCAGGATGGAATTTGCTGCAGCAGCTACTGTCTCAGCAGAACAGCCAAAGTCAGCCTATTAGGCAGCAAATGGCGATCATCTCATGCCACAGATGCTTGATGGCATGAAGGGGCCTAGATTTCAAGCACCCTGCACTGCATCCCTAAATTAGCCTGCTGCCCTCTAATGCAATGGAAAAGACTGTTCCCTCCTCACCGTCACTAAGATTCAAGGGCCAGTCCAGTTGCCTTCTTTACTGCAAATGTGTACCTTGAATCTGGCCTAGAATGTCATGAGAACAAACATAGGTTGTGGTGTACTGCTGCCTCTATAACACATAAGATCTTTCCTTTCCTTTCCTTTCCTTTCCTTTCCTTTCCTTTCCTTTCCTTTCCTTTCCTTTCCTTTCCTTTCCTTTCCTTTCCGTTCCTTTCCTTTCTCCTCTCCTCTCCTCCCCTCCCCCTTTCCCTCTCTCTTTCCCTCTCTCTTTCCCTCTCTCTTTTTTTTTCTTTCTGGTTCACTATGGAACTTTGCTAGACCAGCTGTGACAGACTTGGATGTACCATCAACTTGAGATTTGTTTGATTTATTGAAATTTATTTTAAAAAAGAACACCTAAGTAACTAACAATGCTCCTGATTGGACACGTTACATTAGATATGGTTTTCCCTATTTTGCCACCCAGAAGGGGGCTTGTCCCACTCTTTTTCCTGACTAAGCTGTTCCAGGAAGTGGTTTTGTACTGTACATTTTTACTGCAGATGTTCTTGTTGCAAATGCTAATAGATTTTGTTGCTAGGCAGGAACTAGCTATTCAAGACGTATTAGCATGAAGAATGGAGTGTTATTAGCATAACCATCCCTAGTTGTCTTTTCATGCCCCTTTGCTTCTTGCCTTTTCCTATGACAATCATTGGTTTATTTCCTGCCAGTAGAGATCCCTTCTGCCCAACACTGGCACATTTTTGTTATTAAAATGATTCAGATTCACTTTGGAACATTTGGGGAAAGAATCTGCTGTGATGGGATAAATTTTCTTATTCCCTGGATAAGCCTTGTAGAGACTGCCACAGAGCTCTCAGAAACCATCTATGGAAAATGCCTTTTGTGTGTTTAAGAAGCCTTTCACTGTTAAAGAACATGGCTTGCCTTTTTTGAAAACTTAATAAAAAGTTCATTTTATAGTCAATTTAATAAATGACATTTTGTTTATGTTGAATGCTAAACAAATTCCTATTTCCAGAGTACTAAATCTACCTTCATCTATTGCACAGTGCTGTAATAAGATATCTAGCCATACATGCTTTGTTGTATAACATTTTACAGACAAAGAGATACTGGGTTGTTATGGGGAATTTACTATTCTCAAATGATTAGAAAACCTGCTTTTGACTGTGGCAAGTGAAAGAGCTACAGTTTTTGAATCTCTGATCTGTTACAGTGGAATTGGGAAACACTCAGAGATGTGAGGTAAGGTGGGTAGTAAATATCTACCTCTGGATATCATTTAAAAACATTTCATACGGATGGAAAATTGCCAGAATCTGGCACAAAACAACCCCTTCATTTGCAGCCTCCACTGCTTCTTTGACAGCTTTCAGGCTTTGCTCCATCCCATAGAAAGGAACGTCAGTTCTAGTAGGTACCATTTCAATCATCTTGTCTCTACACAAAAGTATTGACAGCAAAAGACAACTTGAAAAAGTAAAATTTTATGATTTGCCTACTGGTACTCCAAACTACTAGATTGTCCTAATAAAAGATGGGTCATCTTTTAGAATGAAGAGATGAGGGCTAAATAAATTAGTGAATTCATTCACAGTAACCTAGTGTGATAAGGGCAAACCAAACAGCTATAGAAGTGGGGAACCAGTGACCCTTCAGATGCTGTCAACCAACTCCCGGAACATCCTGTCAACATGGGAGTGTTGAGGGAGTGTTATAATTGTATCACTATCTGAAGACTGTGAAGACTGTGGATTCCCCTCTTCTGATCTACCTTAACACAATATCCATTAGTCAAACTTTCAGAAAAAAATTGTTCAATTAGTGGCCCAGAGTCAGTATCAGGCCAGTGGTTTTGCTCAATGCCCTACAAGTAATTAAAGCAGTATCCTAAGATGCGATGTACTGTATGTACAGTAAGAGTTAGGGTAAATAGCCTTGGTTTTCCTTTTCATCTTTCTGTTCCTCTATTCTGTGCTTGTTTAAAAGATACTTGGGGTGGAACAGAGAGAAGGATGAGAATATACTTCCATTAATTGAAGCTAGCAAGATCTTCCTTCAATTTATCCTCCATTGTTATGATAATACTGTAAGAACAATCTGGAACTCCTTTTTTTTGGTATGAAAAATGGACCCACAGTTTAGGAAATTAATCACTATGATAGTAGAGCAGCTTTTCCCAGGCTGATAATACCCAGGTGTGTTGGGACCATCATTCCCCTTAATTCTTAGCCAGCATGCACTCCCAGGGTGATTGAGAAATCTTGGATTTACAACCCCAAAACATTTAGAGGGCCTCAAACTACAGAAAGTGTGGTAGAATCTGATCTTGTTACCACAAAAAAGTATTGAAAAGGTGGAAGGGCAGTAATAATTGCAAGAAATATTTCCTCGGATGGTCCTTCTGATTGAAGCTTAAGGCTTCTGCCTTTTCTGCCTGGTTTTCCGTGTTTTGCCATCCTAGGTGGGACACCAGTGTATGAAAATCACAGACCACTGGTGTGCCAGGCAATCCAGATTGGATGCTGTTCCTTCCAGAATGTGCTATATGCTAGCAACAATCACTTGAAAGGAAAAACAAACATTAGTGAAGGGAAAGTAGCGAAGAACAGATGAGATGTGCTTCAACTAGGGATGCTGTGGGGAAACATTTGCGTATATTTGTTGGAACGCAGTGAACATGTTTTAATGAGTCTCCCTCCCAATTACCATGACAAGGATGCCTGGCAGTGACAGCAGGGTGGTGGAGATGGAGAGAGCCCTCTGCCAGTTTGGGATGGGTGGGGGGATGAGGGTGGAGAAAAACAGGGAAGGGCCATGAGGCAGTAATTGGAGTGTGCATCTCATTGAACATTGGCTGGAAATCAAAGGCCAAGTCCCCTTAGTACCTGTACTCTCCCTCTCTCCACTGTAAGCACAGCACTCCCTTTGCTCAGATTCAGGATGAAAATGACATTTACATGCTGTGCGCTGAGATCCCAATTAAAGCTAGGACAGCTCACCACATGGCATGCTTTAATTAATATGCCTTTTCCTGTTGGAGAACAGCTTTGCTGACAGATTGTGACTAAGTGGGGAGAGCAGCTGCTCCTAGGCTGGCTGCTGCTTCCATCAGCCTCACCCCAGGGCAACCAGGTAGGTCTGGCCTTTGCCCTTCTCCAGGGTGGCAACTCTTCCTGCCATGGATTGCAAAAGCAGTTTTATGATCCCACCCCACCCCCGAAGGAAGGGACTCCCCATCCCATTCGTACACAAAAGACAAATGGCTAATTGCTAGAGGCACTCCAGTCTTTTTCCCCCTAGACCTTTCCCCTCTCCACCCATTAGAGCTAGATTCATTCCTCTGCATGCTTTTCTTTGGGAAGAGAGGTGAAGATCCATTTCTGTTTTCCCCTGCAGAGACATTGCAATAGCTCAAAAACCAGACAAAGCAAATGGCAAAAGCTTTAGTAGGGAATGAAAAAAGAAAGGGTTTGCAGTCTTAAAGCTAAGAGAAGCCAGAAGTACAGCATTGTCTAATAGTTCTCGGATATAGAGGTACCTGAACTGAGTCAGAATAGCCTCCTCCTCTAAATCTTTCACAAGAAAAAGCTGAGATACCTAGGAGTGTTCATTCTTCCGACCTTACATCCTCAGATTAGATTTATATTCCACCATTTTGTACAACTCAGGAAGAGTACATAATGCTCCCAAGTCCTGTTTTCCCCACAAAACCCCCATGAGGTGGGTTGGGCTGAGGGCGGCTGACCCAAAGTCACCCAGCTGGCTTTCATGCCTAAAGGAGAACTAGAACTCCATCTCCCAATTTCTAGTCCAGCATCTTAATCACTGCGCCAAATTGGCTCACAATGGAAGTGATTCCATTGGCAGGATGAGGAAAAATTCAATACAGAAAGTGAATCAGACCTTCAGGTTACAACATCATCATGATTAAGCTGACTTCATAGTGGTGCTTCCTAGAACCTGCCACTGCTGCTGTAGAGAAGGACTACCCCTTGTTGTTCTTCAAATCAAAAAATGCTGTACGCATACTTTTTCATTCTTTTGCTTAGCAGTTGCACATCTACTTTCTTCAGCTCAGCAACACTCTGTCCATCATCGGCATCCCAATGCAGGGTCCAGGCTTTCTCTTGTTCATCTTATTCTAGATTAGCATTTACTAGTTAATAAATAAAAAAAACCCCAACCTCTGGCGATCTTCAAGAATGATGGGAAAGCTGCAATTAATAAATAAGCAGAGCTGCTTTTTTTCAGTCTTCATTTCCCCCCTTCTCCCCTCCCCCCAGAAGCATGCAGTATTGAGAATATGGGTCCAGAAGGTTGTTCTTTGACTATCTACCAATCCCCTTGAACCAAACTTGCATTTAGGGACTATGAGAGCCCTACTGCACTTTTTAAACCTACAACATACTTTTCAGCCTTTTCCAGTTGTCAGCCATATTCTTGCTCTAGCTTCCATTTTCCAGTTCTCTTTTCATTTTGAATATTCTAGATGACTTCAAGTCATCAAGTTTTGTTAGAATTTTTCTGGCCCCTAATTTAAACAACACAAAGTTCGGATTGGTTAACCTCTCTCAGTGAGAACTGACTCTTATTTCTATCAAAACCAAATTTAAAATGTACAAAAGATCCTTTCCTCTAACCTACTTGTGACCAGGTTTCCTTAAAATCTGTCTTTATGAAATGCTTTACCAAGTTTTTTGATAGTTCATTGGCACTATCCTTTGCAGTCCCCTTACCTTCCCTTGATCTATGGCTTTTAAAAAGATGACTAACAGATGGCTGAGTATACAAGAGCCCTCAGGTGTCAGCTTGTTTTCTGCATTTAAAAGTTATCTCATTTCATTCCCAACTGGGGAAGCTGGGAACATTCATAAGTTTGTGCATGATCCGGTTTACCAGGGCAGTTTCAAATGTTATGACAAGAAATCAAGAATCTCTCAAAAGCTGTGCATTTCAAACTTCAGGTAATCCAAAATGCTCCTAACTTTATATGCAACATTTCCCATCCTTTTGTGGTATGAATGCAACTGAATCCAAGGAGAAACTATGGAGATGAGGATGTGGGCTATCCTACTTGGACTAGTTTTCAATGGTTCCTAGAGACAAGTGCATTCAATATGGGATACGGTTATATACGTGTACCTACAAGACAAAAACGCTTAACCCAAACATGAATGCTTGAATTACAGGGGTGATTGAGTATAGATAGAAAGGCTTAAGAAATTCCTACCCTGATTCCAGTTCTAGCCAAATTATGGTTCCATTACACTCTGCTTAAAGTAATAGCTAAGGAGGTTTTTGTCATCCATGTAATTCAAGCACTGCCAGACCCTGAAAGCATCAGACTACTTCTTTCATTTATATTAATTTACAAACTTTTCCATGTTGTCCCCCAAATTATAAAAGTTTAATATTAATTATATACCATTTTGTTCCACAATCCCCTTGCTTTGTATCCCCACCAAGCGTGTAGCTGATATATCTAGTATAGGTTCTGTCTGAGCACCACAAAACTAAGACAGAAATTCAGCTGTTGTAGTCACTCATCGCTTCTTTTGCGTTGTTGAAGGCAGAAGTCCATGATTTGCGAGTTTTCCTGGACTCACAGTTCCTCACAGCAGATAGAAGCCATGGCCAGGAAGGCCTGATCCCACTTTGTCTGGTGCACCATTCAATGCTCTATTTGGACTGGGAAGCCCTTATGACAGAAAGTGCTATACACGCCTTCTAATGGATCTCCTTTGGAAGATGATTTGGAGACTGCAGTTAGTACAGAATGCAGAGGCCCGGCTGCTGTTAAGAACAGGTCATTTCAATGGTGTTACACTTGTCCTGAAGTCACTCTTATGATTACCAGTTAGTTCTGGATCTAATTCTAAGTGCTGGTTGCTTCTCTATGAAGTCCTACATGGCTCAGATTCCACTTACCTTCAGGACTCTCTCTCCCAACTAGATTCAACCCATTCAGTGAATTCTTCCCAAGAGGCGGTGCTTAGGATCCCTACCATACAAAAGATTAAGCTGGTAAGGAATTGTAGCCAATTTATTTTGGTGGTGTTATTGACACTGTGGAACAGCTGAAGTTCAATGGGCCTTCTCTTTCTGGAAGGCCCTGAAGAGTTTTATTCTAAGAAGCATTTGATCACTGCCTTTTGGGGCAGATATTGTTTTAATATTGTGGCTTTGAAGTTTGAAGGGCTGGACAAAAGAGTGTGTTAAGATTGTTCTGTTTCTTTTCTTTCTTGAAAACCACCTTGAGTCATTTTGATTGGAAGGAATATAAGTGTATGTATAAATAGAACAAGTAAGTACACCAGAAAAATACGGGAAAGATACATGACATTAACCTAAGGTGCTTGGCCATCTCAGGCAACAAAAGATAATTCACAACTCATCAGGCAGGGACTTCCTGCAAGACTTCTGGAAGGAATGCTTGGAGAAAAGCTGTTTGTTTAGCATCACATTGCAAAATCTCTCTGTACCCTTCTCCCCATTTTCTCTCATAGAGACAGGTACTCCTCCACCCTAGTGAGCCATTTGTGGATTCTGGGTTTAGTCTCTTCTGATGTAAACATGTTCTAAAACTAAAGAAAGGAATTCCATAATCAGGCTCCTGTGGCTCCAAAGTACAAACTGGCACAGGGCAGACTTTAGTGCTTCATTAACACTCTGATGAGGCCTGGCAGCCAGCTGATTTGATTTAAAGTTCATTTCCATGCTGTGATTTAAGGCAACGTTTGCTTAATGTTCTCTAACAGACTTTTCTGACTGTGAGCATAAGAGTTGCTTAACAATGGGCTTTATTTATTGTTGCATACTCATGGTAATGACAGCACACAGACATGCATATTGGGAGGAAAGCCTCTTGCAGGTGCTGCATAACAATTTCTCAGATGCATCAGGAAAAAAAATTCATCGCACCATCAGTTTAACCAGTTGTTTTTTCTTTTCCTTTCCTCCCAGCAGCCAAGGGCTATAATAATAGTAGCAGTAGTAGTAATAATTATTACTACTATTACTATTACTATAATACCAGATCAGTGAAAAATTATGCAGCTAAACAGATAAAAACCTTTCCATGATTTTCTGATCTTCCTGGGATTGACAAAGATTTCAGGTGAGGGGACCTCTGTTGAGTAAACCAATCAAGCAAGCAGAAAAAGAGGTGTATCACAGACTTTTTTTTTTCCAAAACAGGTATTGTACTTGACCAAGAAGAGAAGACAGGAGACCAAAGAAGGGTCTGTCATATTTTAATGACGTTGATCTTTGGTGTTTCCCTCATTAGCACACACTCTCCCCCACCTTCCTGCTACAAGCTCACTGGGATGGAGAGTTACAAATGAAAAGGAAAATCACATTGTTGACTAGAAACAAAAAAAAATATCAGAGCCTTGATTTCTCCACTAGAAACTACATGTACAAGGTCAAGGTTTCACATGCAACACCTTACATCACAGACACATAACTCACGCCCTGACATGGAGCTAACCCCTCTCTCCCACCCCACATCCTACCCCTAACAGGGAAGTGCAACCTGGCCATGGCACCATGATCCTGCCAAATTTCACCAGATTGAATTACAATATGCTACTATTGGCACAGCAAGAGTTGCTAAGCCTTGGGCAATTTCTGTATAAGTGCCATCTTTTTGGGGGAATGGGTCCCACCCTACCCACATGCTTTACAACTATAGGTTGCCCCACCCACAGCAGCCCTTATAAAGGCTCTGCTTGCATACAAAGTAGATATTCTGAAAACAAAAGGCCCACACTCCTGAGAGGTTCCTGAGCATGAAGAAATTGAGACGCCCAAGCATAGCTCTCCTACCTCCAGTTCTGGGCTGGAAAGAAGAGTGGAACACAGTCCTGGAAAACAGTGCTGTGCCTTATCCAGCCTACATTCTTTCAAGCCATCCAAATTCTGAACTTCTGAAGAGTTTTCTAGTGCTTACTAGCAGTGTGGCATGGGATAAAACTCTGGATTGGAAAATGGAGCCACTCTGGTTGCAGAACCTAGGTGCAAATTTCCTCCACAGTAGCATTTAAAGATATATACACAATTCAGTAAGATTGAAGGTCTCTAAGGGAAGAGACTCGAGTCCCCTTGATCCGATTAGCTGGTAGGTCAAGAGAGGGGAAAGCACTTTTTAAAAAAATAAAATTAAATTAAAAAAGAGTAGCATTAAAAGCACTGCAGGGTTAGGACAAAGCTTAATGTATTCCTGTAGCCAGTGAGCTGAGAAATTTACATAAGGCTCAGCTGAATATCAAGGTTTATTACAACTATTGTAGAAAATGTGCAGCAAAACGGATGTGGGAAGCTAAGACACAGAATAAAACCTCTTCAAGAATTCTCCCGTACAAGTTATGGTCTCCCTCTTTTATCCCACCCCTGCATATCAATGCCCACTGAATTATCAGCATCTGGTCAGAGCCAAAATTCCCCTACTCCTTCAGTTCCTGGTCAGCTGTGAGGTACAAGTCTCTGCTTAGCAGTACAAGTGTAGCACCAATATACAATCCATCTCTACCTGTTCCGAGACTCTCCACTGGTGCTCTCATTACTATAGAAATTGGTATTGTCAGGAAGATGATTATTATTAGTTAGATCACTATACTCAACTGGTCCCTCAGTGTCCATTGAGGAGTGAGCCTGCTCTGATAGGCTTTGCTCATCAGCTTCTTCCTCAACCTCATTAGATGATGTCTGTGGGCTGAGGCCACGTTCTGTCACCTGCATGGACTCAGAAAGGGTCCGTCCCTCTAACTCAGTTATCAGCTCTTGCGAAGTCGATGGCTGAGTTGAGCCCCCTTCTATCCCAGTGGATTCGGTACCAGTCTGAGAACTGCGGTGGATCCGGTGACTCACAATTATGTTGTTGCCAAAACCACCCATGGATGCCATGGTAGTGCTTTGCTCTCGTTGGACCACAGCTGTCATGCCACCTTCAGCCATCAGCCTTTGGATCCTAATCAGGGCATCCTCTCCAGTTGCTCCATAATCTGTACCACCTGGAAGAAAGAAAAAGGCACCTTTAAAAAAAAAAAAAAAAAACTTTTAAACTTTATATTAGCTCAAAAATTGGTCACTGAAGCAGTTTATGACATTATTTAAAGTAAACAGTTATACTAAGAACAACAAACAAGTGGCAACAGAATCTAGGAATATATCCTATTATAAGTTAAGAAAAACAGTATTTTTATTTCGTGTCTGAGAAATAGAAACATATGTTAAAGGAATGAAGATACTGATGCAAACAAGTCAAGAAAGAACATGATGGTAGTATCTCCTAGAAAATTTTAGAGTACCCAAGCTGTTGAGAATCCATTTACCATTTCCTGATAGCACAAACATACATATTTCCTCAATGCACACTGCACACACTTACTTGTTGCCCTCATTTACATCTACCTTTAGGATTGTGTTATTTTGTAGGGTTTTTGAAGTAGAAATATTTCCATAAAGTTTCTATATTCTTCTACTGGAATTCATTCTACTTTGGGCTGGAATGTATCTGCAGAGGCTGATTAGGGATGGAGGACATCTGGATGACCAGATGCAGTGCAATCCCAAAGTTGGCTGGAGGAAGCAGTACTGCAGAAAGAGAGGATGGTGGAGACAGTGAAGGTACAGGCTGGTGGGGCCTGAGCAAGGCCTAATATAGATTCTACTGTATGCCCCCTGGACTTCTGATGAGGTTTGGGTGTAGATCACCAACCTCGGTTGGGAAGAGAGGGCTGACCAAGGTTGTGTGAGCTCCCTGGGAGGCCCAGGTCCACCAGCTGCAGGGTGCTTTGGGCAGAGGGACCACAGGATCTAGCAAACACAAGGTGGGGGGTGAAGGGTGGGTGGCTGTTGTGTGTTTAGTGTTTGTTTGGGTAACTATGTTTCAGGGTGTTAGGGGGAATGGATCGATGGGCCTGGGATAAAGAAATCCAAGGTGGGGAGTGGACTGGAGGGAGATAAGAGGGTAGAGGCTGTTATTGGTACCATGATGGGCAGATATGATGGGAATATGAGGGTTGGCTGCACTTGGGGATGCCAGGAACACTGTCTGAGAGAAATCCTGATATCTTGTTTTCAGTATTCACTGTCAGGACCAGGTCAACAGATCTTTTGTAGCTATGAGCTCTGGCTGCTGCTTTTGAACATCAGGTTGCTGTGTAACACATCTGCCCTCATTCACAATTTGAGGGTCCTGACCTGGTGTGTATAATCAAGACATGGGTGGGCTCCAAAGGGGGAGTTCCCCTCTTGCAAATATACCCACCTGTGTTTTAAATCAGCCAAGACCCGGGGGAGGGAGGTGGGGTGGCTATTGTCATCCGTGAGTCACTGAGGTCCCTTAGAGGCTCTGCTCTACAGTCTTTGGGAACAGTTGGGACAGCTGCTGGTGTACCACCCTCCCTGCTGTCCAGCATCATCCCTGCTTGAGTTGCTGGATTCCATGGCTGGGTTGGTGGCAGAGTCCCTGAGGCTGATGGTCTTTGGGGACATTAATCTGCCACCTGGTGATACTGAAGTTGAGACAGCTCAGGAATTCATGGCCCCATGGCAACCATGGACCTGTCCCAAGTAATAGAGAGCTGGACATATTCCAGGAGTCACATGTTACATCTGGTTTTTGTCTTGGGGCAGTTTCAGTTGATCTGGGATTGGAGGACATTACCATCAGTCTGTTGCCATGGACAGATCACTCTTTGGTTGCCCTCTGGCTACTTGGTGCCACCCATCCCTGTGGCTCTCCAGGGCCTGTTAGATCAGCCCACCACAGGCAACTGATGGGCCCTGAAGGGTTCCAGAGGGAGCTTGGGGTTTTCCCTGAGAATCTGGCAGGTGGTTCAGCTGAGGCCTTTGTGGTGGCCTGGAATATGTGGCTTCTCTCTGTGCACCAATCCTGGGGTGCACCTTGGTTCTCTGAGGAGCTCCAGGAGATGAAGCATCAGAAGTGACACCTGGAGTGCTGCTGGAGCAAGACAAGAAGTCAATCTGGCCGAACAAAAGTCAGAGCCCATATTTAGGCCTACATTGTGGCAATAAGAGCAGCAAAACAATGTTATTTTTCTGCCCTTATTGCATCCACTGATAGCTACCCAGTGGCCCTGTGCAGAGTAAACCGCTCATTGTTGAGGGCTGGGCCCCAGGACCATCTGCAGGGTCAGGGCAAGAAGCATTTACATTGTTTGCCAGACAAAGTCATTCAGATTTGCTTAGAGTTGGATATTGACTGGGTATTTAAGTGAGGTGCCAGGGGCACAGTCTTGTGAGGCTATCTGGACTGAGTTCAATTCTGTGACAACTGAGGAAATGGACAAAGTCCTCCAATCTGCCAGCTCGATCACCTGTTTGTTAGATCCTGGCCCCTCCTGGGTTGTCAAGATGGCCCAGGAAGTAACTAAGGGTTGCATCCATGCAGTGGTACCTTCTCCTTTAAGGGAGGCAGTGGTCCTTCCAGCCTTGAAGGAGGCAGTGGTATGCTCTTTCCTGAGGAGGCCATTGCTGGACCCTTCTGTTTTGGGCTAATTGGTCAGTTTCCAATCTTCCCTTTGTTGGGAAAACTGTGGAGAAGGTGGCTGGATGGCAATCACAGAGACTCTTGGAAGAAATGGATTATCTGGACCCATTTCAGTCTGGCTTCAGACCTGGGTATAGTATGGAGAAAATGCTGGTCATGCTTATTGATGACCTTTGGTTCAGCAGGGATGGGGGCGGTACATCCATCCTTGTGCTCCTTGATTTTTCAGCAGCTTTCAATACTGGTGACCATGGTATCTTTCGGGACTGATTGCAGGGATTGGGAGTGGGAGGCACTGTGTTGCACTGGTTCACTTCCTCCCTCAGTTGTTGGTTCCAGTGTTGATGGGAGGGGAAAGATCATGCCTGCGGCCCCTCACTTGTGGGGTGCCTCAGGGTTTGACACTTCTCCCTTCCTGTATAACATCTATGTGAAACTGTTTGATGAGTATGCAGATGATACTCAGCTTTACAGATACTCAGATACTCTACCCCAGACTCCACAAGTGAAGCTGTTGAGGTACTGACTGAGTATCTGGAGGGTGTTCAAGTCTGGATGGGGAGGAAGAGATTTCAGTTCAATCCTGCCAAGACAGAGTGGCTGTGGCTGTTTAGCCCCCATGTTTGGAGATATTAACTTCCTTATTCAAGACTTGTACGCAACTTGAGAGTCTTCCTGGACTTGCAGCTACTGCTTGAAGAGCTGGTGGCAGCTGTGGTCAGGAGGGCCTTTGCACAGGTACATTTTATGTGCCAGTTAAGCTCTTTTCTCAGCTGAGAGGTCCTGAAGATGGTTACTCACACCCTGGTCACTTCACAACTAGACTACTGCTGCATTGGCTACTGATTTTGGGTACAATTCAAGGTCCTGGTTACTTTTAAAGCTCTTCATGGTATAGGGCCTGGTTATCTGAGGGACTGACCACCTCTCTCCCATGGTTTGTGCCTGCCTAATACTTTCAGGCAGAGTGGGTACGCTCCAGATCCCTTCTATTAAATGCTGCCACCTTTTTGGACCTAGGAAGCAAGTCTTCTCTGTTGTGGGCCCCACCTGCTGGAACAGCATCACCTAAGAGATACAGATGGCACCCATTAATACCTGGCTTTGGTCCCAAAGGGTGGGTTGGTTATTTATTTATTTATTGGACTTACGTATATGGTCACCTATCTCATACAATGACTCCAGGCAACTCACAACAAAGTTTGCGGGGGGCAGCTATTGCACTGCATTTTAATGACTGTTTTTAGTTCAGACTGTTTTGTCTATGTTTTTCATTGTTTTATCTTGTATTAGATTATGCAAGCTGCCCAGAGGCTGTTGGGGTGGTCGCTATAATAAATTTAAGGAAACAAATAAAATAAAATATGTGGGAGCTAAAATAATCAAAATCTCAAGACAAAAATATTTGCTGACAGACTGTACCATTACATGCTGTGACTGGGGACTAAGTGTTTGACCTCATAAAAGTATTTTATATACACCCAAAATTTGCACACAACACATTCTACACTGTTGGAACTCAAAATAGTTTCCATGTTCTTGTACACTCTGAGTCTTCAAGGAAGGAACAAAAGGACAAAAAGGAGAAATGTAGTATTTGGTTACTTTCTACTATAAGGAACAGAAATTAGTACATGTCTGCTGGACCTGGTGGTCTCCCTGAAGCATGGATGAAGAATATGGTGGACCAGCTGCTCATCCACCTAGGTATAAATCCCAATGTAAGATCAAATCCACAGGCAGGAGTCTCTACCTGCTCTATCCACATATTGATATCATCAAGAATAGTATAAATGCATAACTTCAGGCTTTAAAGATCTGGGAGAGAGTTGAAGAACTTTGGGGCTCAAGTGGGGTTCTCATCCAGAAAGGGAAAGAATACTACAGGCAAAAGACTGGCTGAATATGTTGGAAGAAATATTACTGGGTTACCTGGATGATGGACTGTTGGTACCAGATGGATTGTCCTTCCCAAAGACTAGGAAGAATGTGTTTGGCTGAACCAAGTCAAATTTGATTGGGTAGCATAGGATGAAGTGATAAAAACAATCTCAGGAGAAAGACACCCAGAAATTAAAAACTTCAGATAAAAACTTGTGTACTGAAAGTAACTCCATAGTGACTCCTAGCCATAGGCAGGTTTAGCATGCATAAATTGGATTGCCCTCAGGACATTTTCTGTAAACCAATTTGTTTACAGATGTTATTAACTTTATTAGAGGTTAAAAATAGTTTGAGGGACATTAATAGGTTGAATCATGACAAAGTTCCCCATCTCTATTTTTTCCATTAGGTTTTAAGTTTACCAACCATAAATTATGCAACTGCATTTACAAGAATGGAACCATCATAATTGGATAGTTTGCATCTGGTAAGCTTAAAATCTTGATCTTCAAGCTTATGTCCCACTGCATTCTTAACAGCTATCCTGATGCTTTGAGACCTACTCTCCTTGCCTCGGGTGGCATTTGCTAAGTATGCTCACCTTGATTGAGATGCCACTTTGCCCAGCAAAGAGAATAGTCTCATGCATCGTTTAGACTTTTTAGGGGTATAAGCTTCAATTCTGCAACTAAAATATGTACTCAATACTTGCCTTTTAAGTCTTAGCTTTTCAAACAGAAAAGTGGCACATAAATCTTATAAATAAAGCAGCAGAACAAACAAACATATAAATAGCAAGGAGAGGCTAATATACAAGCTGTTTATGGAATGCCCTGACTATCCTGAAGAACAACTCTAGGATTATTTCTAAGAACAACCCCCACCCCCACCCCATTTTTAATAACAACATCTAACAACTTCTTGTTCTTTTTGTGCAAGATGGTTATAGGAGTTGTTAGCTAATTCCAAGTTTTATTTTTGTCCAAATCCCACTCTATATTTGGAAACTATCTTGAACAATCTGCCGGATGACCAGTGTTTTGGGTGGCAAGGGGGATGGGGAATGAACTTCTGTTTTTCAGCTATACCTCTTGATAGCATTCAGTACTATAAACTTGAATACCTTTCAAGTCAGGTTCCGTGAATCTCAGATGCCGTGTTTTGGAAATTTCAATCCTATACAGAGAACTATCTCCCCAAAACAATACTGGCTTTGACATTTATGTTACAATATAATTTTAATCATTTTAATAACTGAGTTGGTAGAATGTTATGGTTTGGGTCCCTAAGCTTTTAAAACACCTATATGAGGGCTTTCGTTTTCCTTGTCCATGTTGAAAAAAAGAAGCAGCAGCTATGACTGGCAGCTCATTTGGAAAGTAAGTCAGGTGTCACACAAATGGAGCTGCCATCTAGTAAGGAAGGTCAGATGCAGTGTGTAAATGAACTGTTGTTGCTTCTCTTTCCTTAAAGTGGGCATATGAGTTATGCACAATCATTTAATTTTGCTTTTTTTTATTTATTTAGTCACTTAACATACTGCTAGCTAACACTGTTCCTTTTTTCCCAGCCCTGTCTATCTCTAGGCTGTCAAAGAATCATGCGGTATAGAAGGTCCAGCTCCCCAAGGGCAAAGCAGAGCTAGAAAAAAAAAATGGCTCATTCAAGCTGCTTCATGAAGAATGAGCAATTAGTTGCCTCTCAACTGTAAGCTGTGGAAGAAAATATCTTTATTCAGTGGAATGTGCTGAATTGTTCCACGGAGGATGTAGCAGCCACAGGCTACCTGATCCTTATTAAAAATATAAATCTTCCTTCCAGACTTCACTGAGGCATCAGGTCTCATTACAAAAGAGGAAGAAGTGGCATTGGCTCATATACAATGCAGAATACTGAAGCAGTTTTTCTGCCATGTCTGTATAGGGAAACTTACACCGCACCTTTAAGTGCTGCCTAGTGATTCCTCAACCACTCAGAATTCTAAGCAAGCTACACGAGAATGCTCTTTTTTAAAGAAAAGAACTTTTAATACTCTTCTTAAATCACAATTTTGCCCAGAGATAAATATTGCAAAAAAAAAAAAAAAAAAAAAGTAATACTAACTCTGGAATGTTAGAATAAATGTTTAAGTCTGTACAGTGTTAAAGATCATCAACTATTGAGGTTTTCTGGAAGCCCATTTTCAATAATAAAAATTAAGGTTAGGGTTATTATAAACCTAAGCAGCCACACTTCAGAACTAAATATTGGCTTAGTGGCTTAGAGCCCTAACTAAGATGAGTTTTAGACTATCTAATTCAGCACACTGTGAGAAGTCACAAGCAGAATATAACGAAATTTCTGTCCTTCAAACTGCAGAAGGTCAATTGTTTTTAAGATGCAACTCAATCATAATTGCTAACTAATGTTTTATTGACATCCGTTCTAATGAGCATGTGCTGAGCTTGAAGCCTCCATTTAGGCAGTCCTTGAGCAGAACATGCTGACACTCTACTCATCTCCCCCACCAAGTTCTTCTTTCATACAAAACATCTGCTTTGCTTTTGTGGCAAGGGCAGAACTCCAGGGCTGGGGTTGTTGCCTAGTCACAAAGCAGCAAGTGCTGTTTCCACAGCAGCAGGGCTGACTGCTCAGTAATTTATCATGTCAGGAGAGATCTGATTAATAAAGACTAGAAAATGCAAAGGAGCCAAAGTTAGTATTTCTATCAAGGGGCTGATCTTCAGCCTCATTACTAGATCCACAGACGTTGCTTCTTACCCTGTTGCTTTAATTTCTTCTTCAACTTCTCAGTGCTTTAGAAATGTATCTGTAAAGAAGATGCATTTCTAAAGAAGAGAAAGAAGGGAAGCAGTTTTGGCATATTATGCCAAGTACAGTGTGGATATTCTTGAAAATGAATATGTGTTTTGTACTGTAAGCTTATTTCAGCAAACACATCAATGATCTCCCAGATAATGAAAAAATAATTATACTTGTAATAAAAATACAATCTTATCTCTTCATATTAATGAAAAAGGATGTTGTGAATAATCCAAAGGGCATAAAATTAGGGGATACTGGCTATTTGATTGAAGTAATATGCTACAGATTCCAGAGTTAGATTTATATCCAGCATCTCTGCAATCAAGGATCCTGGAGTAGATGCACTTTTCTCATCACACATCACAACTACCAGGGTTGGTAAAGTATGTTGGGCAGATCCTAAAATCTGAAATATTTAGCAAGTTCCACAATCCTCATAATGTTAACTGAATATTATATTTAAAAAATCAGAGAACCTGAAGAAGCTTACAAGTGCTGCTTTGCACTTTACGGGCTTCTACTGCAATCCCTCCCCTCTCAACCATAGGCTAGATACCTTTCTTCTGTATATTAATTTGCAACATGTTTGGGTATTGGCTGATTTGACACAAGCATATTCTGGGCTGGATGCAAAAGAATAAAAGAATGTCATTCACAACTATTTATTGGTACAATATCACAAGATTCTTGATCCTTTATCATTAAATAAAGCCCAATTTACACTTATTAGCATCAGCACAAGAACTACAACTTTCTAATGCCATTTTATGTTATTTCAAATAAGCATTTTATCATGGCCAGGACTAACTACACATTTTTTAAAAACTGGGATGTGATAGAAATTGAGAAAGGAAATTAAAATGACATTATAAGGTTGGAAGAGAACCATGAATTGGCATCTATTTATTGAAGCAATATAAGTAAGAAAGCAACTCCCATGTCTTTTACAACAAATAATGAATTTAATCTAGATCCAAGTATATTTTTTGAACAAGTTACTGGATATTCAGATTTTCTTCCAGCCAGGCTGCATTTGTACTATACAGAGGCCTGAAAACAGTTTATATTCTTCTCATTGATTTTATACACATGCATGTCGGTGGGATAAAGAGAATGAGTACAAAAACTATGTGATGCTTTTGGAACCAGACTGATTTTTATGTAAGTAATTCTGTCCAGGAGGGTATTTTATAATTTCTCTAATGTTGTACTGAAATTTCCAAGTTTAATTAGAGAATGTTTACATTGCCTGAAAAGGTGACTGCAAGATACTTGATTTTTCAGTTTGGTTAGATGCATACCTTTAAAAAGTATGCTCTGCTTACCATCAAATAGCTCTATTTTATAACAATGTTGTATCACTAAGCTGTAATTTATTTGAGGAAAGTTAGTGATTTTAAAATAGTAAGAACACAGAAATTAACATTGAGTTCTATCTTAGATTCAGATTGTGTCAAATCCTACTTCTTTAATATTTCTAATGTTTTAACCCACAGATGGGGAATACATTGATATTACTGACCCACAATTTCCAGATTTCCTTACTATTAGATATATTGTATGGGAATGCTGGGAATTGTGGGTCACCAAGACCTAGGAGGATATAGGGTTCCCATCTTGCTTTAAACAAATGGTTCAAGTTAAACAAAAAGGATGACTATTAACGTCACTGATAGGACTCCCTAAAAAGGGGTAAACTTTCGTAAGTGTCCTTACACAAATACTAACATCTGTGTTTAGTCTTATAAAGCAACAATCATAATAAGGTGACTAGTCAGAAAAAAAGCTGCTCCATAGTAAAGTCTCTTTTTGAGTTGAGCTTAAGATCTGTAGACTTCATGGCCATGTCTGTATTTTCTTCTTGGCAATAATACAGAAGCTGTTTTCTATTGCCTTTTTCAACTCCTAGTTTTACCTAAAGTCCTGAACATTTCTGGTGACCTTCCATTCAAAACTAACCAAAGCTGACCCTGCTTAGCTTTTCAAGGTCTGCCAGTATTAGTGCTGTCATGTAGCCAGACTGTTCCATAATACAGAGACTAAATGTAGCGCAGCTGAGAAACAAGCTCAATAAAGTAAAAATACTGAGTGATAAGTGAGCAAAGGTAATGTACAGAGAAAAGCAACTTCTGTCCTTTCACTTTGCTAGAGATGGCAGAAGTCCCTTTTTCCACTTCCTTTAAGTGGATGTCATTCAGAGAATGGGGATACCACTCTTTTAAGAAACTGAAAACCAGAAAGGATGTCAAATGTATGAAGGTTACCTACTTCCCCTCAAATGTCAAAAAAATTACACTTCTCAATGGTACTGGTACTCCTATAGAATTACATCCTGCAGGGAAGTATATGAATGTGCATTTTTCAGTTCCAATCGATTTTGCTCAATTTGGAATGGCGATTTTCAATTGGATAACAATTCAGAAAAGAATCATTGGTCAAGTTCCTTCTTGAAAATGTTTTATTTTTATTTAGAGTAGGACCACAGACTCAAATCAAGATTCCAAAACAATTGGTAACAACTAAGGCAGGAAACTAAGAGTACAGGAATACATAGTTTTGTACTGGATAAGTGTTATTATACATCAGAATTTATTTTCCAAGCTGCGTTCAACATAGATTGTATCCAAAGTATGAATAATTACAGGAAAAACTGGGGAAGTATTTTGATTAAACCATTTTGGAATAGTAGAACCCAAATGTGCAAGTGGAATCTGCACTATTATATCTAGAGATGGGATACTAACCAATGATAATAGGGTGCATTTTTGCATAGGATAGTTTGGTTCCAGATTCCAAGTCATGACAGAAACTATAGACATTAAAATGACAAGATGCTACTATGTCTTTTCTTTTTAACAATGGCATATTTTGGAATGTTGTTCAAAAGTAAGTAGGATTATTCTAATTATAAGTTTAAACAGTTTGATGATTCCTAAGTTTCAGACACAGAGTAGGCTCCCCTCCACTATTTTACTAATGAACTCATATTTCTATTTTGGTAACCTGAGATTTTAGCTAGGACAGATAATGATTAATGGATATGTTCCCAACAAATTTGAGTGTTCTTGCATTACATTTATTTTAATGAACAAAACAAATAAGTGCTTGTATTTCCTTTCATTAGAAGGCAATGTTCGGCCTGTTTGCATCCTATATTATTCACATTTTTCAGCAACAAAAGATTTCCAAGCCTAACAGTTACTTATGCAACTTTCAGATATCTTTTAAAACCTAAACTTACTTTCCTTTGACTGATGCCTTCATAAACAGAATACACAAGACCGCAGTTACATGACAGAAAAGGGACTAGAGGGATTCACTTTTAATAAGTTTACTAACATTATCATCTTTTCAAAGATTCAAATACTTTCAGAAAGATAGTTTCTGCAGAGCCTGCAAAGATGAAGGATAGACTGTATTTATTAACATACAAAGGTCTGTTTTGGGAGGATTTTTTCCAGATTTTTCCGGCACACATAATGAAAACATAGTGCCTTACTTCAAGCCCATTCTAGCAAAGTAGAAAATATCTTTTTCAAAAGCTCACCATCCATGTAATCTATGATCTATGATTCTTTGTTTTTTTTCCCAAAGCAGACACTGAACATGATCCAGAATAAAGTGCTTTCTTTTCTTGCTCAGTGCCAGCAATACTACTTAGTCTCATAATTATTTGCATCAACAAAGCTCTTTACAAATTCTAATTAATTCACAAAATTTGCTGGGGAAATACTGGAAGGAGTTATTTCAGCTTAGTTTCAACATCCAAGTGTTTCAAAAGCTTCATACTGCATTTGTAGCAGAATTGGGATATTCACTTAATTCCAACTGTATTATTCAATCCACAGAAAATACTGTTTTGCTTTAATAGTGATGGTTGAGTGTCACCTCACAACCTGGCATGTCTTGTAACTGATCTGGTTTGCTGGATTTCTGGTGAAAAACTCATTGAAAAAAATGTGCTTTTTCCCTAGGTTTAAAAAAAAAAACAAGCTAGGAAAAAAAATCCAAGTCAGTTGGAACTCGCCTTTCCTTGCTTTTTTATCCTAGCTACAGCTACACTAGCAGAAAAACTAATGTGAGCCATTTTCCATACTCATCTGTAAAACCTAGATGCTGGCTGAGATTGCTAATCAGGAACCTGAATTCTTAATTCCTCTTAGGTTAATGGATTAAGGTGAAAAATAAAGCCCATTTCCCAACAGTAAATTGAGTGTGTTTACAAGGAACTATCAACATTCAGGTCTTAAGATTTCAATTGCTATAAATCCTCTATACTAGCTTTCTTTGTCAGTTTTAAACCTCAGAGTAAACTTTGGAAAGGTAGATTGGAGACAAAAAGGGCTGGTGCTAATTCTTCAGTGTGTGGAATGCAGATTGTTTTCCGAATCATCAGTTCTACATTTTGATGCCCTTCCTACTTTATATATTCATTATGCAGTTTCCCAGTGTGTGCCCATTTGCAAGTATTTGCTGTACCCACTGTTTACATTCATATATCCTACATATATAAACATTAACATATACTGTGAAAGTTAACAGTGAGTCACTATAATCCAGTGGACATATTGCAAACTAAGTACTGTAAAAGATAAAGACACCCTTGAGTTGATCCTGAATCTTTCTTCATATGCTCAGCATGTCCTCCTTCCTATATTTGTTGCCTCCCTGCCTAATTACCACATTTTCTCCCTTTAAAATTACTTTAGCTACGAGTAAGAATCAATGCATTCAATACATCATTCTCGTGACTGGTTACTGGGGCTTAGCATGATTTTTTCATGCATAATAGTACATCATCAGTGTTTTGTTTTTGCAACTAACCACATTTTATCACCATGTCCAAATCCAGCAAACTAAAGCTTAATACAGTTAATTAAAACAAGTTGTTTTCTCGGCTTATATATGAGAAGCTAGTTTGTTTTACTAAGCCACTGTTAAACTAATTATAATTAGGGTAAGGGCATAATGTTAAATTGCTGTTTACCTTTGAACTCAGTGGGATAACTAAAGGACATTCCTTAAATGCAGCTTATATGGTTATTTTAGAAGCTAACAATTAAAATGACTGACATGGGCGCAAGTCAGACCATCTGCTAACAATAAAACAATAGTAGGGAAGAAAGTTGGATGAGACCATGTCTAAGAATACGCTGCTGTTAATCAGTATTTGTCTCCAATTTCCATCATCAAATGAAGCCCCTAGTACTGGTTAATTTATCCAGTCTATAGTATTTAAGATCACTTTTGTGTCAGGTGGCTTTTTCTTTGCTAGATTCTTTTATACTCTAATTTGTTTTCACACTTGAGAAGCAGCAATAATCTGCTGATTTTAGAAAAAAATATTTTAGAAGCAAACCTACATCCCAGGATGCCCAAGGGATATAAAGGGCAACAGGAAAGCAAACAATATTCTTTCATTTTCTAAAAAAGGCAGAAACTAATGAGCACATTTGTAGCTAAAGTTACTAGCTGAAGATGATGCAGCTGCTATGTATAGACTTATTCTGTTTGGTAAAATATCACATCTCTGGTTTTCTTAACTAATGTCCAGAATAACACATATTTGATACTGACAATTATTCCCCATCAACTCTTACCTTCGGTAACCCCTGAAGTAAGACCTCCTGGTTCCTGAACTTCTCTCTCAGTTTGCGTTTCTGCGTTCTGTAGCTGAGGTGCCAGAGTCTGAGTGCCCTGTGAAGTCACAGAGGTGGTTGGGTTCCGTGGCTGCAGGCCAATGGCATTCATTAAGCCCAAATCCCGGTCTGTCCTCCAAGTGGCTCTGCTGGTTCTGAAAAGATGCACAACAAAATATATTTAGGAACTAAAGGGCAACTACAGAAATGACTTTATGCCCCTGAAATGCCCAGTCATTTCTTCTAGTTTCATCAGGCATCCATTAAATCTTTAATGAAAAATGATCTAGAAGGTAGTCAAAATTTGATAATCTAGTTGGTTTATCATCTATCTGTTTTCACATTTGATTTTGACTAAAGATGACAATACTAATCCTAAAGCCACAGTTACAAACAGTACTGGATCCCATAATTGTTTTAAGTTGTAACTAGTCCATTATTTTTGTAGTACTTTTCTACGTTTTCATTTCCCATAAACTTCGTGGCTTCTAAATGACTTAGATAAGTGTGGTACTGACAGCTGGAAGGACTGTGGTTGACAGATTTATTTTAACATTTTAATTTGCACTAGTGAGTTAACCAAGTATAATCAGTGGTATTATGCCATCTGGAGTAATCCAAGTGCCAAGGGGGAAAATGAGTTTTAAAATTTTAGAGCTGTTGCCATAAGAAAATGCAAGAGTAAACAGTACAGCTACACCCAGACCTTGGGAACAAAGATACAGTTTGACACATGCTTCCATCTATGAATGGTTGCCTCCACACTCATTTTCTAGACTCACCCTGGCCGTTCAGTGCTCCTGCTGTTGGAATGCACAGTGAAGACAGTTTCATTCAGCTGGTCCCAGTAGTATTCTACACCAGAGTTTAAGGCCCTGCCATCCAAATGGAATAAGTCAAGAGATATTTCTGTGTAAAGCAAATGAAACCTGTCTTGTCCATATTAATAAGATTATCATTCCCAATACACCAAATTTCACTTTTCAAAATAACATTCAAGATCTGCAGCAAATAATATCAATTGTTGCTGTGGAAACATTACCACAAGGATTTCATGTTCTGCCCAGTCTTAAGATATAAATTAAAAAGCCCACAGTCCCTAAAAATCCAATCTGCAATGTAGATTTAACTCTAAGATTGTTACGGGAGCTTTGCGCTACTGTACTAAATCTGGCTACACATGGATATGACTTTTGGTCTTGAAATCACATATGCCTTCAACTTAAGGTATTTCTAGCTTACACACAACTTAAGAAGATACATGAACTTTATTTCACAAATGAATATATATTCTTGACAGCAGCCAATATAAACACAGGCTATTCTTGTGTCCTGGACTATAGCATATCTATATTACAGTGCACACAGATCTACTCTCATAACTCTGAACATATATTTGACCTTGGCTCAGACACAGGGCAAAACGTATGAAACATGGAGTATAAGAACTTCAGAAATCATGGCATTTCATTATTAATGGAATAGATTTTTCAGTACCTAAGCCTAAAAAAGCTATGCCCTGGACTCAAACTGAAGGCATCCAAGCTGACCTTCCCCCAAATAACTCAAAAGCACTTTTACAGGGATGTAATGTAAGCCATTTTAAATGGCTCCAGAAGATGAAAGTTAATACACAGAAAATGGCTGTCATTTGAAGTTTCCATCTGGATAGGGTTATTTTCTAGGATTCAAGAGCAGCTGCTTTAAAGAGTTACAGAGAGGTGCTAGGTTCATGCTTCTATGTGCTCTGATGCACTGTTCTGGAAGTGAATCTGAAACAATACCCAATCCAATTATTTTCATTACACCACCTCTAATGCTTAGAAGTTAGAAGATATATATCTGATCTGCATGAAGAGCTGCTATAAAAGTAAAGCAGCTGCCATTTGACATCCTTAACACATACGCTACCTCAATGAAACCATTGGGTAGAGTGGCTTAATGATGAGCTTTTTAAAGAAACAGAAAATACTTAACAATGCATGCATCATTAAAGCTGCATAAAGAGAACTATGTATGGAATGTTGTATACAAAACTGATGACAGGTTGACCCTATTAGATATGTTATTTGCTTCTTTTATAGTCTTTATCTTACTAGTCAGTTTCCAGAAAATACATTCTTGTTAAAAATAGTTAGATTTTTCTTATAAAGAGTGGTATTAGCCAAATAGCATTAGCCAAAGCAAGAGTCAGATTCTTTAAATCTAAAGCCTGATGTTAAGGCTGCACTAGAAGTATGTGATGATCAATAAATTAGATTTCATTTTAACACATTTTTCTTTAGCTTTGGTTACAAGCTACTTATCCCACTTGTACTGTGTTTTTATATATTTCTTCCAAATTTAATCAATTTTATATCCAAGTGAGATTTCCTAGCAACAGGAGGGGGAATGAGTGCTAAGCTCAGGACTGTTTTTCAAGGCTCCAAATAACTATCCTTAAGAAAGAGTCCAAAGAGAAAAACTTGAGAGGTGAAAAGGAAAGTTACGTGATTATGAAGCCTAGCTTACTTGGGAAAGCTCCCTGACTAGATGGAGCTAAAACATTTTCTTGTAAGCCTTCCCAAGGGTATGCATCGGACAGTTGGCCCATAGTGCTTCTATGCACGGTTCAAAGTTTAAGCTTAGTCGCACATAGTTGTTTTCCTGAATTCAGTTAGGCTGTCATGGGAATTGCACAGCTCCCAGGTGGTCACCACAATTTAAGGTACATTAAGAAATATTTCACAAGTAATGTCAAATTTATCTCTAACTATGGAATACATATCATGTTCTGATATTACAAGCATGTAGTATTACAGAATAAGTAAAATATGAAAATGGTATGTAGACTATCACATGCGGTTTCATACAAGCATTAAGTCTGTTCAAAACATACAACAAAGAATATTAGCCAAAGAGCAGTCCTAGAGCAAGTTTAGCAACTGGGTGAGTGACTGTTACGTGACACTTGAAATTACCCTTACAGCATAATGCTTAAAAGATCTAAGGTGTTTTAAAATTACACCTTAAGTGAGTTCAACTTTAGTGATGACTATAAGCCTTCCATCTCTAATCTTGGAACTCCTGCCTTGTAGATCAGCTGGCATATTCACAGCTACAGTACAAGAAGTTGAAAATTGAGGTGATTTGGCAGGATTTTATCAAGTTTTGCTAGCTCTCAGGAAAATCTAAGGAAGATGCAAATTTAAAATTTCTGAATGTATCCTAAAGCATGTAGAGTAGAATAATAATAATAATAATAATAATAATAATAATAATAATAAAAATTAATTAAAAAACCTATATGGGGAGATAACTTCTTGCTTCATTCTCAGCTGTTAATATTGGGTTACAGAATGGAAAGTCTTCAAGCAGAGCCCAGAGGATCTGCAACAAGATTCTGTCAAATATTCTTCATAAAAAGGTATTGCAAGTCAATATTTGAGTTGATATTTTCCATGCCTTTATTTGAATGTATATTTTCCAACAAGAACAAAAAAGAAGTTGCCAATAATTAAAGTAAAACTAACAGATGTGCATGGAACAAGAGCCAAAGTGTTATTTTATTTGGCTCTCAGCCCACAGCATAAAGATTTAAACTTTAGTACCTGTTAACAGTCTGAGGCAAGGGATAATGGGAGCCAAACTGAAGAATTCCTATCATCATTGCTCCCAGGATTTTTATCTCAGCTGGTTAAGGGAAGGTTGGCACATCCAGTCAAATTGCTGGTATCAGCCTATAAAGTCTTTTACAGCATGGGACCAAAGCATCTGAAGGAATGCTCATCCTGTATATAGAACCTCATCCTGTACTTCAGGTCATCCTCAGAATCCTCTTCTGGGTACCCTTTCATGCTAAGGTGGGGCAAAAAGCTACCTGGGAACAGGCCTTCTCAGTGATACCCCTCTACCACTAACAGTGGAATGCCCTCCATAGAGAGGGCATTCCACTGTTACCTACTTAGGGCATTCCTGCACCTACTTTGTTTTGTTTCAGGTATCAGGCAAATATGCTTTTAGTTTCCTTTTCAATATATTAAG
The DNA here is from genome assembly GCF_059951505.1 of Python bivittatus. Lineage (NCBI taxonomy): Eukaryota > Metazoa > Chordata > Lepidosauria > Squamata > Pythonidae > Python > Python bivittatus. The sequence goes on along the minus strand of NW_028277075.1, from coordinate 33,294,971 downwards.
ATTTTAGTGTTATATGCTGTATGAAATAATTTAAATTAATTTTTGTTATGTTTGCATTGCTAAGGAATTGTATTTTACTTATTGTTATTTTGTTTTTAGAATTAAAACATTTTAATAGTGTGATCTTAATGTTTTGCAAGCAATCTGGGGAAAATCAGTTTTGAAGAGGAACATGTTAATCTTTAAAATAAAAAACAGAGAATTTTATGGTCACATCACTTTCTGTGATTTAGCCTCTCAGTGGCTTTACCTGTTAGTAAAGTTATAAAAATAATTGATCCCAGGGCTAATGGATTCCTAGGGATTTTCTGTCTGGTATGGTTAGCACTCCTGCTGAAACTCTAGGTACACCCATTCTATTTAGCTGCACACTAAATTTGCACTACGTGTTGCCCAAGTTATGGAGTCTCAGTGGGGACTAAGAGTGGTTATTAACACATTAAAATCATTCTCACGCACTGCAAGGGAAAACTGATAAGTGCTGAATAAAGCAATTTGGGGGAGGGTTGTCTTTGTTACTGATGTTCTCCTACCAGAACTGATAGTCTTTCCACAAATAAGGTTTAGCACTCCCAATATTCAATTTCAATGAGAAGAATCTCTTTGTGGCATTTGATAATCTATGTATATTATTAAGTGCTAACCAGGAACTATAGTTTATAGACTATAACTACACACAGACACACACACACACATACCATAGTTCTTTGTACTCTGGCAATTTCTGAGCCAGATACTTATATAAGTACAATGAATATGGGTAGTGCTACCAATCCTGCCTTTTTCTCCTACACATCTTTTGCTTACTGTCAAAGTTGCTTTCAGATCTTTCCTGCAATTTCAGATGCCAAGAAAAGTAATTTTTCTTTCACCCCCACTCAAATTAACTGCATGCTTGAAGAATACAAAGTCAGACAGCTATTCGCTCCTAACAGACAGAGAAGGGATAGAAGTAGGAACTTTGATTTACTTGGAAGAATTTTTATTTTAAATATAAATTGTCATAAAAAAAGCCAGAGTTCTTATATTAATGGGTGGTTTAATCATCCTAGAGTGAAAAAGTACTCTTCCCAAAAAAACAAAAAGAGAAGTTCTAAATAAATATCCAGAATAAACCCATAATTGGTAATCTATATTTTTCCAGTCATTCTTGAATACACTGAAGAGCAAGGTAGGAATTATGATTGCAGAGATTGTTCAAGATGTTTCTTTTAAGAAAGCTGAAGCAGTTGCTTCCGTGCAGTATCACATACACAACCCATTTGTTGTCAGCTGTATTCCACATGTGCAACTCTTCCACACTGCAGATAAGAACTTCATGTTAATGATATCAACTAATATATTTTGTTTCAGGTAAAAGTGGAGAATCATGGTTCTGCTCCTTAGGTACCGAACACCCGATCTCTACTGAAGTAGGAAGAAACCATCACAATAAAGAAAGAGGAAACTGGTTACTGTTCAAACTTGAGGCGACGTAAATAGAACCTTCAATCTCCTCATCCCAGGAAGACACTGTTTTATGACAAATATATGAACAGAAGCACAAGGAGAAAGAAAATTCTACAGCTAGACTGCAGCTTTGGTAATTTTTTTAGTGGTGTTATCAATACTGTTAAAATCATTGATTCAGTAGTAACTCACTGTATAAACATTCCTCCAGCAAAACAAAAAAGATAGCTGAGTGGACTGTTCAAACTTATGCTGTTTAAGAAGATGAGAACAATAGGTCTGCATAAGCGTATGTGACCTGTGACATTTTATACCTTCTTAAGAACAAAGTATTGCTTCTGCTGCAAAATAGGCACTTTGTGTAAACTGTAACAGCTTGAATATAAAATAAAAAGGCTTAGATTAGAAAATTAAATCATGTTAAAGAAGATTTTTAGAGAAGATTAATTGATGTGGTTTAGAGATGTAAAATTTTGGGAGACTGAAATGGGGGAGGAGGCCTTTCCCCCCCCATTTATTCAAAACAAACATTTGGGGGGGGAATTAGCACTTTTTAAACACCTAAGGTCAATATATTACTGCAGAAATGTAAAATGTATTGTGGATTATTAAATTTGCTCATAAAATTATTTTATGTTAAACATAGTGTGATTAACACTTGATTTAAAAGTGAGTGGGGTAAAATTTTTCTCACAAAAATAGTAAATTCAATTATAATCTATATCACATTTTGTTGTTGTTGTTCAGTCGTGTCTGACTCTTCGTGACCCCGTGAACCATATCGCGCCAGGCCTTCTTGTCCTTCATTGCCTCCCTGAGTTTGCTCAGTTTCATGCTCATTGCTTCAGTGATGCTACCTAACCATCTCATCCTCTGCTGTCCTCTTCTCCTTTTGCCTTCAATCTTTCCCAGCATCAGGGTCTTTTCCAAAGAGTCCTCTCTTCGCATTAGGTGACCAAAGTATCTGAGCTTGAGCTTCATTATCAATCCTTCCAATGAGCAATCAAGGTTGATTTCCTTTAAGATTGACTGGTTTGACCTCCTAGCAGTCCAGGGGACTCTTAAGAGTCTTCTCCAGCACGACAGTTCAAAGGCATCAATTCTTCGGTGCTCAGCCTTCTTTATGGTCCATCTCTCACAGCCATACATTACTACTGGAAAAACCTACATAACATACTAATGTAATTAATGTTTTAAAATATATTCAATTCAGAATGTTTACAGTTCAGTAAGAAAGTATACAATGCTTTCTTTGATTTCCCCTGTGCTGCTCTGTATTTTCATGGTATACAAGGACACATTTGCAGGACTTGGAAAAGAACACCCTTCTAAGTCCAAAGCTGCCAGTTCTGGCTGGTCTGTCTCTGGACCAAAACACATGTGTTCTGGGCAGAAGTGTTCTGAGGTGGGGAAAGCAGAAAAGGGCAAGGCCCTTAAAGGTGGTGGCTAAGTGGAGGTAAAGGACACTAAGGTGCTGGGAAATATAGTGGGTGGTAGGGGTAGAGAGAGAGGGACAGGGCAACATGGCCTTGCCCTAATCTTCTAAGACCCCTCCAGATTATGTCTCAGCCAAAATCCAGAACCAAAATGTTCCCAGTTTCAGTTCAGCCAGACTGACAGCTTCTCTGAATGGTTCTGGATGAACTTCCAAAACACAATATGCTTGATTCATAGTCAAAACAACACACATTTTCCATTTTGTACACCCCCTAATGTATGTTAAATATGTATTTACTTTCCTCTAATACATGTAGTTAATAAAGATCCCAACAAATCAGTTTATGTTATTCTAAGCCTATTATTAGCGTTTCAAAATGTTTGAATCAATATTCCAAGTTCAAAGTTACAAAACATGGCACAGAATGTGGGTAGTCAACTATGGCAGCAATTCCTAGAAGAATTTTAGGAATTAAGAAGGAAATCTTACTGATTAAAACTAATTGCCTAATGGGTAAGTATATAGAAAAGCATGTAATGTATACTGCATCAGCCAAAGATATTTTGCTGCCTGAGGCAAAAGGCCAGCATATCCTCATAGTACATAAAAATCTAGCCTTATATCATGCTTTGGGGTAGCTCCTTGGCAATTACTGTTGCTATTACCTGGGAATGCCTCACCTGCCTTTCTCCTCCTAACCCTGATGTATGAGAATAATGGAGCTCCCCCAATTTGTGCTGCCTTACTGGTGATTAAAAACATAGAAAATGAAATAATTTCTATAATGAGGCCTCCTGGTCACATAGCACAGAAGTGTGCGGCTAAAGGTTTCAGGCTTATCTGGGAGATAAAATAATCACCCAATAAAGAAAAACTTTTTATGTAACAAAGTGGGAGGAAAATCTAATATAAAAGCTCTTTCTAACTGTGAGAATTTTACAAATCTACATGCGAACTACCACAAGGTAGTGGTCTGCAACACACAGCATAGTATTCTTTGGGAAATGGGAAAAACTTAAATTCAATAACAGAGAGTACAAAAAAAAAATCTAAATAAAATTAGTAACGTCTTATTGTTCTCCAGAAAAATAGCAAAATTTAGCAACACAGACCCTCCCCAACAAAATCAAACTAGCATAGTTTCTAATCAGACATTTACCCAGTTCTAGAAAGGCAGTAGATTCTTGGAACAGCTGTTCCTTCTGCTTCAGTTTACCTGCAAATTCCTTTTCTTTGAAATGTCCACTTTAATCAGAAGCTGGAGAAGACTGCCTCTAGCTCACTCCTTTTCCTAGCCCTCATGTACACTTTCTTCTTCTGTTCCCCTCAGCACTCTGCCTTTCATTTTTTAAAGTGCTCAGTTTTTATCTCCAGCTGAGGGAATGGTTCTGAGCATCTTTCAGTTCCTATATTATAGAGAGAGCACCTCTCCCTTGTGAAGATGTTAATTCTATGGCAAGATCCTGTGAATGTCAGAGCTGGTATGGTATGTACATTAACATGCACAATGCATATCCAACAGATCAAATGGTAGAATTTACTATACTACTTTATTGATAACACCAGATACCCATTTTTAGGTGAAGCAGCACACATTGTCTAATTTGCAGAAAACTGTTGTATGTGATGAAATCTGTTACTGCCTGAAATTCAGAAAAGAAAAAAAAACAAAACCCAGATCTAGCAGATTTGTCCATTAAATCCAAAGTCTGCTAAACTGAGTTCCATAAAATCAAGAGTTTGCTATATTTAAATTTCAAAACTGCTCTCAGCTTTGCTTGCATCATCATATCAGTAGGCATTAACAATTATGTTCTTGTAAAAATCACATGAAAACATATATGTCTATTATACCACTACTGGTATAATGCTGCTGGAAACTAATTCTGACATTTCTAAGCTATAAGAGCAATCTCCAGAATTAGGCAATGGCAAGATAATCTCTAGATATTTTATATGTGTACTGTACACAGTGATAACCTAACAGTATCTTCCAAAACTTTGAAAAGTAATCTGAATATAACCAAATATACTGAAATAATTTAAAGTGTATTTCAACTGCCTGTATAAAATTGTCAAAATTTCATATTTTTAGCCATAACGTGGCTTGACTGATTTTGACGTCATGTGATATGTGAAACCCCAGGATTACTAAATCAATAACAGCTTAACTTCGGCCCCGGCCATCAGACTAACCCCCAATCTTTAAGAGACAGTCATTAAAACCTGGTTGCATAAGAAAGACTTAGGAGGGGATCTATTATAAGTTAGAACCCCCAGTTTGGTCTGTTGTTGGATGTTTTGTTCTCAGCAGCCTTAATTTTAATAGCTATTATCTGTTATTGCTTGTTATACTTTAACACTTTTACTGTAGAAGGGAATGTAAATATGTAAACTACTCAGGGTCTTGTTGGAATGAACTGGCATATAAACCACAGTAAGAAAGAAAGTAAATAAATGAATATCTGTGAACTGCACAACCCAAGTTTTGAGGTCTGTACAAAATATATAACTAACGTATTTCTGGGGATATTGTTAAAAAAAAAATAATTTTTTTTTTACAAAAAGGAGAAAAATAAACCATATCAGAACAGAAAGTCAGCTACTTGAGATAACTCTCTTAATCTACCATTGCTTAAGATACTTTGAACCCTTGACATACTTTAGATCTTATCAGCACAAGTGATATAAATCCATAAACAGTTTGAAGCATTTTAAATCACAAACTTCCTTCCAGTTGTTTAACATTCAGTACACTTTTAAGTTCAATATTAATATTAAACTTAATATTAATGTTAATATTAGCTAAATTTAATATTTATCTTTTTATATGTCCCAACATAGTCAAGCAACCATTCTTGAAATTCATTAAAGGTGCTGCAAAACAGGTACTATAAAAAGATTTAAAATCATTAAGGCAGGTTAAAATTTCAATATGGTAAAGAAAATCATATGGAGGCTTCTGCTTCAACACAGAAGACAGAGAAATATGTAAAGTTTATTGTCTAGGACATTAACTGAAAAAAAAGTAGGCCTATTCCTGAAATACATATTAAAGAATTACATTGCTGGTCTACACTAAATTCAAGCCTCAACTCATCACATCTTATTTAAAATCAAGGATTTGAAATCCCCTAGGCTATCTCCAATGCCCAGCCCCCATAGGTCAAAGAATAACAATGAAATAGGTTTATGACAATTATTCCTCAAGGTGGCCCTTTGGTTCAATTGTTTCTACATACTACCTGGCAGAAGTTCTAGATAAGTAACTGCAATTACAGTAGCAACTGTAGCTCCAGAAGCTGAAGTGGGTATGCCTGCATTTGCAAAACAGCTGGATGAGAGTAAGTTTCTACTTCTCCTAGAAACTGCAATATTGCTATAGCCAGCAGAAGCACTGGGAAAGGTATCATCCCATCGAAATTTGGGTGGGAAGAACCCTGTCCCTGCCATCCCACTTTTGCACCATTTGACCCTAAAACCTTTTAGGCATTAGTGGAATATTTTCCCAAGGCCTGATGCCGGTGAGAGGTTATCCCCAAAATAATTGTTCCTGAAGAGAGAAATCCCCTTCGTGGGGAACTCATTTCAGTAGTGAAACAAAGACAAGAATCACACAATTTTCTTTTCTTTTTTGTACCTGTTTCTGGGAGAGTGTCTGGGAGAGTTCTTTTCTGCATGTAACCTGGGATGGGATGAGGGAGGTCTAATTGAGATCAGGGCAGGAAGGAAGTACGATAATTGGGGATTAACATGTCAGATAATAATAATGGAGGTTACATAGCTTGTGCCTATCCTTTCTTCTGCTTTATATCTCATTCAAAGTAACTGCAGATTACTCTCTCATCTGCTGGCACTGTCGTTAAATGCCAGGTCAAAGAGTAACACAATGCCAACCTGGTGTGCTTACAATTAAAATGTGGACTGGGAAACTGGGAGACAGTCTCTCTCAGGTATGTCCTCCTAGTACTTGACTCTGTACCAGATTAGAAGGCCAAGAAAGGGTAGTTGCCACAGCCTACAGAAAATTTCTTTATCCTTCCAGCTTTCTATGAAACCAAAAGCCAGTATGGAGTGCATCTTGCATTGAATATTTGGGACAGATTTAGAGATTTTGTTGATGTACTTTCCACATCAATGGAAGTGTCTTTTTATCTGAACAGGTGTCTTTTTATCTGAACTGATGAATATGGACTCAAATCTGGGGCTGAGGATTTGTGGAATAATCGCTCTGAGTTATTTAAGCATCCATGCTAAAACCATCCATGGTCAGAACAGCTCAAGACTTCATAGCTACCATGACCAACATGGGGTTATCCAGACTTGCTACCAGCCCAATCCATGTAGCTAGTTACATTCTGGATTTTGTGTTCCTTCATGGTTTAAAGGTTCACTTTGCAAAGCATGCTCAGTTCCCTGAGGTATCTATAAACTGAAGAAATGAAATTACTTTGAGAATGATTAGAATGATTAGAAGCACAAGGCATTTGAGAAGCAAACGGTTCCCATTTCCACCTTTAACCTCTCAAAACCAGACACCTCATTCACATTTCTACCCATAAATCCTTAGAAAAACATTGAAAGGGATTGGAATTTTCCAGTGATATCACCTGCAGCCCTCCAGCTGGTTGGGGGAGCCTGTGATCCTGGGAAAGTTGCCCTCCCCCATTTTAACATCTAAAATAGAAATAAATCATGAACAGCTTCTGTGTGTGGAGATTAAATGCCAAATATACTCAGCTGCTTGGTTATACTTAACAGGCTGTTCAGCATATAAGCTATCGCATGTGGCTGCTCTTCAATTTACTAAAATTATTTTAAATGTGTGGAGGTTCAAGAGTTTTATACACAATATCTCTCCTGCTTGTCCAGCTGCCCATATACTTCTACAGTGAATGTGTCTGAATTATCTAGTTGCAAGCAAGCCGCATTATATCAACCAATGCTGTAACATATCCCATAGGCACAGGAAGAAGCATGCAAAATAAGTCATACACTCAGTGTACCAGAAGGTACAGACTATTAAATAAAATCCTCCTTAATTTGATATAAACATACAAAATTGCATAAATGTAAAAGCAAAACTTTTTTTTCTCTGTAATATGTACATATGTCTGACCCATCTTCAAAAAGTAAGTATGCTCTAAAGACCTCAATAAAACCGTTAATCTTAACAAAAGTAACAGTGCTTTGGCTGGGAATGTTATAATTTTTGGGCTAAGTCTTATTGTTCCAATAATTACAAATAAATTCCAGAGTGGTATCCGCTTTAGGTCTCCTGCACCAAAAAAAAAAAAAATCCTGTGACAACTGCAAAACTAACAAAGCTGTTATGGCATTAGTTCACAGATGTTATCCATATGAACTTTAAGTCAGAGAGCTAACCCAAGAGCAGAGATCAATACAGTCCTGTCCGTCTTTTCTTCACTAAGTATCCTGAGCCAAGACTTATTACTCTTAAAAGGAAAATGATGCACTAGGGACTCTCTTGCTGGGAGGCATCTCTTCTACTGACTGAACGGCCTGGCAAAGAAATTGGGTCAGCCTCCAGAAATACATGATAAGTAGAGCTGCAGCTATGTAGTTAATAGGACTAAAAACTCAATTAAAAAAAATAAGTGCCTCACAGAAAGTGAAAGGATAGAAACTACAAATACTTTATAATGCATTTTAATACATTAATTAATAATTACACCAAACTATAAAGCTTTAAGAGTGCATATTAGGATTGTTCTTGGCTGAAGTTATTATATATTAGGAAATCTGATGCTGACAAAAATGTGTTACTTTGGGATTAATAATTGCTATTCCTCCCAATGGATTCATTCAACTGTAACATTGTGTGCACATCTAAGTACAACTGGAAAATCAGTTTATTTTTTTAAATAATTTTTTAATTTTTATCGCAAAGCATATTTCAGGCAGAATGGAAAGTAAATCTGTTATTAGAGCAAGGAAGGGGTTGGAGCCAAGGAATGGGACTTCACTACTGAGCATCCTTACTTTTTGGAGACACCAACCAGTTATGAGAATAAAATCATTAAGCAATCTAATCAACAGCCAAATCCTAAATTCAACTCTGATTCAGTGTTATGTTTTGCCTAGGATGAGTTAATAATATTCTTTTAACCTCACCTATTCTTCTATTTGCCCACTTCTCCAGAATACATGCTCCCCTCTGGAACTGTCCTTGCCTTATGAATGTTTAAGAGTGTTCCTAGAGTTGCTGTGGAGTTGGGTGGCTTCAAAATTGAAATAATTTATAAATAAAATAAAAAGCTGTAAGAGGTGAGGCTATTTTCCTGGTACCCTACTATTAGGGAAGTCTTTTCTGATTAACTTATACCTAGCTCCTTCAGTATAGTTGTGATTCAGCAATATATGGAAGGCCACAGCTTTCCTCCTTCTACCAAAATTTCTAATTTTTACCAGAATTTAGAAAAACAATATAAAGGGCTTCCGGGGAAGAAGTGGCTGATTGAACACAGCTCTGTTCTTTGTGGAGCCGATGCCCACAGCAATTAGAGGAGCTGGCCTTGGTCCAGCTCTTTGGAATCATCTCCAGATAAAGGACACTGACAGGATCACCCTTACTCATACTCCTTACAGAGATTCCCTGTGAAGAGATTGCAATCTAGCAATCTCTAGTGGGTGGAGCGCTCTGGGAGTTGAGGGAAAAACACCGAGCCCAAGCCATGGTGTGGAGCCTTCAAAAGGACACTAGATTTGCTTTACTTCCTCTTTTAACTAACATCGTAAACTGCCTATTTGTAATTTATCTGGCAATTTAAAAACTCCTAAACAACAAGTTTCTCTACACTGGGAGAATTTCCTACTATCCCTCCTACTGAGAGAAAGAAGACTAAAGTAAGTTTAAAGATAAAAAAAAAAAAATATTTTAATGTTTGGAAACAGCAAAAGGGAATTAAGAATGTTAATTGGGGATGGTTAAGAGGCTAGATGGATTTGAAACAGCTTTTTAAAAATTGTTTTAAATGTTTAAGAAAATACAGTAAATGAATTTGGATTTACTTACTGTAAAGTAGGGGACATGGTGGCGCAGGGCTTAATGACACTGGAGTTTGCCGGTCAGAAATAGTCAGCACTCCAGCGGTTTGGGCCTGGCTCCGCGTGACGGGGTGAGTTCCCATCACTCCTCCCCAGCTTCTGCCAACCTAGCAATTTGAAAGCGTTTCCATCTGCAAATAGATAAATAGGTACTCCCATTTTGGTGGGAGGAACCGGTGGTGCTGTGTGGGGAGCGAGAACCACTGCTGGACCTGACCTAATGCTGGACGTGACCAACGCGATCAGTGGGAGAAGACTTATGGAGAAGGAAAAAGCCTGGATGTGTTGTGACTCCGTAGCGACCACTGCTGGCCATATAGTATAGTTGTTAATATTAGATAGAGATAAATCAATTGTATATGTAAGTGTGGTTAAAGCTGTACTTTGTGAGCCACCCAGAGTTCCCCATTGGGGGGAGATGGGCGGAGAATAAATCCAATGTATTATTATTATTATTATTATTATTATTATTATTACTACTACTACTACTACTACTACTATTACTATTATTTAATTGCAAGAAAATCTGCCTTGGGAAAGTTTTGCTTCTGAAAATAAACACAAGATAAGACTGAGCTTTCAAGGTCAGAGGGAATGGAGTCTAAAGGAATATATCTCTTTTAACATAATGGAGGAGTATCCTTCTTTCAAAGAAGAATGTTTAGCTGTTTGGAATCAGTGTGTCCAGGAACTATTTTTAAAATTGGGACTAACAGAGGTTGTAGAAGAAGAAAAGATTTTACTGGATAAAATAGCAGTGAAGGATGACTTGAATAAGGGTTCTAAAACGGACTTTAAAGAAATGCCAGATTATAAGAAAGGCATGGAAGATATGGAAAAAGATGCTGTGGATCTGGACTCAACGCTCCTTGATTATGAGAATGATATGGAGAAAGAAGCTGTAATGGGCCGGAAAAGTGACTTTGAGAATTATCCTGTTTTGGACATACAGAAGGGAAATACCAGATCACTGAAACCTTTTCTGAAAATAGATAGGAAGAGAATGATAAGAGATTGTCATCTGGGGTTTTATTTGGAGAACAGACTGAAGGCTGAGCTTTTCAAAAAGAAGAGAGAGGAATTCAAAGTGGACTTATCAGATCAAGGTTAAATTGTCCATGCTCTGATCTTGGATTCTTAATATTGAATTTTCTTTTTCTGACCAGAACTGTAAGACGATGACTTATACCTTAAATCACAAAGTGATTTATTTGGTTTAGTTTAAAACATACATATGTGATTATTATTGGTCTTTTGTCTACTTAAGGGGAGATATCTTTTAGGTTTCAGAAAAAACTTAGAAGCTAAAATGCAAAATAGACCTATTTGTTTAAGCTTAAAATAAGTAGTTTATTATTATGGCATTCTTAATGCTTTTGCTGATTAGATTGATTGTTGAATATTTTTTATAATTCGGTTATTGTTTAGTGATGAGAAAGGGGACGAAGAGGGCTTTTTTTTAGTAATATTAGAGAAGGTGTTAAATTACTGTTAATATATATACTTGTTTGGAGGGAGGGGGAAGTCTTCCTTCCTTCCTTCCTTCCTTCCTTCCTTCCTTCCTTCCTTCCTTCCTTCCTTCCTTCCTTCCTTCCTTCCTTCCTTTCTGTAGGTTTTTAGTTTTTATTAGTTTTTATATATACAAACTTTAATATTAAAAAAAGAAAGAAAAATTGTATAAAGGATTGAAGCAACTGAAGACTTGAATCATGGCATATTCTACTGAAGATGTCAACTGAAACCCTATTACAAACCCAGGAAAAAAAGAGAGAAGAGAGGAAATTGGCTGGCTCCACAGTATTATGAGTCACATTTGTATCTTTGATTTTAATTATTCTTATTCAACATACATTTCTACCATAAACAATGGAAGGAGGGGTTCCTCATTTTTGTGCTACACAAGAGGGGAAAAATGAACTATAGGGTCTCTGATTTTATACTGAACTTCAGCAACACCCAGAAGAAACATCTTAAAAGTTTCTTATTACCTCTGGAATTCAGGTCAGTCTCTGAAGTGAGACTCTTCCCTTTCCTTGTAACAATGACGACACAGATTTGACTAGCAAAGTTATTCCAGATTTTCCTCTATTTTCACAATCTCCAAATATCAAGCCAATATAACTATGGTAATAATTCAGGTAAAAAAACAATAGAATTTCATCATAAAAATAATTAACTCTTAAAACTTAATTCAAAATAAATTACTGAAAATAAACAACTGATTAAAAGGTTTCTAGTAAAGTCAAGGTTTAATACAGTCTTCAAGTTTTAAATCATGCCACTTACTCTGGTCGGCAAATCACCAGATCCCCCTTATTAGTGCCGTATGCTAATCCTAAACCTGGCTCAGGTAACCAGCGAGCAGAATTTATGCTGACGTGTCTCCTTTGATCAGCTGGCATTGGGTACAAGACATTGAACACTCTCTAAAACAGAGAAACAAAATAGAATAAAACAATGATTCAAACAAGCAAAACTAAGTTTGGAGGAAGATCAAACTACTTTTTTACATGCTGAAATAAAACAAGTAATATGAAACAGGAATATGAAAAATTTAATATCAATCATCCTCAGCATTAAAAAACTAGATAGTGTTCTTTTCAGCAAAACAACTCCAAGTGTCAACCAGTTGTGGTGGGACTGTGTAGTCTACTACTGGGTTGGACATCAGAATTTTCTTTAGTCTCTCTGCAAACCTTGGCAAATGACAGAGACACAAATAAGATGCAGTACATTAGTAAAATATAGGTGCTTCAGTTCTCTACTGCAGAAGAACACAAAAACTGGAATGCACAAAGACTGAGATATCAGAAATTTTGTAAACCAGAATTTAAAAAGGGAGACTGTAGCGAGAAGGAATCAAGCGTACTAAATACATAGTGTCGCATTTAAGTCATGTGACTTCTAATTCTACTGACCTCTACTTCTTTTTCTTCTGATCATAAGTATGAGAATATTTTTGATGTTTGTGTGTCTGTACACTATTATTATCAGCCCAAATCAATCCATGGCAGGATGAAGATCTCTTCCTTGAAGGTTATGAATTGTAATCTACCATGGTGGTCCAGTGCAGGTTGGTCGATGTTTTGCCTTTCCAGTCGAGGGCTGAGATAGAGTGACTGGCCCAAAGTTACCCAACTAGCTTCTGTGCCTAGAACCTAGGTCTTTCTACTCCTAGTCCAGCACCTTAATCACTACACCAGGGTGGCTCTTGTGTGTTTGTGTGTGTGTGTATGTGCATGTATAAAAAACAGTGAAAAGTGATAGCAACTGAGAAGTTAATAAAGATATATCAATAAACCTGGACATCAATAAAAGCAATATTAGTGGAATACGTAATGACTTTTCCCAGTTTTTTTAATAAAAAAACATATAAATAATTGTTTTGAGGCTTTTTATCTTCCTCAAAAGTAAATGGCATTTAGAGAACTTCAGTGTAAATTGAGACTGTCAAGTCTCTGGTGTTATCTTCAGTACCTACATGATTTCAGCATATCTGTCCTATTCTCTTGACTGTGTAACAAAGAATCCAATACACAGTGATAGTATCTGTTGCCATGGAGTTTATGGTATGCACTCCAATTTTAATGGGACTATGATAACAAGAAGCCTTTTATAAGAGCAAAGCAGCATTTATTCAGAAAAATAAGCATTGTTTTGAGATGTAACAGAATAAAAGAATACACTAGGGGATCATAATGCAAACTTGTTTTATGAATAAACAGTTTCTCTCAGGCAACTGCTTCTTGCTAAGAAATGTGGCTGGCAATGACTCCCTGGATCTAGCAATTGCTATACCACACACTTACTGTTCATTTCCATTGGGAAGTCTTAACCTGTCTGGATCTATCAGAAGAGCTCAACTTTCTTCACAAACATCAATTAATTGTCTATGAGAGCATAACTCAATATGACCTAAATCATCCATGCCAGGGATGCTTAATGCTATGAATGACAGGAAGGAAGGTGGTTCCTACCACCACGGCAACCATACTTCCATGCAGGATTAGGGGAAAATCTCAATTCTACTGCCGCTGTTTTGGGGAGGGAGAGTTTCTCCTCCTATTCCTAATCTTTCCAGAAAAAAGCAAATCAAAAATAAATTTTCCCCAACACTTCTACCATTATCAGATAAATAAACAAAAAACTCCTATTTTTTAATATATTGGATGTGAGAATAAAGATGGCACAATCAGAAGTACATTAAAGATTTTAAAAAATCAACTTTATTGGAATAAAATAGAGAACAACTGTTCAGTGATGGGGTGCATTTGCTTAATTGCCACTATACAAATACTCCAAGTGGGATAAAGGAAAAAAAGGGCTGATTTAGGATGTGTCAATCCATATTTAGAATACAGATAATCTCTCCTCTCTGACTCTATAGCAAGTTTTCTGTCAAATAACACCACATCACCAAATTATATCCTAATCTCATCTCCTTGTCAATAGTCATATCAATAGTAACTGCAATATATGCAGTCTTCTTGGTAGGGCTGATTTGTTCCTCATAGCAACACTGCTGCAGGTCACAGAGATGACCTTACTGCAGAGGTGCTCCTGAATGATGTTCTCAGTATTTTGGCCCATCTTACTATGATGGGATTAACTCATCTGCAAACTACAATGCTTCCTACTGACTTTCTAAAACAAATAATAACTTTCGCTCCTTTTCTTTTTCAGGACCTGATCTTTCTGCCTTTACTTATTTTTCTTCCAAATCCATGAATTTGTTGTTGGAAGTCTAAACGTTCAAATATTGCTTTTTATATTCAAAGGTAACAGGTAGTAAGTGCACACCTTGGCACTTATGTTGTTTAACTGGCTATTAACTTGGTCCTTTTCTTTAGCTTTTAAGCCATTTAAGAAATCAATGCCCTGTGGGAGACAAATAATATTCTAACCTTTCTGTATGGTTCTGAAATCTTTATTAGATAGAACAAACTGAAACAGCCTGATGATCCTGAAGGAAGACAGATAGAAGAAACCAGATTGTTGCCTTTTCACTGGCGTACTTCAAGGTTTTCTACTTTCTTAATTTCTTTTAATCTCTACACAAAATCACTAGAGGAGGTAATCACAATATGCTGATGGTACCCAATTATACATCTCATCCTGGGACACAACACATACTGCAGCAGAAGTGATGATCCAGTAATTGGAAACTAAGATCTGGATGGGGAGGAACAGACTCCCTGCAAGACAGAATGGCTCTGGATTTCTGGACCTAATGACTCCAGGGAATTTTTTTTTTTAACTCTGAGTTATGCTCTCCCATTCAGAGATGGATTGCAATTTTGGAATCATCAAAGACTTATAGCTCCTGCTTGACTAGCAGGTAGCTTCAGTGGCAAGGAGGGCTTTTGCACAGCTATGTCTTAGGTGCTAATTGTGGTCATTCCTGGAAATCGGGAACCCCCGTTCGCAGTCACTCACGTCTTAATCACTTCACACTTGGATTACTGTAATGCATGGGGCTGCTCTTGAAGAGCATTCAGAAACTACACCTGGTACAAAATGCAACAGCCTGGGCAATGATGAATGTATCCCAATATACTTGATTAATTCTGCTGCTTTGGGAGCTGCATTGGTTATTGGTTGGCTTCCAGATGACCCATGGTGCTGGTTGTCACCTTTAAGATCTTACATGGCTCCACATCAGGTTACTAAAAGGACCTCCTGTATTCATTTGCCCATCTGATCAGATCAAATATGGTCACCTCCCTTCAAGTCTTGTCCTTATGAAACTGTCACATATACTTTAGAATTCCCTCCCCTGATCTACTCTTTTCCTCCTAGGTTTCAGTAGAGCAGTCAAAACCTGGTTGTTCTATCTAGCGTAGGAGATGGTATGTTGTGACTGAAGGTGAATCTAGCAAGCACATGACTTTGTATTTTTTGTTTCATAAATGTTGATGTTGATATTTGTTTATATTGGAGAGCTTATTCATTACTTTTGTGACTTTAAAAAAATTACGATTTTATGAAGATTTTGATTATTAACCTTGCAGAGCTTTCAGGAATGAGTGGCATACAAATAATGTGAATAGGAAACTGTGAGTTCCAGGCTTTGCCTTAAGCATGAAAGCCAGCTGGGTGACTCTGGGCCAGTCACTCTCTCTCAGCCCAAGTCACCTCACAGGGTGCTTGTTGTGGGGAAAATAGGAGGAGGAAGGATTACTAGATTTGTTCGCCACATTGAGTTATTTATAAAAAATAATAAAGGCAGGATTGAAAAATCTAAAAAAAGGAGGGGCAAATAAATAAATAAAAAACAAACAAACAAACAAACAAACAAACAAACTTCAGCCTCCCAAGAGCCCCATCAAAGGTACCAGATAGGGAAGACAATTAAGACATAATACTAGTACACAAAGATTTTATTTCCTGTCATATACAACCCTAATCTAACAGAATCCACACAAATTATCATTTTATACCACACCTGTGACCAATTATTCAAAAATCCTTCTTACCTTTTCATAGGTTGATACAGACAAGTTAGCTATAGCAGAATAGTTTGTTCATTGATGTTTCTTCAGTCAAATACTTTGGCCTTCAATTATTTAAATCTGCCCATCACTTATGGATTCATGATTGTTTGGACCTCTATTTGTTTGGTAAAAGCTAATCTCACCTGCATGTACATTGAAGTAGCCAAAAACTGCCCATTTAAAAAGATGCCTGAAACAGTGCTACTTTTAAATGTTGCACTGGACAAATATATTAGTAACCTGAAATTACAGGAATAGTTAACTTTTTCTTTCCAAGACATGATTGACATTACTGTCTCCTACCTCCAACTTGTTCTGAAACATAACAACAATATAAAGGCATAGTTCTTGGGTCCTTTTGAGGCTAGGGATGACGGCCTCCCTCCTATATTTTACAGGGGTTTTTTTTCCCTCAGAAAATATCTCCCTTAGTGCCTTTTTCCTGTTTTAAATCTTGTCTGCATATTCGATCTTCATTTCACATAGAGACAGAGAAAATAACTCACAACAATGTTATTTTATATCCTTCTTGTATTTCAGCTCATAAATTTATAAACCTAAGTCCATTCTCATCTGGATTGATTCCAAAGCAAAACCGCACAGCCAAACTAGCTCTTAGTATCATTGCTCTAAAGCAGAATTAATGACTAAAAATAACGTTGAAGCAGCAAGGAAATTTAATGAAAGCTAATGTTCCATTCAATCACAGAATGAGTATGTAGTGACTACCAAATGTATTGTATCTCTATTGTGCTTTGTATACTATCTTAACAAACATACAAGTTTGAGTTAATGCCCCAAATATGATGGTTAACTCAATGCACAAGAGTTAAAAGAGACTCCCCTTAGTATTGGCATTAATGTAGGCAAGATAAATCCATTGTCAGAAACCTCTAAGAATTCCACATCAGATCCTATAGAGTTGGAGGGGAATTACAGATAATAGATAAAGAAAAGGGAACAACACCACCTAATAATTGGAGGATGACTATAGTGATAGTCTGATGTAATCAACAGAAGTGGATATGAAAGGAAATAAGTTGGGACTGGAACACCTATAGTGATTCTCATATGTGCTATATGATGTTAAAATCAGTCGCTGTTTTATCCAGTTTTGACATTATGAGATGTTTGTTTCTCAATGAATATTCTTAGTTTTAAAACTCTTAATAGGATTAAAATTATCACCTAT
The DNA here is from genome assembly GCF_059951505.1 of Python bivittatus. Taxonomy (NCBI): domain Eukaryota; kingdom Metazoa; phylum Chordata; class Lepidosauria; order Squamata; family Pythonidae; genus Python; species Python bivittatus. Next base: position 33,277,330 of record NW_028277075.1, on the reverse strand, counting down.
ATGGAATATGAAGTTGGCTGATTTTTTATTGTAAGAAATTGAAACTGAATATGAACAAAAGGTAGTATTGTAAGAGGGTGAGTGCTGGCCATTCAAAAAAGCTTTTTCACCCAGTTCAAAAGCACAGAACACTTTAAGCTGGTTGAGAAAATATCATAAATAGAGTAACCATTTCTTGATTTTCCCTGGAGCTACACATCCTTTTGATTCCACAATTCACCAGTTCTTAAATTGCAAAGCAGCCTTCAGATCTATTGGCACATAAGCTCCATAATCTCTAACCAATACAGCTAATGGTTGTACTCTCTGGGACTGATAGGATTATTGTCCAATACATCTGAAATGTAGGGGAAATTGTTGTACTGTATCACCAACCTAAAGGAAGGGTAATGAACTGAGATTCTAGATTTACAAGCAAGCATGGGTCCCAGTGAGAGTTACATTGTATAACTCTCAAAAAGCAATTCCTAATTTTCTTCTAACTAGCTGATAGTTGACAGTCATTTAAAAGCATTTCCTAAATAATTATCTCGCCTGTTTATAAGAAGGGACATAAGATCATTCTTACTAGAACATTTTCACAGATTGCTTCATGTGAGATTCAATAGTTGGCAGATAAGCAATGAACTACAATTTAAAAATCAACCACCCAGAGATGGCAATGCTTTAGCTGCATTTGTGTGGAGAGCCTACATGTATATAGAAAGAGCAAATGAGCACACAAGAGTTTTCTAAGTCTATCTTAAGAATATATTTAAGCAGCTATAAACATTGTCATGGAGATATTGTTTCAATGGTTTTGGCTAGATAATGCAACCATTCATTTTCTATTTGAAGTTTGCTTGGTCTGACTTACTGACTTCTTAAAGATTAATTCAGGTTCAAAGTCCACCTCATTCAAAACATAAAAGTTTACATTAATTGAAATAGAGAAATGCCCCCCCCAAAGGGATAGGTGGAAGTCATGTAAACCCTCATATATGGGGGATGACATAATGTAGCACCTATATCTCTCTTCTCTGGGAGCTTAAGGGAAGGTGGACTGCATATACCATTCTGATAACACTTCTAGATATACCTTCTTGTAACTACTGAGCACCAAGACTTGGATAACTCGTAAAGCTAATGAATTGTATACAGTCATCTAAACTGCAACCATCTGTGAGTTCAATTCCTGGAGGAGGATTTGAACCCCATAGAATAACATTTGGCTACCCACATGTCAGCCCATCAAGGTAGACCAGACTAAGAAACAACACAATATAGGTTAGGGCTACTTTTATTATAACAGCTATTGTAACGGAATCTTGCACATCTGAATGTGCTTCCCCCACCCTCACTTTATCTTCATATGAACTGGGAGTGGGGTGGGGACTGGTAGCAGCTCTTCCTCCTGTTCTTCAAGACCATTCCCTATGCCCTCTACACCTCATCTGAAGAGTCCCAATTAGGATGAAACTCATCATGTGATGCCTCCTGGCGGTCAATGTAACTCATTCAAAACAATTTTTTCTAAGAACATGATTTCTACATATCAGGACTTACTCTAGTTATAACTTCATTTGCTACATTTCTCTGGATGTTCTATACTAGGGCTGTGCTTCAGATTTCGCCAATCCTGACCCAAATTAAGAGAATGGCTCTACTGAATCAGGGCTCTTGAAAACGGCATTAAATCCTAGAATTGGAAAGAACCATTGAGGCCATCAATTCTAATACACTGGGACAGTACAAAAATCCTAATTAAGGTCTGCCTGACAACTGAGCGCATACAATGAAGGGGAACCCACTCTTGGTAACTGATTCCACTGCTGAACTGTATTGTTAGGAAATCATTTTTTGCCACTGTTTACTGACATTACGTCTTAACATTTAACATTAACCCATAGTTATCGCTTTCATGATGAGCTCTAAATCTACTTTCAGGTAGCAATGCAATATCATTTTCGAATGTTAATCTGATTTCGATTTCAGCTATCATCTCATCCAGCCCTGCCATTCTTCTAATATATTTGGGGTACAAATTACCTAGAAATGGGAACAATATGTATATTATCTCATACTGCACCCTATTATAAGCAATGGTTTTTCAAATTCAGTTCTTAAAGAAGGTCCTCAAAAGTCCTCAGATGTTCTGGTATACCCATATAGCTTAATATACTACATTCTGGCATGGTCTACATAATGAAGGGCCTATTGTATTCAATAAAGCAAAAGTAACCCTCTTTATGTTTTCTTGCTCTCTCCATTATGCATCTTATGTTAGCTATCTGATCTTGTGCCTGCTCATTTGGCATTTCTCTCTCCAAGTATAGAATCCTACTTAAACATGCACTGAATTATTTAGAATCTGCTTTCTTAGTTCAAGATAAATGATAAACTACACTCAGCTTTAGTTTCCCTTAAAATTAAAAAAAAAAAATCCAGCATATCATGGCTGCTTTTATCAAATGTTGCTACTTCTTCTACTTCTTCAGTTAAGTACTTCCCTACTGTAAAGTCAAAGACAGCTGATCCTCTTCTTTCCTCTGTCCTCCCAAGGAAGAAAGGAATTTTCTGAAAGGATCATGTTTGGCAAAATCTGTCTTCCGACAATGTCAAGATAATTAAAGTCTACCATCTGATGGCTCGTTAGTATTTAAAAGATTTATAGGGATGAAGACAAAGTGCATTTGCAAAAACTTGTAATTTCTCCCCAAGCTCACTAGATAAGCAAATTCTGGGATGGAGAGGGAGCTATTCAAACTGGATGATTTTATCAGTCCCCCTAACTGCACTTTTCTGAGGGGAAGGATATAGAAGTAATATATTGCAAAACTATTCTAAATTTTTAAAAGAACTGGGGAGGGAGGTTAGACTTTGTGTGTGTGTGCGTGGGTGTGTTTATGGGATCTGGAAGATTGTAGCATTGGTTGTTTACTTGCTGGATGTTCGATTCCTTCTGCCTACATCACTGTTTGCTCCACATCCACCAATCAACGGTATCCTACTACACTTTCTGCAACTTTGGAACAGAACATCAAGCATTCTTGAATTATTTTCATTTACAGTAATTCCTTACACATTCTTCTCACTTTTTGCAAAATATTGCTTAGGAAATTTTATATGATAAATGTAATTTTCATTCAAATTTCTACCCAAAACCATCACAAAAATAAAATTATCCCCTCCCCAAAAGTTGAATGTTTTCTTTTCCAAGAATCACTCTTATTTTCCTTCTGAAATTGTACAAATTTCTATACTTTCTGAGTTGAATCAGTCCTAAATTAAATCCTGTAGTCAGTACACATCCTTACTCCAAGCCCAATGTACTTCACAAATCTTCATTTGGGTAGCATGCCTGTAATGGGAAATATTCTCAGTTTACAAATACAGTAATTGTAATGGTATGTGGGAATGATCTTGGGAGGCAGGAGGAAAGGAGACAGTCCTTTCTGAAACACTTTTCACACCCCCTCTCCTTCTGTGACCTGAGAAATCTCTTACATGCTGGTTGTCCAGTCTCCCAAAGTAATTCCCACATATCATTGCGGTAATGTCACAGAATGCTTCTTGTTAGATTCAACTCTCTAGAAAAAATCTTTTCCAGATTGAGTATTCAACCCAAACAAGATGAGAAATGTAAAAACTGATATGAGTTTTCATATCTGAGAAAATAAATTTAGTAATCCAAATTGCTTGTTTTTAATATGATCTATTGAAAATAAAGTCTCCTTTAGTCTACATAGTGTAACTCTTGGTGAGTTCATGTAGTTTTCTTGGCAACAAAATGGAAATGTTTTGCCACTGCCTTCTTCTGGGATGTTTTTTCAATTTTCCAAGTTAGTTCCCACTCCTGATATTTCTTGATGTCCTTCCTGTCAAGTATTAATTAGGTCCAACCCTGCTTAGTGATTTGAGACCTGCTATATTTGACTTGATCCTGTAGCCAACTGGGTGGTATGATCTAGGTGCATGACCAAGGCATTTATAGATGACAATACAAGTAGTCCTCAATTAACGACTATTCGTTCAGTGACTGTTTGAAGTTACAACAGTGCTAAACGAGGAAACTTGAAGTTGTGGCCACTGCAGTGTCCCCACGGTTATGTGATCATGGTTCAGGCACTTGGCAACCGGCCTGCAATTATGATAGTTACAGCATCCGATGGAGATGTGATTGCTGTTTGCAACTGTCACTGCTGGCTTCCAACAACCAAAGTCAATGGGGAAACTGGCAGGAGGTTGTGCCTAACTGTGCAGGATTCACATTGCGCCTAATGACCATGCAGGATTCACCTAACAACCTCAACTGTAACTGCCATAACTCCCATCATAAGTCGACACAGTCATGTGACATTGTGCTTCATGACCGCATTGCTTAGCAACAGAGTTCCCGTTCCCAATTACTGTTGTTAACCAAGGACTACTGCACCTCTTTCAAAGCAAAAATATCTCTAAAATCTTAAGAGGAAGAATACAAGTATTCCTACTGAGTTTCATGATTTGTCTCTTTCCTCAATGCTTCAATTCAACAAAGATTCTTTCCTGCTCTGCTCTTTTTCTATACATAAAGTAAAAGGTGGAGTCTCTTTTTAAAAACTTTTTCTTCCTTTTATAAAGCAATTTGCTGTAGAACCTTTCTTCAAAGATGTGGAAAATTGTCTGGTAAGTGGGGCAGTAGGCAGCAACAATGTTCAACTATGGTTTAGCCATTATAATGCCCATTTATAAAAAGGATAGTCAAGAATTGCCTGCCAACTATCAGCCCATCAGTCTTTTAGGCATAATAAATAACTTCTGTACTAAACATCTACACAATAAATTGTCTGACTGGATCAATATATAGCAAGTTTGGCTGATGAGCAAGCAGGTTTTAGAGGTGAACTATTCTTGACCACACCCTCACATTGCAACATCTGGATAAAAAATAGTTTCCTAAGCCAGGCCTTGCATTATATGCTGCATTCACTGACTTCAGGTCTGCATTTGATTTCATTTCCAGACTCATAAACTCATAAATACTTCCATATATAGATGCCTACTGTTAATACACAATTATGAAAATTCTATAATAAAGGTTTGCTGCAGTATGCAAGGCCATTTCACTAAAGAGATTCCAACCCAAAGAGGAATGACACAAGGGTATATTTTGATTCCCTTGTTGTTTAATTTGTATATGAACTCTCTTATGGTAAAAATAACCAAAAAAAGAGAATCAACCTCCAAATTAGCCAACAGGCATTTTGCAACTCTATTTTATTCAGTACTTCTATCATAAACATCAAGTGAAGTTAAATGAGCCCTAAGTGCCCTGATCAATTATTTTTCTTAGGAAGTACTCCATAATTTTACTAGGTGCAACACACATCAAAATTACATAATTCAAAACACATGAAAAACAGTGGCAGCTATATCATCTTTCCACCCACTGAGGCACACCGTATCCCGCAGCACTAAAACTTTATTTGGCCAAAGCACATATGCAACTATTGTTTGCTGCTCTTCAAGCTCTTCTGCCCTGCTGGAAAGGGTTCAATTCAAATTTCTAAGGGCTATGTTTCAAGTGACTCCATGCACTCCTAAGGCAGTATTAAGAAGAGAGGCAGGGCTGACTAAAGTTGAAACTGATACAAGGATTTGTATTATTGCACACTGGTTAAAGTTACATTTTTTTCTGAATGTCTGGGGTTTTCCTTATTGCAAACAATTGTGAATCAATATGGATTAGGACAATTTTTGCAAAACCTGCAATACTGGGTTTCTCTAGGGAGACCTTTTTAATTATGGGCTATGACTGAGCAATCATCACACTTAAGCAATGTACCCAAGATCTGGAAGCTCATCTAGATCAATCTGCCCTACCCAGGAATGTCTTTCTGAGCAGCCAGGCTCTTTTCTTTAGGCCAGAAAGTATTTACACTATATATTTGCTCCTAAACTCTGAAGAGCACCAACCTTAGTATATTTTAATGTTCTCCCTACAGCATTCCTTGAAGGTAGATATCCCTATGAGCTAACACTGTGCCCTTGTGGAGAAGTGTTTATTGAATCCATAGCCAGTGTCCTAATATATTGCCTTTTTTATAAGAATGCAAAGCTCCCTATTTACAATGTATCCAGGCAATTCTTATTTATTCTGTGTGCAGTGCTATCATACTGTGTGCTAAGTATGATTTAGTTCCTTTGCGATAGTGTTTCTAAAACCAGACACACTCTGACTGCATCAATAATCTTACTGTAAACTATACTGTTTTATTGTGTTTCATCTGCTGTTAACTTCTTGTTGGTGACTGTCATAAAATAAACAAACTAAGTACTTGTAAGGGTTGCACTGAAATTTGTCATTTAAGAAGCTATACATGATTTTTAGTTTTGAGCTGAAAGGGTATCATTAAAACCAAAGTGCAATGTTATTGTGTTCCTGTTTGTCAAACCTCTGATTACAGAAGGGAATGAACAGAAGAAAGGTTAATGAAGCAGAGTAAAACTCTGGAGGAACACTTGAAAGTATGACATATGAAATCTAAAGAAGCCATTTAACTAGCCCAGAATTGACACATTTACAGGCTAATCAAGCAGAGACCTTGCATTTCATACCAATTTTACTTACCAACTTTACTTAATACATTATTTAATCATTTAGGAAGCGGGGAGGGGAAGGAGAATAGAATATCACTGAAAGAAGACAGACTCCTCAAACTTTTAAATAGTGAACATAACTTTGCTGATTATGAACATTTTTCTGGTTTGGGAATGGACATATATACAAGATAGGTATAATCTCATCCTATTCAGATTGCAGAGAATCATGTGACTTAGTTTTTTGAACTCCAGTAAAATCCTGTAGTTTCATACCATGGCCACCTTGAGACAGAAAAAGAAGAATAGGTGAAACCTGTCTGTCCGTCTGTCAAGACCTAGGTCTTCAGCTGGTGAAATGCCGAATGAAAATCTTCAGTCTTTGGCATGAACTCAGAAATCTATCCCATAACATTTATAACAGGGAAGCCAGAGCAGTGCATTGGTTAGAGATTGGGCTGGATAAGGGAGACCTATGTTCAAGCCACTGGATCATAATGCTCAGTGGGTGACTCTGGATCAGACACTTTCTCTCAGGCAGTTATCCTCCAAGATTGCAACTGTAAGAATAAAATAAAGGTGTCCCTATGTGAGCTACCTTGAGTTTTTAAAAGGAAGAGAGAATATAAATGCAATGAGCAAACAAACACATAAATAAATAAAATTGATGTTTCATACTTAGTTTGATGTGAAAGACATATAATGGGGGTACATCAAACCTATGTAAGTTTCTAAATGGGCTAATTAACTATACAATAAAGGCCAGGGAGATTACAGTTGATACACACATGTCAGTTTAGGAAACAAGAGCCATGGGGAGGGCTAACTGTCTAATTAATAATCTCATTTCCATGTTGTCTTATAACACAGAAATGAAAGCAATGTAGGCTACCTCTAGAAAGATTTGAAATCAAAGTGCATATAATATTAAATGAACCAAGTTCCACTTGGTTATTTTGTTCAGTAAGACTTATAGAATAAGAGCAACATAACTTTCATATATATTTGTCAACTGATATAGGCTTGAATCTGGGAAACAAACCGATTATTGTTTAGATATAAAACCATGAAGAGACTTCAGAATGATCAATAACATTAAGAGCTGTGCTCATCATAAAACAAGCTAAAAATAAATGGGCTAAGAAGGAAGTCTAAGCTAAATACAACTTATTTGAATAATTAATCTATGGGTTAGAAAACCTTTCCACAAATCATCTATAATTATTTTATACTATGTGGAGACAGATTTTCTAAAACAATCTTGATTTCTAGAGGCAAATACATAACTATAAACTACTCCTGTCCATCCTTAAAATTATTATAAAATATATATCATTTTATTACAAAATACACCAAACAAGGAATAATCATATCAATATTTACCAAGAAAACATAAAGATTAATGAAATCTAATTAATTGGAAATTAGAATGTTATATCTAGAATTAAAGAACAGTCACAAACAGGAGTTCCTTGCCTGGCTCCTCCAGACACTGTTAAATCATGAAGTGAACAGTTCTAAGGTACTAATTTCTTTTCATTCCCAACAGTTTACAGTCTAATAATAGAACAAAGAATGAAATCTAGGAGAGTTAACCAGAACAGAAGAGGCTGGTATGTTCTCAGCAGTACTAAATTTATGGTGGGAACAATTGCTGTCAAAGTAGATGAAAAGTTCAGAAGATTATGCTAAGTGGAAAGGGCATGCTTTCTTCTTGTTTTATCAGTCTTGTAGTTATAATTCTAGAACTTTTTCCAAAGCGTCCAGCTGCTAGTCATGTTCCTCCTTGTCCCCGTCATTTAACACTATAAAAATCTGAACAGCTCTAGGACTGATATTAGAGGGGAGAGTTAAAGGCTTTCCTTTTTCTTGGGATTTTTCTAAGAACTATTGTAAGAGGACAAGAAAATAAATATCCCTATTCAAGAAACATTATACTGAACAGGTTGTTCCTGTCATCTGTTACCTCACTGTATTTCTCACTGGTTAGGATCACTACAAGAAACACTGCCCTTGCTTTCAATCACCTCTGTTTGCTTTCAGTATCATCAACAGATACTGAAATCAGGTTAATATGTATCATTTTTACATTATTTTTATACAATTAACAGGCTTTCTCAGAAAAAAGTAAAACCATATTTTTCCAGAAATATTTCATTCCTACCAATACCTCAAGTTTAAGCCCTAACATCCAAACACTGAGTTCCTTCCCTGAGAGGCCTGTCTTTATTTCAAACTAACCTGTACTTTTGATTTGTTTTTTGTATTTTATGCCGTTTTCTTTTCAAGTTCTATATTTCCACAGTTCTACTATATCTTATCTGTTGGTGTTGCTAGAAAAAGGCCAATCAATGAAAATTCAGTAAAAACAAGTTTGAAGTTTTGAACAGACAACCTGGATAACAATTTATTGAGTTACACATTACTATATTTAAAATCAATATTATTATAAGTGATTGAATCCACAAGTAAAGAAAAATCTGAACACTTTCCCCCATTTTCCCCCTTCAGGTAGGTATATACTGTTTCTGAATGAAAATTCTGTCTGTGAGGTACTTTTATTGAAAGGATAAAAGTATTTTTGTATATAAAGGGAATCCCATTTGGATAAGGATGAAGCCTGAATGTGTCCCCACAGTTCCCCACTGTTTCTCTCACCAAAGCTGCCTCCAATTCAAACCCAATATGTCCACTTTTTCTCCTAACTCTCCATAATGCCCTTCCTCTTTCTGTATCTTTTACCATTTTTCTTCCGCTGTTTCTTCATCTGGTTTCTCTCTAACCCTCTTTGGCTATGCAATGTATCCCCTTACTCCCGATTCATGTCTATTTTTCTGCACTTTCAAATAACGTTTTTCTCTATTTTCCCGCTTTTGCTGCCAATTGTAGCTCATTTTGAAAACAAAACGCAGTGTTGTTTTATCAGTAGATGGAGCTATGGCTGTTGAGATTCAGTGTTTTATCACCCTCAACTGACAAAAAAATAAAGCTGCAAGTTCTTGTTTTAATGTTATTACAAAAACACCCAAAAACTTATAAAGTCTAATGTTGCCATCAAGATGATAGAAGCTGTATATTCTAACTCTGTGCTATGAAATCCCTTGTAGGCTTCCACAATTCCAAAAAAATCAAGCATATTAAACAAGTTCATTATTTAATATTGAGAATTATTTAATACTGAGGAGCAATAACACATAAATTGTAATTGATTTTGCTAACAATTTAACAGTATCATTTGCATGTATAGAAGATTTAATATGCCATTATTCTTTCAGAAGCTATTTGATAAAATTATCAAGGCCCAAAAAAGAATGGAATTATAAAATGCACAAATAAAATAAGAAACTTCATTTAGAACAGCATTAAATAAGATTTGGGGCAATTTCCAATTAAATAAATTATCTGCTTGGACAAGAACTTTAGCTTAATATTTACAGTTTCCTTTATCTTAAGAGCACAGAGCAAGGATCAATTATACAAAAATATGAACCAAAGGGCACACAATCCACTTATTGATTCTCCAATAATAAAAACTTTTAAGAAATATAGGATTTGAAAGCAAATAATACTATGTAATTAAGTTTACCGGAGAAACACTAACTTCTGAAAAAGCACTTCATTTCCGAACACTAACATCTTCATTTTACAGAAGGATAACGAATGCCAAGTGAATAACTGCCAAATGTTATTGTCAAGATAACCAAGTAATCCTGTTTGAATTGGATTCTTGCTCTTTATTTACCTCTATTTAGATCACACTGACCCACCAATATAAAGAGACATGCTTCTAATAAACAAAATACTCCATTAAACATTCATCTGGTTGTAATATCTCATTTTCATACTATTTCTGCCACTAATAATATCTCCATAGTCATTCCTGCTACCTGTCTATTTTTTCTAAATAATGCCCCAAAAAGCAAGGACAGAGAAAAGCAAGCATAATGAAAAAGCAAGACAGCTGCCTTCTGCAGCCTTCTTAAAGAATTATGCTTCATTAATATACCAATACTGTTTCTAAGTAAACATACACAGGTAACTAAACAAGAAACAGATAATACCACTTACCCTCATTGAAGTTTCTCCTCCATGTGGTTGCTGAAGCCTGAAAACCTGAGCCACCATATGTTCTGTAGACGGGTGCAACAAGATGCGACGAGATGCGAGTCCTACCATGACATACCTGCCCATTGGGGACAAGCTCACAGAAATGGCATTGGGACCTAGGGAAGAAACAAAACACATTAAATGTCTTCATTAAGGAATCCATTTTATGCCTCTGATCCTCCTTCCTTCCTTCTCCATTTTCCTTATGTAGAGTGTAGTAAACTTATTCACAGCTATTAATCTCTAAAAAAGATATTTTGCTTATAATGATCTTAATCAAGTAACAGCAGTAGCAAAATTTCATGACCATATTTAGTTAAGCAAATATATCATAGGACATCACATGGTATATATTCCTATTTCACCACTCTCTTGCTACCAAATCGGTTTACAATTGGGATTACTTTTTCCTTGCAACTATTACCTATATCAGTTTGATGTCAGGAAAAAAAAAAGTACTGTTAAAGGTCTTGACAGCTTCCCTGAACCTTTGATATATAATCTCTTACCAAATCGCTTTGTGTACAGCATTTCACCCAAATTGTGCGGTGCAAGGGAATAGACTGCCAGTATCCCCTCATCAGGAAATCCCCGCTGACTGCTAGGAATGAAGGCTGCCAAAAGCTGCCCATCTGCAGAAATATCACAGCTGGCATCATTGTATATCTTGCAATTTTGAACAAGCACATTCACAGATGCTGCACAGGGAGAAAAAAAGAGAAGAGTCTAGAATTTAATTCAGAACAACAACAAAATCTTGAATCATTTAAGGACTGCATATTTTTTTTCTGTATCGCTAAACTAATTCTAATAGATTACTTGTTATCTATGTAAATCTGCTGTTGGCCAGAAATGCAGAATTCAGATGAGTAAAACTTTTTTTCCCTTAAGATGTCAAATGAATTTACATATATTCCTTAATTCTTTTTTCTTCATTTCTGTATAAATCTATTATTTTTTATCTTCAAGATTTGGTCGATGTACTGTTAATTCTTTAAATTTCCAAGAACAGGAGGAGTAAAGTTCAAGCAGCTTAGAACTAAGATGGCTTTTGCACTGCTACAGCAATGCTCTGTATTTATGAAATGGAATATCACCAGCTGATGGCAAATTCTAGGATATGAGCATCTGAGGATATCTGCAACAAATGTTATAGAAGTCTACAAATCCTTGTTTTGAAGAACTGGGACTTAACATAATAAGTAACTAAACATATTAATGAACATGGATCTTACACAGTATTAATATAGTTTTTCTCCCATCATAGTGCTAAACTGTTAGAGTAGGCTACAGTTGCAGGAATTTCTCTTTCCATTCATCCCTTCAACATGCATACCATTTCTGTAAGAAAGCTCTGGCAATCATATTCATCCTTTTGTTATCTGGCACACAGTCCAGCTGCTTTGAAAGCAATCTCACATGTCCAATTTCCTGTTAACAATCCACAGACTCCTGTTTTTAGATACTGTCTGAAGGTAACCCCTGCCCAACTTATGGGACCTTGATTCTTCATAACATGGCTCCAATATTCAGTGATGAATTCATAAATTGCAGTGAGCCAAGTTATTTAAACCATGGTTTATCAAATAAACCATACTAGTCTGATTTACAAATGAGGATGAACGACACTTGGTGGGTTCAAATGTTCTGCTAAGTCAAAAAAACAAATCAAATGCCCTCAAATCAGGAGATAGTTTAGATCTGTGTACCTGCCCATTGTTTTCTTAGCATCCTGTTTTTAATTCTCTTGTCTAACCAGTCTTCCTTTATTTTGGCTCCTTGGGCTCCCAGTCAGAATTCTTTATTTCCTAAAGTTTTCTTCTTCTCACTTCTTTCATGCTAATCATATAGAGCAACCTCTTTTTATGCTGCTTGGTTTTCTCTACTGCTTTTTCTGTACCTTACTTCTACTTCTCTTTTCTTCCTATCTTTTCCTTAGACCTATGCTTTTTACCTCATAGTTCGGTACTCAAATTCACTGATGTTGTTCCCTTTGTCAGCAATCTACCCTACTTGCCCCTTAATTCCCACTTCCACTTCCTAAAATGTTTATCAGCTCAGTTTCTCTATGTCCTCACCACACCTACCAATCCTATTTCAGTAAATGATTTTGTCTCAATTAAACTGGCTTCTCATGTTACTCACAATTTATCTGCAAGCACTCTACTCTGCTGATTTAATTTTCCAAACATTCACTACCTTTGCTGTTACTTACACAGCACCACATTTATTTGATCATTACCCTACAGACTTTAGTTTCAAGTTTACAATGATCAGAGGGCTGTAAATGACACAATGTTCTAGCTAGGTAAATTAAGATTGTGAATTATTACAGGTAGCCCTCACTTACCAACAGTAATTGGGACCAGGACCCAATGCAGTCGTAAGGCACGATGTCACATGACCACGCTGACTTATGACGTCAGTTCCAGCAATCCCAGTTGCTGTCATTAGGCGAATCCCGCACAGTCACAACATCCCATGGTCATGCGATCACCATTTGCAACCTTCTGTTGGCTTCCCATTGACTTTGCTTGTTGAAAGCTGGTAGTGAAGGTTGCTAATGGCAATCACATAACTGTGGGATGCTGCAACATTGTAATTGCAAGCCGGTTGTCTAGCACCCAAATTGTGACCACGGGGACGCTGCAATGGCCATAACTATGAGGACCCATTCTAAGTACCCCTCATTCAGCACTGTTGTAACTTCAAATGGTTGAACGAGTGGACGTTAAATGAGGACTACCTGTGTAATATTTGCTAACATGAGCTTTTTTGAGAATAAAGAATTTTCCACAACAGGAAAACTGCTGCAATAGAACCACCATTCAGCTCTAACTCTCTTTTATCAAACATTTATGCACAATACTGAAGGAGGTCCAGAATTGTCAATGAAAGATACACTTAGTTCCTTGAGGTAACACAGAAATTAGCAGTAGCAGCAACACTGATTATTTTTAACAACTCACTTTTTTTTATTGGTGGTTTATTGTTATGCACCTCATTCCTTATTGAGGAGCATGCAAAAGGAGCATTTACATAATCACTATTATTATTAACGCTTGACCTATGATAACATGGTGACAAGATTTTTGACTAGCTGTCAAATGATGGTTATAAACTACTACTGATACATTTTTACCTCATACATCCAAATGTATGCATAGCTACATGTGATATGATCCTCATCAGATCTATAATCTGGAGGAGACAATGCAGATAGCCAATATTATAATACTTCAGATCAAAGCCATGTTAAATTTATGGGTATTTACTTAAATGGAATTACAATCAAAATCCAGATTCCACAACTAGTAATGCTCTTCCCACCATGCACAATTTTTTTCAAAGCACCTGAAAACCTTTCTAGAATCAATAAATCTTTTATTTCATCTGTCTCATAAAAGTAAGGAAAAAGTATCCATGTACCTATTCTGAATTAAGCCAGTAACCAACTCTTCTGAGGGGACTGTGGGAACCCCCTCAGCCAGATAATCACAAGGACTGGATATGGATACAAGTTCAAGAGTGGAACTACTATCAGCCACCTCCTCTACATGGAATGACATCAAGCTGTATAGCTAAGAGCGAACGAGACATCAACTCGCTGATCCACCTAATACGGATCTACAGTGAGGACACTGTGATGTCATTTGGACTGGAGAAGTGTGGCCGGACAGTAGTAAAGAGAGAGAAGGTAGTTAAGACTGATGAGGTGGAACTACCAGCAGGCCACATAGCAGACATACAGACCAGCTACAAATACCTTGGTATCCCACAGTCACATGAGAACCACGATGAGGAGGCAAGGAAGACAGCAACATCCAAGTACCATCAAAGGATAAGACAGGTCCTGAAGAACCAGTTCAATGGAAAGAACAAAATCCATGCCATCGACATGCCTGCCCGCCAATCATAAGATACCCTGCCAGCATAGTGAGCTGGCCAAAGGAGGACATGGAAGCTGCCAATATGAAGACCTGGAAGCTCCTCACAACGTATGGAGGTTTCCACCCTAGAGATGGTACACCAGCTGGAAAGAGGACAAGCAGGGCCTGGTGTCAAAGCCACTGTCCTGGATGAAACCCAGAGCATCCAGAAGCACATCAGTAAGATGGCACCCAAAGATGAGTTGCTGAAAGAATCCCTGAGGCAGCAATAGACATGGGAGGAAGTTCAAGCAGAGGAAGTGCCATGGCAAGACAAGACCCTCATGGGATGTACCATCAAAAGATAGCTGAGGTGGCTGACATTGGGAAATCCTACCAGGGCTGGACTAAAAGACAGCACTGAGGCACTGATCATAGCAGCACAAGAACAGGCACTAAGCACCAGATCCATAGAAGCAGGGGTCTACCATACTAGACAGGATCCAAGGTGCAGACTGTGTAGAAAGGCCTCAGAGACAGTCCAACACATAGTGGCAGGGTGTAAGATGCAGGCAGGAACAGCATACACTGAACAGCACAATCAAGTAGCTGGCATTGTGTAGAGGAACATCTGAACAGTGTATGGACTAGACCCTCCCAAGTCCAGATGGGAGATTCCACAGAAAGTAATGGAGAATAACAGGGCTAAGATCCTGTGGGACTTCCAGATCCAGACGGACAGGCAGGAACTAGCCAATCAACCAGACATTGTGGGGAGAAGACAAGGACCAGAAGACAGTGGTGGTGATAGATGTAGTGGTATCAAGTGACAGCAACAACAGGAAGAAGGAGTATGAGAAGCTGGAGAAGTACCAGGGCCTTTAGGAGGAACTAGAGAGGATGTGGAAAGTAAAGGCCAAAGTGGTCCCAGTGGTGGTAGGAGCACTCGGGGCTGTGACTCCTAAGCTGAGAGAGTGGCTCCAAAAGATCCCAGGAACAATATCAGAGCTTTCTGTCCAGAAAAGGGAAGTGCTAGGAACAGCTGATACTGTGCAGAACCCTCAAACTCCCCAGCCTCTGGCAGAAGACTCGAGATTGAGGAAGACACATACCACCTATAGGGGTAAGAGGGGATTTTTATAGACACATATTCACATACACACACACAGTGTATTCCAAGGAAAAACTGATAAACTTTGGCCATAAAACAGGTTTTTCTGCCCTATCTTGGTTTTTTTGTACTGCTAATTCCACAATCAGTATGGAATCATTTCAGTATGGTTGAAAACACAATAAATATTGTTTTTGTAATTTTAAATTGTTTTAAAATGAAGGCCAGCAAGAATAAAATAAAAAGACTGAGACTGTGTTATAATTTATTCATTTCCTTTAAGCAAATATTCATTCTAGGACTTGTTTCTTAAAACAACAGACTGAAAACTTTTTTTGCCTTATTCTGTAATTACAGTGGTACCTCTAGTTACGAACTTAATCCGTTCCGTGACTCTGATCGCAAGTCGAGTTGGTCGCAAGTCGAGGTAAATTTTCCCATAAGGTTCAATGTAAATACAGTTAATCCGTTCCGCCCTCCGAATTTGGTCGCACCATGAGGCAAATTTCCCCATAAGGTTCTATGTAAATACGGTTAATCCGCCCTCCGAATTTGGTCGCAACCCGAGGCAAATTTCCCCCATAAGGTTCAATGTAAATACATATGGTTAAACAGTTCTGAAACATATGCATTTTATTTTTAAACCACAAAAACATGAAAAAAAGTACAGTACAGCACAGTATGAAGAGGGAGAATGGGGTGGGGAGGCAGTTATTGTTTGGAGGGAGAGTCCCCCTCCAAAAGGACATTGGGGAGATCTCCTTCAGGGGTTTCCTTTCTTCTCTGCCTCTTAGCTGCAGGCTCAGTTCTGGGGAAAAACCTGTCTAAAGTCAGTTGTTTTTTCCTACGCTGCATAACCCTCCGGAAATGAGAGAACACGTTATCGTTCATAAGATTCAGCACTCTCGTCACAGTTCTGTTGGGGTGGTGCTTCTCAATGAAATCCTGGCACTCATTCCATTTCTCCATGATGGACTTTATCACATCACAGCTCACCTCCTCCCCCTCCTCCTCTTCCTCAGTGGAATGCTCCTCGCCAAGCGCTTTTTGTTGCACACTCTGGAGCTCAGCAAGTTCTTCCGTGGTCAGCTCCTCCTTATGGTCCTCAACAAGCTCCTCTATGTCCGCATCATCCACAACCAGACCCATGCTCTTGCCCATGGACACAATCTCCTCCACTACCTCTGCATCAGACCCTTCAAACTCACGTTCAGCAACACATTCTGGCCACAGTTTCCTCCAGGCTGAGTTTAAGGTCCGGCAGGTGACATCTTGCCAGGCTTTGTCAATTAGGCTGATGCAGTGGAGGACATTGAAATGTTTTTTCCAAAACTCTTTGAGAGTCAAGGATGTTTCTTCAGTGACACTGAAATACCTGGTGAAGAGCGCCTTTGTGTACAACTTCTTAAAGTTGCAGATCACTTGCTGGTCCATGGGCTGCAGAAGAGGTGTCGTGTTGGGGGGGAGGAACTTGACCTTTATGAAGTCATACTCGGCGTCCATGTCATCCACCAAGGCTGGAGGATGTGCTGGGGCACTGTCCATCAGGAGAAGGCACCTTTCAGGCAGCTGATTGTCAGACAGGTATTTTTTAATGCTGGCTGCGAACACCTCGTGCAGCCATTCCATGAACTGCCTTGTGACCCACGCTCTCGCATTGGCCCTCCACATGACAGGCAGTCTGGCCTTGTTCACATTGTGTTCCCTGAATGCACGAGGGGTCTGGGAATGGTACACGAGCAGCGGCTTAATCTTCAGGTCGCCGCTTGCGTTCGCACACAGCAAAAGGGTCAATCTGTCCTTTATGAGCTTGTGCCCTGGCAGTGCCTTTTCCTCCTGCATGATGTAGGTTCTCTTTGGCATCTTCTTCCAGAAGAGCCCTGTCTCATCGCAGTTGAACACTTGCTGAGCGACGTATCCTTCCGCCTTCATGAAGTCCTCAAATTCTGTCTTGTAGGCTTCTGCAGCAGCCTTGTCAGAACTGGAAGCCTCACCATGTCTTGCCACATTGTGGATGCCACTTCTCTTTCGGAATTTCTCAAGCCAGCCTCTGCTGGCTTTAAATTCCTCACTTTCTGTGCTGGTAGAGGGGTTTTCCCACAGTAAATCACTGTGCAGTTTCCTGGCTTTTTCACAGAAAATAGCTTCACTCACGCTATCACCTGCCAGCTGTTTCTCATTCAGCCACACTAACAACAGCTTTTCCACCTCTTCCAGCACTTGTGTCCTCTTCCTCGTTAAGATCGTTACTCCTTTTGCCACATCAGCTCCTCTGATGGCATCTTTATTCTTCAGAATAGTCGAGATGGTCGACTTCGCCATCTTGTACTCCGAGCCCAGATCAGTCACACGAATACCATGATCGTGCTTTTCTATAATGTCCTTCTTCAGTTCGATCGTCACTTTTTTCTTCAAAGCCTTATTCTTGCCAAGCCTGCTCTGCATTTTCTTTGGAGCCATGCTGACAAGCACACCAAACACCTTCCAAAACCTTCCAAAATGCCACAAAACACACCACAAGCCTCACCGAACGTCTCCTTGCTACCGCGATCTCGCCCACAGGAAGCCGCGACCGCGTGGCAGCAGGACAAATGGCCGCAGATCCGGTTCGTAGCTCGAGGCGGAGTTCGCATGTCGACGTAAATTTTTGAGGCTGGAGCTGGTCGTATCTCGAAAAATTCGTAAGGAGGGGCGTTCGTAACTAGAGGTACCACTGTACTTTCAATGTTATTGATGGCTCACAATAAATATAAAAATTAATTTATCTGCAATGGAGTATTTCATTTAAATTTCCAAGTTAGCTTTCCTTCTTCCCAGCTTGTATTTGCAGCTTCTGCTCAGGGTTCCAAATGGTCTAAAGTTTATGCCCAAATCAGTCTTCAACCTATTCTTCATTTTTAAATGCAGCTTTCCTAGATTCAGAAAGGATGAATCCAGTAGTCGTTATCAGCTCATATCAGCATTTGCATTAGCAGATGATTCTTCTAGCCTCTCTTATTATGCTACTTTGACACATATTAATTTTTCAATAAAATTATTGCCATAATCTTGTAACAGTTCACTAAACTGAATCTAGATACTAGCACTTCATACTTTTGTTGTAATTATGAAATAAAATGTTTCCTTAAAAAAACAGTGTCATATTAAAGGTTTTCTGAGAATGCCTATGACAACTGATCCCAGCTATGCATAACATGTGATCCTCCTCAGGAATAACCAACATATTAACAGCAAAAATATCTAGTATATTCTCCCTTCCTACCTTAGGCATGAAAGCCAGCTGGGTGACTTTGGGCCAGTCACTCTCTCTCAGCCCAGCCCACTTCACAGGGTTATTGTTGTGGGGAAAAAAGGAGGCAGGAGCATTAGGTATGTTTGTTGCCTTGACTTTTTTTATCTATCTATCTATCTATCTATCTATCTATCTATCTATCTATCTATCTATCTATCTATCTATCAGATTAAAGCTAGGGCTGATTAGCTTGGGGGATTTATCTGCATTTATTCTGACTTAAATTATAGAGAGAGAAATTAATGCATATGCCCTGGCTGTGGGTTTCTCTTCAGAATCTAACTAGCTGCTATGGAAGCAAGCTTGGTTAGACAGACCTTTGGACTGCTCCACTATGGATTCTTTTTTTAATGGTTCTAGGAAAAGTATTTTTTAAGGCACAGAATATGAGTCATTTAAAGTGATCAATCAAAAAGATCTTAAAAGCACACAAATCTAGAGGTTGGCACTTCTGGTTCGCAAGTCCAATGCTTGCTTGCTTTCCCTACCTTTTCCCTACTCCCTACCCTGAGTATACTGCTGGAAGATTATACAAGCGTATCGGTGGATCAAAAAGGAGATTCAGTTAGTTAATTGTTCTACTTCCCAAAGTGACCGACTAGATATGTCTAAAAAGTCTAAAGATAGTATTCAGAAAATTCCATTCCAAAAATATTCAGTTTAGCCATTGGAACTAATATCAGTTGATACCACTTTTATGATGGTCTCTTCAAAAGCCAATCTTATTTTCTTCTATTTTTTTACTCTACTGCCATACTAGACATTGTGAAACCATTCTGGCAATCCAGATATTTAAGGACTCTTAAGCATTTCAGCAGTTCATTAAGCAATCTTTTTTGTTGCTGTTGTTTAAAGGAAAGCCTTGTTAATTAAGTTCTAAATGAAGGAGGAAGCTGTTGTAATGTACTTGACTCTTAAAACTAACTATGCATAGGCTGACAAAGAAAGCAATAACTGTATGGCATTTCTGTACGAATCAATTAAGCTTTACAGAGATTTACAGATATGTGTGAAAGGGAAAAGGTACAAGGTTGTAGTAATACCAATCTCCTAGTCTACTATTTGACTCCAATATGAATTACACTTTTTTTTAAAAAAGTGTTTTTTAAAAAAAGTGTGCCCTAGTAATAAAGAAATAAGATTATCCACAAAAAACAAATGGTTATCTTTTTTAATAGAATTTTGTAATTGTGTTTAAACACATCATTACAATTGTCAAATAATGTATATGTTATATACATTTGGGAAGCAGTATGTTAAACTCCAAAACCTGGTTTAATAAATCAGATTATACATGTAGTATGTATGCATTTGACTTTGGTTTTTTTGTTAGCCAATATTAATACTTAAATAACGTATAGCATCTGAACTAGGACTTATGACTGAATGCTTGCAAACAAACCACGTTTGTAAGTCAATTCTCAGTCATCATACATATTCCTTTAGCTATTATGCCAGTATTTTTTGCTTAGTGCTATATTAAAAAAATGGTCAGTTTGAGTCAGACCCTATTAGCAGCTGTCATATTCATTTGTCAAAGATTCTCTTACAAATTTTCATTTGCATTTTATTGTTCTTGGTGAGAGCCAGTTGGTCTACTGATTAAGGCTCCAGGTTAGAAACCAGGAAACTCTGAGTTCTAGTCCTGCCTTAGGCATGAAAGCTGGCTCGGTGACTCTGAGCCCACAACATCAGGCTCGGGCAACAAGCCAGGTGGTCAATTCCTGTCACAACCAACGGATCAACATTTGGTTGATCTGGAAAAAAAAAGTGGATCCTGCATCTGTGGGAAAAACGTTAGGAAGAAAAAAAATATTGTTCTTGGTGTTGTTTTTAACGGTTGTGAGCTGCCCAGAGTCACATATGTGAGATGGGTGGCTATATAAATAGAATGAATGAATAAATAAATCTACATTGCCCTGGGAATAACATTAAGAACTTTCAGGATCATGTAGAATTAATTGATTCAATATTTAAGGGTGCTCTAAACTTTCCTGTTTTTAGGAAATTCTTAAACACTGTCTTTTATTTCTATTTATACTTCATATTTTAGGACTCTTATAGTAGCTTCATTACCGAGGGTTCATCATGAACTAAATAAAAGGCCTTGGATCACATCTTTCACCTAGTTTTCAGGCAGAGCAGAAAATATTTTCTTCTTTCCTATATAGGACAGCAACATCTGATACAGAATTTGCAGTTTCCGCTTTTAATAGGCTTACTGTCAGGATCCTGATATTAAAAAAGATGGCAGTTTTAAATGTTCTGGATCCAAATTGTCTGTTACCAATACAGATTATAAAGAGACATCCAATATTTCTGAGTTAAATGATACAGATTACTGCTACCAACTGATAGATAAAACTATGAAGGCATATATACAATCAGGTTTTTTTCTACTGGCTTAAGCTAGAACACATTTTAACACAACTGGAGATCAAACATAATGCTGTATCAATAGCTTTTTAATATAATCCCAGGTTACCTGGCTTTACTAACCTTTTAACTAAGAAAAAAGCCCCTTTCCTTTTATTAAGAGAGAAATAAGTATGTTTTTACAAGAGAAGGTTTTTTAAAAGTTGGCTGTCAAACCTTCTATTATCAAAACAGCATGAAGAGACATTGCTTGGAAAGATGTTCTCATGGAAGCTCAAACTCAAACTGACTTTGCTATCTTCTTCCCAGAAGCAGCAGATTTTCTCAAATGTTACATGGCTATGCCCAATTCTGAACGAAAAATATTACCAGGTTTAAAGCATTGCAAGAGACATCTCTCAGTCCAATAGAATATATTTTAGTTATGGCCTTACTCTCTAAATTGGCAACAAAGCAAGAGTTAAATCTTGTGCAGTTACCAAAAGAATACAATTTTATTAAGCCTTCCTGTAAACACTGGACTAAGGATAAATGGATAGTTTCTCTCTGCTAGATCAAGTTAGGCAACCCTCATGACCAACTGAATGTCCCTAAGGATGTTTTTTCTTTGGTTCAAATATAGCTGGGCAATGATAGACTTTGTACCGCTGTGGAGGGTCACATAGGTGAAGACAAATGATCACTGAAAGTCAAGTCAGGGAATGTTTTAAGTTGGAATAATAAGTTTTATGACCAGGAGTATTATACTTACCTGCAGGCAATTTATATTATCTACTTGAAAGAAATTTGGGCTAAAGAAAAGACATTATATTTCCAAAGAGTTCATTTACTAGTTACATCTGTGAGGAAAGTGGTGATGAGAAATTGACTAAGGATGATATTGTTATCTTCACTATCACTTGATCTGAACATCAGAGTCTTCAGTATATCATCTCTAGTCTGCAACTCAATCCAAAAAACTCAAAACCATGATTTGTCCTTACATCTTTTAATTTGCATTAACCTCTATATTCTTCCTTCTAGCTCTGAAACACTGTTAGGTGAAATATAGAGATTAATATATTACCCAAATATTTTGGGTAAATAGACTGTTGTGATGGATAGATATGACAAAGAATTCTTAATCAGTTTATACGATTTGTGGTACATATGACAAAAAAATTCCTAATTCAGTATGTAAAATTTGTAGAGATTTTAATGCTAGGGTTGGCTCCATACAAGTGAGTATCAGAGCAATAAATTTATAAACTTATAAAGTTATTAGAGCCCCTACTTGTAGTCATCACAGGATAAGAAATAAAGCAGGAAGATCCATCTTTTTAATGTCCATGGTACAAAAAAGGAGCAAACTAATGGAATATGCAACTTGATAACAAGCAGAAGGCTAGTACAGTTGATTACATCAGCCTCTCCCCTCCTTAATGCAGTAAGTGGCTACTTGTAAGGTTGAAACCACAATTAAAGTGATCACCTTCCTATCACTTTTGCTCTGCAGCTTCTCCATTTGCAGCCATTGGTAATATGGAGGGGTTATGCCTAGAAGAATGCAAAATCAAGCATTCAAGGATTGTGGGCCACTCCACAGCCATTGAGCTGGGCAGCCTAATATGACAGGTCTTTAAACATCTTATCATCACTTTGATTCAAACACCTTTAAGGTGAAAGAAAAGGAATTTGCCAAGTACCAAAGAACAAGCTTAGCTATGATGGAGAGAAAAAACGCTCAGTTTTACTGGACTCACAGGATTAGGAAAGTCCAAACCCCATCTGAACCCCAAATTTTTACTAATGATGGAGCACTATGTTTTAGAAACAAAATTAGTGTTCATCTGGAAGATCTCAACTTTCATCAAAATTCCTTTACTGCAGAATGGGAAGTTCTTGCTTCATGACAATGTGTTACAAATAAAGTACTGAAATTAATGTTGCTCCACATTCTAAATAAGCCACAGGGAAAGATATATGCCTGCTGAAGAATTCAAGTACTTTGCAAATGGGGGTCACCATATCTTGCTGAATTGTTTGAATGTATGACTGCATCAGATATACCACCATTGGACTTGGACCTTGACATTCCTGTTTACAGAAAAGGTGGCAAACAATATGCAAATAATTATTTCTTATCTGATGTCACAGCTAAGACATATTCTTGTCTGTTGCTGGGGAAGTTGGAGGGGGGGGGCAAACAGGCTTTAGAAACAGACACAGTACCCTTGATTACTGTCTAGTTTTGTTCCATCTTATTCTAGATGGTTTGAGGAGCCCCGCAAATAATGTATATATGGCATCCATCAATTTTGAAGCTGTTTTTGACTTGCATAGTGGAAGATTAAGGGATAAGCCAATGGCAACAAACGTAAATAAGCTTCTCTTATTTCTCATCCAACAATTCTCTTGAAATATTCTATAAAAATAAAGATACAGATTTTTTCCCTAGCTTCACAATATCCCAATTTGATGGAACAAAGATAACTTCTGACACCTTAAATCTTTAATTTATATATTAATTATATGGTTTCCTGTTGTCCACTGAGGAGCTTTCTCCTGTTTTCATTAGGTCTTGAAAATTTTTATTCTATACAGATGGCATTTCCTCACTAACAAAAGTTGGACTGAAGAGAATATTATCTAGGTTTGGCTAGTACTGCAAAGGAAAAAAAACTCAGTATCAATCATGCTTGCTTACATACATACATACATACATACATACATACATTTTAAAACACATACAAACATATGGCCAAAATGCTGTAGTCTTTGCAAAGATCTCCTGCAGAACAACTAATTAAATCAGTGGTTTTCAAAGTGTGGCCTGGGGACACCTGGGGGTCCCCAAGACCCTTTCAGAGGGTCCACTAAGTCAAATAAATAAATATTTAAAAAAATTTCAATTTCAATTTCTAATATAGTAAATATTGATAGATATAACCCACATAAACCAAAGCTCTTTGGGGTCCTCAATCATTTTTAAGAATGTAAAGGGGTCCTGAGACCAAAATGTTCGAGAGCCACTGCATTAAATAAATACTTGGACCTTTGTTTAAGTGAGTCTATGTCTTTGCATGTTCATGCAAATTATGTAAAAATGGAACAGCAAAGATAATGGAGCTTTTCCTTACATTTTATTATACAAAAAAGGGAGAGCAATTTGAAAACCACTCCAAAGCTAGTTTTTATCTCAAATGCTGTTTGTGGATGAAATCTAGGGCTGAATAATCATTTAATCCAAATTATACAAAACCAATATTTAAAATGTTTATTAGTACTTCTATCAGAAACTCCAATCAACCTTCCTTAAACAGTGCTTAGCCTACTTTCAACAAGAACTCAGTTGGTCCTGATTAATTACTGTAAATACATCTTACTGAGGAATATTAGGTTTCTGGTTAATTAATATTCTGAGGTGTTAAAACATCAGAAGAGATGGAAATCAACACCTAGTGGCATATTCTAATCATATTCTCTTCCAACCATGTATAATGTTTGTGGTGAATTATCCTAGGAAATCTAGGAACTGGACTCTTTTGTCTGGCATGCCATTAATCTCCAGGGTCACACCACAACACGATAGGTTATATAATAAAACTTCATGCAAATTGTGCCAGGGTTTCACAGTCTAGGCTCTCAAACTATGCCCACAGCTGCAACCAATGAGAAGCAAGAAAAATCTTATTGAAACTAAGGTTTTTCATGTACTGCTAACCTCACACTGAGACTCCTTATAGGTCTTCCTTATAAGTCTTCCTTATAGGGTGAGAAAACCCCTACTCACTGACTCTGTTATAATAGCAAGCAAGGAATGACTTTCCAATCTCAAATCAAGAGGATCACTGGGAAGATTCTGCACCGAGGAAGCAGAAAGGATGATGCAAAGAGGATTCTAAAGTGAGAAGTGCTAACTGTTGTATAGTGAAAAGTGGCACTGTATCAGTCAAGCTTTCCCAATGTGGTGCTCTTTAGACACATTGGACTTAACATGCAATGGCCACTTTGGCTCAGAATTTCTTAATTATAAACCAGAAGGCATGGAGAATGCCATATTGAGAAAGGTTGGTGTAATATCTGAAAAGTGATAGCCATACTTTTCCAAGATACACCTTTCATTTCAGCATTTTTAAAACCAAAAATTTGCTTTTTTTGGAAGTAAAGTTATTGAAAGCCCAAATAATCTAATTTAAAAAAATTACAGTTAAAAAGGTTGGAAATTATATATATCAGCTTCAATTAGCTTCTCCTTTATAAAACAACAACCTTCTTCTTCTGCAAACATCACTAATTGTTTTTAACTTCAGAGGAGGTAGCAGTTCTGTTTCCAGCTTACCATTGCTTATTTCTGGTAAGTCAAATTTAGTGAAATCCCACCACTGAAGCCGGTATGTGGTGTTCGCAATATTACTGGCCACAGCAGACTGTCCATCTCCAATCACAGCCCCTAGGGACAAAATGAAGAAAAGAACAGTCAATCAACCTTTCAACTTCAAAGGAATGATACTCAAAACACACTGCTAATAGATTTAAAAACTCAGAAGTCAAGTTCCAATGACTAGTTTTCTTGGTTCTTAGCAAAATGAAAGACTCATGAAGCTAGAAGGAAAGAAAAAAGACATATTAAATGCTATCAAAATGTAAGATCAATGGAAGTTCTTCAGTCAAAATGATTTTAATGTATTGTTTTGATGTTCTTATATTTTAAGGTTTGTGCATCATTTGATTGTTGTAAATGAAAACCTTTGGGTAAATATGTCAATTTAGGATATTAATTGGAATAAGAATAATAACAAGCAACAATAAAGATGTTAAATAATGATTCATCAGTGATATCCAAGGAATTATGGCACAGGTACACAAAAATGCATAACAAATAACACACATTAACTCTATTCAACATAAACCTATGGGTGTGGGAGAAGGACTGTGGATATGGAAGAAGAACTAACCAAACTAGAACCACTCTCAATTTCAAAAGCAACAAATCATATCCCTGCCATCCACATCTAGAATTCACATTTCTGCACAGAAGACTGCTTCACTGCAACGATTTTTACTGCAGATATGAAGGCCACAAGGAGGAGCAATATCAGGGATGAAACTAGTCAGCATGGCCCCTCTCTCTCCTCTCATATTCTTTCAATGCATGAAGAACACTTCTAAGTAGAGCTAATGTTGTACCAAAATCACAGGACCATGCTCTCTAATGCTTTGTTCCTTTGGTTACAGAACAATTTATCTATATTATGCCAAATCCATTATACCATAAATTTTGATGGTAACTTAGTTACTCTGATTCCTGATGTTTTCTAAATAATTTAGTACTGCTTGCATTAGAAGAATGAATATTGTAACAGAAAAAACAACTAATTGATATGATGCAATGACTCTGAAGTTGACACGGAAGTTGCCTCATTCAGTCATGTATTTGTCTGAATCACTGGGTCCTCATGGCATCTATCCAAGAGTTCTTAAAGAACTCAAATGTGAAATTACTGCTCTCTTAGCAAATCTGTCCCTCAGTCAGGCTCCTTGCTAGAGGACTGGAAAGTATCCATTGTGGCATCAATTTTTAAAAAGGGATCCAAAGGAGAACTGGGAAATTATAGAACTGGGAAATTATTATCTAAGCACATAGAGGAAAAGTTGAAGGAAAATCAACATCAAGATGACAAAATAATCCTGTCTCACCAAGCTGCTAGATTTTTTTTTTTTTAGTATAAACAGGCATGTGTATGGAGGTGACCCCATTGATAATACAGTATATATTTGGATTTTTGACAAACATTTGACAAAATTCTTCATCAAAGGCTTTTGAGTAAACTTAGCAGTCATGGAATAAGAAGAACTGTCATTTTATGAATTGCTACTTGGTAAAAGAAAGGAAAGAACAGGAATAATGGGCAATTTTCTCAGTGAAGGGATAATAAAAAGTGGAGACCTTCAGGGATCTTGTTTGGGACTACTAATGCTTTTTAACTTGTTTGTATGTGATCTTGACTTAGGTGTAAACTGTGATCTATTTGTAGATTATCCTAATCTACTCAGGCTGGTAAAACTAAGAATAACTATGAAGAGTTCTTCACTGGGGGAAAAAACTGTGCATATATGTTGATGAGGTCTGAGCTGTTTGTAACTAACCAAGAAAAAAATCTTGAAGTCACAATTAAAATGCTGACTCAGTGTGCATCAGCTATGAAAAGGCAAACTTCATGCTAGGGATAATTAGGGAAAGTTTAAATAATAAAGCAACCAGCACTGTAATCTCTTTATACAAATGTATAATAGATCCACATCTGAAACACTGTACAGAGTTCTGTCACCATGTTTAAAGAAGAGTATAATGGAGATGGAAAAAGAAGAAAAGAGGGAACCCAAAATGATCAGGGGGCTCAAGCACCTTCCCTATGAGAAAATGCTAGAATGTTTGGGACTCTTAGCTTGGAAAGAAGACGGCTGAGAAGGGACATGACTGTGGTGTATACAATCATTTATGCCATGGAGAAAGTGGACAGGGAGATATTTTTCTCCCTCACGAAACACTAGAACCAGGGTCATTCAATGAAGCTGACTGGAAGGAGATTCAAAACACAAAAGAAAGCATCACAATGAACCTGGTGAATTCATTACCACAAGTCATGTTGATAGCTGCTAATTTGGATGGCTTCAAGGAAATTGGATAAATTCCTGGATGACAGCTTTATCAAAGGTTATTAGCCTTGGCATTCCATGTTATCCCTGGGCTGGAGGGAAAGTCATGGCTCTTAGCCTGTTCCAGGATGGCTGTCCTGATGTTCTCATGTAAGAAAGCAGGATAAGGCATAGGGCATACTTTTAACTGCCCATTCACCAGGAATGTGATACTATATTTTAGTAAGCCGAACTTATATATCAGCTTTCATCAACCTGAAGTTCTCCTGATGTGGAGCCTCAGGTTGAGGTAAAAAGAAATATAGCTAGAGGCTTTCTAAATGTGATGACGTCTCAGACTGATATATATGTATGAGTGAGTGTGTCTGTGTGTGTGGTCACACACACTTTTGTATGTGTGCATATTATAAAACCTTCTTCAACATGGAGCTACAATACATCTGAACAAGATCTAGAAGACAAATACAACAGATCTGGAAAGGGTGTAGGGGTGTGCATGTATGTGCACTAGGAAGCAAGCACAGGAATTTTAGCTAACTGTAAATTCTGCTTGCGGAACTAGGCTGCGGGAAAACAAAACTAACTGATGTCATTATCTTTAATGTGCTTTCTCAATAAATATAAAAATTTTAAAATTCAAAAGTTGCATTATGTCATTCATCAAATCCTATGAGCCCACAGAAAGCCCCAGTGATAAACACTCAACAAAGGAAACTTGCAAGACAATATCCTTGATCAAACTCCAATTAAGTAAAGATTTTCCTACAGAATGAGAATCTTTGAAAATTAGATTTTACTAGAAAGGAAAAATGAGAAGTTTAGGTTGTTTCAAATTAGTTGCCTGTCTTACTGTATACCACTTTAAAGAGCCAAACACACCAAAATAAAAATCAGGTAGAACAAGTTAGTGTAAACAAGTGAGAAAATCCAATAATCATCTAACCAGAAGTTTTCTGATGTGACTTATCTTCCCCATGTCCTTCCAACCTGCTCTTAAGGACTCTTCAATCCACCAGAGCAGATTATGAAACTATACTGCAATTGCAATACCCCCATCCTGCCAGTATTTCACAGAGTCTTGAAGACCTGGTTCTTCACTCAGACCTCTGGCAAGAGTGACTGAAGCCCCATTCTGAGTAATGTAGGTTTATTTGGTTGTTACCTAATTTGTACCAACTTTTGTTCTTTATTTTTATTACTGCATTATTCTATTTGTGTTTTTATTTGTAAACTTCCCAGAGTCACTGGGAGTTGGGTGGTGTAAAAATGAATGAATGAATGAAAGATTTAATAATAATGTATTAAACTTGTATGCTGTCCAACTCTCTTGAAAAACCTGGATCTCAAACAAGCTCTTTCTAATCCAGAGTTTCCAGCACTTACTGCTAATAATGAAGACACTGGAAATTGTCCTTTTTCCCTTCAGCTGTTAAAACACTATTCCTCATAATTGTAATCATCTATCTTTAAAAAAATCAACACTTCAATGCCCTGCTACTTCTTTAGACTTTTTTTTTTAATACTTTTTACTTGTGCAGGAATGGGACCTCCCCCCTGCACCCAATCCAATCTTGACCAAAGGGACAGATCAAGGAACTTACTGATGAGTAAAAAGGAAGAAAGATGGCGAAACTGAAATAAATTTTATAGTGCCATCTCTTAGGTTTGTAACATAAGGCATGTGACCATGGAAATCAGCCTTTACTCCACTGGAATCTATCTCATAAGTAATAAGTAAAATTACTACATATTAAAAAGGAAAAAAATAGTCATACAAAAACTACTCATATGCAAGATATACATAGCAAAGATAATAATAATATAAACATACTCAAAAACACAGAAAGTTATTAAAAAGGATCTCCAAAGAAAAAAGTAAAAATTAAGGCTCTGAGCAGACGTAAGATGGTACTAATCTATTATTGCCATCACATTATCACTGAGCTCACATAGAGAAAAATACAGATAGTCCTCATTTAGCAACTGCCTCGGACACCAACCGTTCGCAGTTAGGACAGTGATGAAAAAATAATTTTGCTACCAATGGCCGTATTTATGACCTTTGCAGTGTCCCTCTCTTTCAGTCATGTGTTCACCATTACAGTCAGTATGTGTTGTCCTGTGCCTGATCCAGCCCCCCCAGAGCAGAGAGATTGCCTAAACAAACTATATCTTTCTGAGCTGCTTTTCTCCCAAGCACAGTGCTTCCCTAAAAAGTGCTAACCACAAGCTAACAAGCTCAGCTCTGTGACCTTAATTAGTTTGACCAGCTCCCAGCTGCTGCCTGAAATTGACAAGACCCTAATCAGTTTCACATTAAAGGCTTTTGTTTGCCTACTGAGCTGCTTGGTGGCTTGTAGCTCCAAACTGCTAAGCAAACAGCAGGCACTAGCACATTCCTTTCAAGGTATATTCCCCGTTGTGTACCTGCTGGAGTTAGCATTCCAAAGAGTGGGGGAGTGGGGGAAAAGAGCTATAAGATTTGCCCTTTTACCCAGCTTCCTCATGAGTCAAGTTCTGGAAACCTTTCCCACTGTTTGGACTCACCCAACTGTTTGGGGTTGTATCCTTGTGACACTGTAAAGCAAAGGAAAGCTGAAGTAAAATTGTAAGCACACTTTTGGTCATATGATTTTTCATTTAGTGACTTCACTTAATGACCAAATTGCTGGTCCCAACTGTGGTCGCTAAACAAGGACTACCTGTAAAGTAAATAAAAAATCTAACTGCAGATTCCTGGCTAGATATTTATCCATACCTTAGAGACAAAATATCAGTATAACAAATAATTCCTGCTTGCATATAATTCAAATTGTTTAATTCATCAACAATAGAAAAGGTCACTCTATAGATAAATTAGCCATAGATTTGGTAAGTAAGTTTTATCTTTCTGTACATTTTAGGTATTTTTTTGTTTGTCTTTAGATATATTAATAAAATTCCACATATACAACACTCAAATTATCAAAAGATAATTGATAAAAGATTTATCATATTTATATAGCCGCCCAGAGTCACCTTGTGTGAGATGGGCAGCTATATAAATATTATGAATAAATAAATAAAATAAATAAAAGTCTGCTATGTATAAAAACTCTTTCTTAGAATGTGTTTGTGTTTCCTAAATTATTTATGTTGAATCTTCCTATCTTTTCCACTTTTAGTGCTTCACCTCCTTTTCCTATATGGAGGTAGGAATGGGAGAAGATAGTACTACCTTGGAACTCCCAATATTCTCTCAGGTAGTATCCAAGAGAAATAAAGAAAGGAAAAGGAAATAAATAAATAAAATCAGAGTTACCTCTAGATGGTGTTATCTGGACAAAATATTTTGATCACATTACTGGTTTTAAATCAGCTCACCTTCAGTGTTTTTATATATTTAGAAACTGCCTGCACCTATATTAATTAGGTAACTGATAAGTGTAATTATTAAATTGCATCCAATTGCATTTAACAAAATGTCATACCATTTTACTTTACTCATCTAAGCCAAGATTTATCATGCATCATCAAATCAAAAGTATGTTATGGTAAAGCATACTTTTGTGGCAGAAAAGAAGAAATTAGCATTTTACCTCATTTTAAATAAATGGAGATATTAAAGACCAGTATATAACTGTATTAAATATAATTTTTATTCCCTATATGTAAGAAAAATGACAAGGAACTAAACCAATGTGATATCCGGCAGCTTATTAAGCAATGGCTACATCAGTGAAGGGTTAGGCATGCAAAGCCAGTTCTTTCAGGGACCAGTCTTAGCAATCACTTGACAAACTGTTTTGGAGACCTCTAGCTTCTATCGCCTGGAAGACTAAAAGGTGATGAAAGCAGTTATTCAATAGCCTGGTGCTTGCCACTGCTGTAGGAGAGACATCACAACCTCTCTTCAAAGGTTTTTAGATTTCAACATGCTGAAGGGCAATTGAAATGCAGTAAACGTGGGTTTGATTGGCAACTTTCCTGCATCTGTCTATCACTGGATAATAGAACAGTGGGTGATGACAGAAATGAAGATAAATTCTTTTTACAGCTCACCCCCCTCCACCCTGCTCCAACCACCCCCAATCAATGTATGACAGAAGAGCGAAGGGGAGAAATCAGTCTTTCAACCAAAAATAGGGCTACATTCTCCCACCACTGGAAGTTACAGGATGTTTTCCTGTAATTTAAATACCTCTAAATATTAATCCATTCAGAAAATGTGCTTCTAAACATAATTAAACATTTACTGAATTAAATCATATATACACTGGCATATATTAGAAAGTGCCTCTACAATGGTGAAGAGATCATGATGGAAGCTCTAGTTCTTTTGTAATCAAACCTTCCACACTTTGACTTTCAGTTCAGGATCTTGTTATTCTAATATATCCATTTTTGTTCTCTCCCACAAGTTTAAGACACAGAAACAATAGAAAAATGAAGTAGAAAAAAGGGAATTACTTATTTTGTGAACTTGCCCTCCAATTTTCAATGACAATTAACTGTTGCTGTATTATGCAACAGTAGGAACTGTAAGAGTTACAATATGCAATATGAATATGAGTTGGACAGTATCTCCCTGTGAATCACTAGGTGTGTACATCTGAACTACAGTTTAGGATAATCTAAAAACATTATGGGCTCATGTGCTTCAATGCCTCTTCCAGTAAACCTGGTAAACAGGAGAGTAGAAATGTTTATTTCCATTTTCAATTGATTGTAATTAACATTATATCCAAACCATTAAAACTATGATTAATCTTAAACATAATTTAACAAAGCTCCTGTTTCAAACTGTGCTTTATGTAACTGGTTCATCTGAATAAAGGATGGTGTTGTGCAGCCTGTGTGTTAGACTGCAAAGTCAGACTCAGAATCCACAACCCCATGAATGAGAATTAGCTCACTATTGTGCACATGGATGCAGAATCAGACCCAAACAGTGACGCTTGTGGTCTGCCAGTATTTTCTTTTGGATTTCTTTCACAGTTAATTTGCAAGCTGCTGTATTACCACATCTAAGCAACTCTGTAATTTTCTTCTTCTATTCTGAATCTCTGTGTGTTAATATTTAAAGTCCAACATAACATTTACATTTTATCTTTTTTGTAAAAAAGAATAAAGTTTGATTTTATTTCTGTGTGACTGATTTAACTGCCAAGGGAGTGGGGGAGGATGGGCCTAATCCTCAGTCACTATGCCTCTTTATCATGCAGCCAGGAAATGCCACTATCAAAATTACTTGCATTTTTTAATCTTCTTGAGCAGGAGAGCCAGGACCTCCACCCTTCTATTTTGTGGACTTCATTATTTCCTATACATAGTTAAGTATCCAAAATTGCCCCAAGTTTCAACATAAATAAGACAGTGTAGTTAGTTAAAAAACAGAAAGCTTCAATTTTCATCTTTGTGGCTAATGAACTAATCTTAATTTTACATCAAAACACAGCTATTTCTTTCTTACATATATACTACTTACAGATGAAACAACTAATTGCAAAATATGGAGATTCTGAGGCCTTACTAATCACCTGATGTTAACGGCTTACTCAGATTTATAAACATATTTTGTTAAAGCAACTAAAGCATTATTTGATCAATTATCTTTTTTTTTTTAATGACCTTAGCCAAAATTTGAACTTTATTGATCCCATATCCTTAATTTTGATGCAAATGACAATTTTTACACTGGATTCTGCAATTGGGTTTTGTTGTATAAACTGTATTTGAATTAGATTTCTTATGGCCTATCCTCAAAGAAAAAAAAATAATATACATATGAAATGAAGATCCAATAGCACAGACTGGCAATCTATGTCTATAGGAAGCTTGGGCTACTTCAAAGCCCTTCTACAAGAATCAGTTCAGATTTCTCACATGAGCTACTCCCCCTCCTCTTTCCTGCTGCTTAGGAGAATAGAGGGTTACCAAAAGAGAATGTACATTGCTACTTTTTTTTACTTTGACCCACACACAGCTCGTTGTCCAGCAATTAATAAGAATGATCTCAGGCTTCTAAGCCCAGACAAGGTTAGTCAATTGCAATAACCTGCTGAGGTCTTTATCATTCACTCTGGTGCATTTGTGAAGTTATTTACAATTTTCTTGTTCCATTAATTGTAACTCTTTGTGTACACTGTGTATACATTCAAATTCAAGCATGCAACAGAGTGAGGATTTGTTATAACCACTTAGTCATTCCTGACTGGATGATGAAAGTGACATTTTGGTTTCCAACAGCATTCACTAATCAACAATTAGAACACACTATAAAACAGTACTTTCCAATTATTCTTGTGCCGTGTCACCAAATGCACCTTTCAATTACCCCCATTTAGCCATCTCTCGTCTGTAGTCCAACTGATACACATTCATCTTTTTTATGAGCTTGAAGAACATTATGACTGTATACATTTTTGTGTGTGTATGTATGTATATGCATGTGTGTGTGCCTTTGAGTCATTACTGACTCCTGACAACTGCCTAGACAAGTCCAGGCAGTTTTCTTGACAAGATTGTCACTGCCTTCTTCCTAGGGCTGAGAGAGAATGACTGGGCAAAAACCCCAGCTGGCTTTGTGCCAAAGCGGGAACTAGAACTCAGGGTCTCCCAGTTTTTCTCCTGGCGCCTTAAACCATTGCACCTAACTCACTCTGCATATCCAATTAGTATACAGTGAGGCAAAAAAGTATTTAGTCAGCCACCAATTGTGCAAGTTCTTCCACTTAAAAAGATGAGAGAGGCCTGTAATTTTCATCATAGGTATACCTCAACTATGAGAGACAAAATGGGGGGGGGGAAATCCAGAAAATCACATTGTCTGATTTTTAAAGAATTTATTTGCAAATCATGGTGGAAAATAAGTATTTGGTCAATATCAAAAGTTCATCTCAATACTTTGTTATATATCCTTTGTTGGCAATGACAGAGGTCAAACGTTTTCTGTAAGTCTTCACAAGGTTTTCACACACTGTTGCTGGTATTTTGGCCCATTCCTCCATGCAGATCTCCTCTAGAGCAGTGATGTTTTGGGGCTGTCGCTGTGCAACACGGACTTTCAACTCCTTCCAAAGGTTTTCCATGGGTTGAGATCTGGAGACTGGCTAGGCCACTCCAGGACCTTGAAATGCTTCTTATGAAGCCACTCCTTCGTTGCCCGGGCGGTGTGTTTGGGATCATTGTCATGCTGAAAGACCCAGCCACGTTTTATCTTCAATGCCCTGGCTGATGGAAGGAGGTGTTCACTCAAAATCTCACGAGACATGGCCCCATTCATTCTTTCCTTTACACGGATCAGTCGTCCTGGTCCCTTTGCAGAAAAACAGCCCCAAAGCATGATGTTTCCACCCCCATGCTTCACAGTAGGTATGGTGTTCTTTGGATGCAACTCAGCATTCTCTCTCCTCCAAACACAACGAGTTGAGTTTAGACCAAAACGTTCTACTTTGGTTTCATCTGACCATATGACATTCTCCCAATCCTCTTCTGGATCATCCAAATGCTCTCTAGCAAACTTCAGACGGGCCCAGACATGTACTGGCTTAAGCAGGGGGACACGTCTGGCACTGCAGGATTTGAGTCCCTCGCAGCACAGTGTGTTACTGATGGTAGCCTTTGTTACTTTGGTCCCAGCTCTCTGCAGGTCATGCACTAGGTCCCCCCGTGTGGTTCTGGGATTTTTGCTCACCGTTCTTGTGATCATTTTGACCCCCGGGGTGAGATCTTGCGTGGAGCCCCAGATCAAGGGAGATTATCAGTGGTCTTGTATGTCTTCCATTTTCTAATTATTGCTCCCACAGTTGATTTCTTCACACCAAGCTGCTGCCTATTGCAGATTCAGTCTTCCCAGCCTGGTGCAGGTCTACAATTTTGTTTCTGGTGTCCTTCAACAGCTCTTTGGTCTTGGCCATAGTGGAGTTTGGAGTGTGACTGTTTGAGGTTGTGGACAGGTGTCTTTTATACTGATAACAAGGTCAAACAGGTGCCATTACTACAGGTAACAAGTGGAGGACAGAGGAGCCTCTTAAAGAAGTAGTTACAGGTCTGTGAGAGCCAGGCATCTTGCTTGTTTGTAGGTGACCAAATACTTATTTTCCACCATGATTTGCAAATAAATTCTTTAAAAATCAGACAATGTGATTTTCTGGATTTTTTCCCCCATTTTGTCTCTCATAGTTGAGGTATACCTATGATGAAAATTACAGGCCTCTCTCATCTTTTTAAGTGGGAGAACTTGCACAATTGGTGGCTGACTAAATACTTTTTTGCCCCACTGTATTTAGAGTGGTAGATGTTCTCCAGGATATAAACAGCAATTTCCATCAATAAAATTTTGTAAACAAAACAAACTTATAAATAGGAAAAAATTAAGTACAAGTATAATTTATTTATTTATAAAATTTATATAGCCACCCATATTATGAGCCAGAACCCGGAGCGATCCACAGAAGAATAAAAACATCAAAAAACCAGACAACCACAATAAAAACTCCCAACACCCCAGGGCAATACTCTCCCATACATCCACACACCATTGTACCAAGCTCCAATCTTGTTCTACCCAAATGTTTGCAGCAAGAGCCAGGGAAGGTAACGAGGAAAGGTGCCGGCTGGATCTCTGGGGGAAGGATGTTCGTCAGGGCAGGGGCAGCAATGCAGAAGGCACATTTCCTGGGTGCCACTAGATGACAACATTTAAGGGAAAGGATCTGGAGTGAGGCTACTCTATCTGACTTGGTTGGACAGGCAAGTACACTTCAGGAAAGTTCCTGCTAACAACCTGCCCCATGCCATTTAGAGCTTCAAAGATGATAACCAACTCCTTGAATTCCCCTAGGAAAAAAACTGGAAGCCAATTCAGCTGACAGCTCACACAGCAGTGGTGTAAAATGGGCAAACTGTGGAACACCCAGAACTGTGTGCACCACTGCTTTCTGGAACAGTTGTGATTTCTTCAAAGGAAACCCATGTAGAACATGTTGCAAAGTGACCAGGGTGTGAGTAACTGTCAGCAAGGCCTCCCAGTCCAGGAATGGGCACAATTTGCATACAAGATAGAACTGTGCAAAGATCCCCCTAGACACAGTTGCCACCTGCTCTTTAAGCAGGAGCTGCGAATCCAGGAGGACCTCCCAAGTTGCACACGAGCTGTATCTGGGGCACTACTACTCTAGCAAGTGTCAAATATGACACCTTACCAAATTCAGGTAAACCAAAAACCCAGAGCCATTTTGTTCTGCTAGTTCTTGCATGTGTGATCAAACTGTAAAAATTGCATTTTCTTATATGGAAGTAGTATGTAAAACTGAGTATTGCTGGTAGTCAGTTATAAAACATCTCAGTTAAAGGACTAACCATTAGGTTCTATCCCTTAATGCCACTGTCTGACTACTTGCATTTTTATTAATGTTGTAGAAAGACCCCCCTCCCCTTGTTTTTCTTTGCCTTTTTAAAGCCTTCATATCTGTATTCAGAAATCTCTACTCACAAGGAGAACTATAAATATTCACATTTTAGATTTGTCTTGAATTTTCTTTTCCCAACCTTTAACCTCCTTTCTGATTATTTATTATACTAATTACTACCTAATTTTCTTTAATCCCTTCTTTATCCTGACCACCTTCATAATTTTTGAACAACTGGTATGTTCATAAAATCCTGTATTGCCTTAACCAAGCCAAACTAAGGTAGTAGGGAATGGTTATTTTTTTAAGTCATTTGAACTTTAATTTTCTAACTTATGTCTACCTCTCTTACTCTAGTAAGTGTCTCAACAGATTGTTTTTTAAAAAATTACTGTCTTCTCAAATAGGTGTACAAGATAAGAGCACCGAGATGTGTGTTTAGACTATAATAAGATGACACAAAGATACTAGAACTGCTTTTGTAATGTACTCTTTTGGACAGAAAGCAGCTGGGCAAAATAGGACAGAGCAAGTCCTCACATGAACAAGAAGTGCATAAACTGTTTTCAAATAGACAGAAAGACAGAAGAAACAGAAGAAAGCAAGCTGAACGTCAGAACAAACTGTGGAAATTGCCCAGAAGAGAAGAGAAGCCAAAGCCAAGAAAGACAAAAATCTCAGAAAGGAATTTAACAAAGAGTTTCAGAGACTTATTAGAAAAGACAAGAAGCAGTATTACAACATCTGTAAAGACTCTGAAGATGGAAACAGGCATGGGGAAAAAAAGGAAAGTCTTTCAAAAGATCTCAGAAGGAGGTCCAGACTCAAATTGGGATGCTAAAGAATGCCAATGGACAGATAGTAACCAATTCAAAGGAGATCAAACCAAGAGGGAAAAAGAATACTGAAATACTGTACAGTACAGATGTCAATATCCAAGATACCTTAGATGATATTCCCTACTTAAAAGAACCTCTACTACTAGAAGATAAAGTTAGATCAGCACTTTGGTCATTATCAAGTTGGTAGGCTACAGAAACTAACAGAATACACAGTGAAATATGGCAAGGAACAGAAGAAGAATCAGTAAAGGTTCTAATCAAGCTATGCAAGCAAATCTGGAAAATGACAGTGTCCAAAAGATTGGAAGAGATCATTCTACAATCTACATCAATCTATACTCTACATACCAATAAAAGGAGATTTAACAGTGTGTGCAAACTATCATACGATATCCTTGATTTCACATGCTAGCAAAATAATACTTAGGATCATCCAACACAGATTAGAGCTCTACATGAAAAAAGAGATGCCAGATGTTCAAGCTGGTTTTAGAAAAGGCTGAGGAACATGAGACATTATTGCTAATGCATGCTGAATAACTGATAAAGCCAAAGAATACCAAAAAGAAGTCAGTATGTGCTTCATGGATTATAGAAAAACCTTTGATTGTGGGGACCATATATAGGCTATGCCCTTTGACTCAAATATGTTGCAACAACCCCCAACATCGTATGTTGTACACAGATGTCTTTATATCAGGTGTGGCCAACATTTTTCTACCCTGGGATGGCACTGTCTTTTGCTCCACCTGAGGGCAGATGTGGTCAGTCACTTTGTGGTATCACCAGAATAGATGGCACTGAATTTTTTTAACTCTGCATGTGTGTGATTTGGGTAGGTAGGGAATTTTACGGGGAGAAATTCGGGCCTGAGACATACAGAGGTTTAGGACATCCATTTGCCCTTAAAGCCTTTAAGCACTTGATTAAAACAACATAAGTGGCTTAAGAAAAGAAATCATTGCAGTGTTTCCTCCTATTCCTCCTGATCAGATTTGGCTTCTCTAAAGCTGATCAGGAACTCCAACAAGTCAGGAAAGCCAAAATATGATACTGGAAGCATCACTGACTTAAGAAGTACAGTAGTCCTCATTTAGTGACCACAATTGGGACCAGCAACTCACTTGTTAAGCGAAGTGGTTGCTAAGTGAAAAATCATGTGACTGCAACTATGCTTACAATTTTACACAGGATAACGTGTACTAGCTGACTGTAATGGTGAACACGTGACTGAGAGAGAGAGAGATGCTGTGAAGGTTGTAAATGTGGGCACTGGTTACAAAATTACTTTTTCATCACTGTTGTAACTGAGAACAGTCACTAAATGAGGCAGTCCCTAAGCAAGGACTACTGGTAACTAACATCCTAGAACTGTGAATTCATAGTTTAGTGATGCAAGAATTCCCAATAAAAATATACTACCAAAACAAAAACAAAAAACAAACCAAAAGCATTACATAAAAGATACCTGTGGCTTTTAAAACAAGAGATCCAAGCTTTCCAATCATATAGCATAAACTCCATTAACAGTCACTCTGAGACTATTCAAATTTAAAGCCACTGTATAAGCTTTAAAATAAATAAAACAGCATTACTTTATAATTCTGATACATCAGGTGAAATGTATCTTTAATTTGGACAGGGGGCACATTGCCACTGTATTGGGAAACAATTCTTTAAAAATATGCTGTGCTATTTACTCATTTATTCTACCTCTACAGTAAGCACCAAGGTTCATTATATTTTTTAAAAATCCTGTATAGTTTTTAGAGGACTTGTATTAGTCATCTCTCTCTGTACATATAGTATGGGTAATACCCACTTCAAAGTCTCAACAGAATGTGAGAAAATTCTTTCATGGCTGATTAAGTGAGCCTAAACGCCTACAAAGAGGCACAAAGCCTCAAGGGATCTGTCACCACCCCCCAAAGATTGGAGCACTGTTACAAATACATATTTCTTTCAGCATACTGATAACTAATTCTGACATAATATTGAAGAGTTAACTGCACTGCAACTCTTTGATCCAACACATTTCTGTCTTTCTAGAGCATTTGTTCTGCCCTTCTGGCCTTGATATCAATAGCAAATTTGCACGTGTTAAGAATATAAAACTCTATAAATTCCTCCTTGAGATCCATATACATAGAAATCTCACTGTGCTTATGCATTTGATGGCCATGCTTCCACATCATACAGAACTATGGCATACTGTGAGGTTTACAAGCAGGAAAGAGCCACAGTGTACTTAAGACATGCACATTTTTTTCTTCTATACTCCAGTAAACTACTGCAATAAATTATGGTTTATTTCGACAATGGTTTAATCTCCATTGCAATCAAACATAATTAAGTGTTAGTAAATTCCTGGCTCTGATATACAGTTTACTAAAACAGAAAGCAAACACATTTAATCTCCATCTCTTCATTGGTATACAAGAAAAGTATGAGATTTTGCAAGATTCAGGGTTTTTGCCATGAAGTTGGTTCAGTTTTGGTGTTGTTTGGCAACTTCGTTGGCAATTGGAACATTAAATCTTCTCTCATATTCAAATGGGAGGAAGGCACGACAGTAAGGGCAGACTTGGCCATGGCACCAACATCAGCAGAAATATTACGCCATGTAAGAGATGCATTCTGCCTTGCTCTTTCTCTGTTGAGGTCTCGTCTTTGAAGGCAGGTATTGACAGGTGGAGGAACTCTCGCAGTAATTACTGTTTGCCACATATTCTCAAGTTGATCTTCCCTTTCCTCCTCCATCTCTTCTTTTATCCTCATTCTGTACCTTTCCTTGTCATTCTGGAGATGCGCAGCCCTGTCATCCTCCGTTTCTTTATTTCTCCTCCTCCTTGCCACTTCCCGACATTTGGTGCCATCTCTTGACCATGATATCCCCCTTCTTTCCATGTGGCATAATTATGCTGACAATATTTTATTTTATTTTTTAGCCTCTGGAGTCAGGCTAATAAAATCTGTAGTTATTAAACTTCACTGTTAATATGACCTTGTAGTAGCTTAAGGAGTCTGCAGGCCAACTGGTGACCATGAATATTCTATAGCTCTATACAGGTAGTCCTCACTTTACGACCACAATTGGGACCGGCAACTCTGTCATTAAGTGACAAGGTCATTAAGCAAGACATCATGTGACCATGACTTACAGTTTTACTGCCAGCTTCTCCATTGATACTGCTTGTCAGAAGCTGGCTGTGAAGCACACAAATGGTGATCACATGACCACAGGATGCTGTGATGGTTATAAATGCTCACTGATTACAAAGCACCCGAATCTCGATTATGTGACCACAAAGACCGCAATGGTTTTAAGCGTGAGGACCGGTAGTAAAGTTACTTTTTCAGTGCCACTGTAACTTTAAATGGTCACTAAACACGGCAGTCATTAAATAAGGACTACCTGTATGCCATTTTCTTCTACCAATGAGAGGCCGAAGGGCTAGATTCAGGCTGGAGAAGCTGCTAAAAACTTTTTTCCTCAATCTGGTGTTGGATGCAGTTTCAATGAGTAGCAAAGACAGTAGAAGCAAATTTTCTGCCTGGCCTAAGATTCGGATCCTCTCCCCCAAAGCCCTAGGACAACTGAAACCAACAGGATACAGTTCAGGGCTATCAAAATGAGGTTGTAAAAATCCAGACAACTGCTGGTTGGCCAAAAAAAAAAGGGGGGGGAGGCAAATTTGTTTTTATCTTCTACTAACTAGTGGCCATCTGGAAAGTTAGGTAGAAACATTAGGAATGTTTTATTCCTTTTCTGCATGGTTTGCCCAGATGGGCAGTTCTACCTTTGTTTACATTTTGTGTCCCTTTATCTGTTTGCTGCATAATGATTACTAGGGCTGGTATACAGATCTTGCCTTCCTATAATTTGGTTCAGTTATCCCATTCCCCAATTAATTACTTTACTGTATTTATTAAAATAAAAATCCTTTATCCATTGTTACTCTATTGTTGTTTTTGTACTAGTCCCAAATAACTCAAAACTCCTTGTGTCTGCTTATCCTGGTAAACTGAGGGAAATTAAGATTTTTTTTTAAAGTTTAGTGCTGTGAAAGGGGTATGAGCTGTTCAGTTCCATCTTAATTCCAAGGAGACATGGGATGGGGGACAATTTCTCATTCAAGAAAAGGTGGTGGCAGCTAAACCATTCACCTCCAGGCAAAACTCTTTCACCTGGGGGAATAGCTACACCCACAGAACCTAGATTGAGGAAGAGGGACAGTAAAGATCCCTAAAAGGGAACTGGCAGGCTTGTATTACACACTGGTGACACCTGCTCTATATCTTTGATGGACATATTCTTAAAACGATGATTATCAAGCCCTATATATTTGTAGCTTATTCTAAATTTCAAATGCACTGACTTTTAAAGTCAATTACATTTAAGTTTCAATCAGAACTCTGTTCAATAGCACATTCATTACTGAAAAGATTTGAGCCATATTCCAATGGAATTTTATTATCCATCCCTGATGAAGAAAAAATATTCTGTTTATTACCCCTTTACAGCAGTTTAATTATTGTCTAATATTAATTTGGGTACTGTATATATATATTTAAAAATAAAAATATAGTCTTGACTGAAACTCCAATTATCTTCTTCAATTAGTGTCATTCAACCTCTCTCTCTGGCATAACATCTTTCATGTCTGGAAAACTATATTTCAAAAATAATTTAAACTCCAACTACATGTAGAGTTAAATTAAAAACACATAGTCCAGAATTCTAGCAATTTCATTTTTATATTATAACTATGGATAATCCCAACAGAGCATTTGGCTTTTAGGTTAAATGATCATCTAAGCAATTATCTTCTATTTGTCCTTCCGCCTATTAATTAAGGGTTTAAGAGGCCTATTTCTAGCTCTTTCTGCTTTCTAATGTCAGACAAATAGATTTTTCCAATAGCAATGCACACTCTATGGAAACAAAAGTTGGACTTTAAAGATAGAAAGAGTATTGGTATGCTTGAACTCTGGTGTTGAAGAAGAATCTTGAGAATACTATGGGCACCCAAGAAAACAAAGGAATCATAGAACAAATCAATCTAGATTTCTCACTTAGGGCACAAATGACCAGGTACAAATTATTATATTTTTGATACATTATGCAAACACCCAGGCCCTTGAGAAATCCATAACACTGGAAAAGATGGAAGGAATGAGAAGAAAAGGACAACTAGCAGCAAGGTGGGTACACCTGATTACAGTGGTGATAGGTGCATCATTGGAAGACCTGAAAGGCCAAGTCTGGAATAGATCACCTTGGAGAAGATCTATCCATGTGGTCACTAAGAGTCAACACTGATTTGATAGCACATAATCAATCAATGCACAAATTATGGAGATTTTTTTTCTATACATACTCTGTTAGTGCCTTCTTTACTACCTTTTGGACACACACAAAAATATATATATCCCGATCTCCAACCTTTCATGTTTTGACATTCTTAATCAATTTTACCACAACATTATAACTCTGTTGTTGCTGCTTTTAGCTGAGCAAGCTATTATACTATATTTTTATATTGTAAGTTTATATGTGATTAAGAAGTGGGATGGGGAGGTTGTTAATCAAACAAACTTGGTGAAATATCTCACTCAACAGATCCAGGAATCAGTAGCACTACTGTAGGACCAAATTAGATACTATGGTTGTAATTGCAAGTGTTCAAACAAAGAACTATGTTTCTTTAAATTATATCTAAAATATGCAAGGTGCATTAAAAATTGTTATGCAGACAGTGCAGGATAGTATGAATACTTTGGGTTGAAACTTTAAGCTGGACACATCTGTCACAAGGCAGAGACTTTCCTTTCTCAGTCACATGTTGCAACAGTTACTTTGTGGAAACCTACTGTTTTATCTCACATTTTTCAATGTTATTTCACTCTTAATTGCATTGATTTGAGGGACAACTGATCCAATTTTGAGTTGCATAAAAATCAGGTTATGTAAGGCTTTCCCAGAATGGAATGGTTACCTAAGTTGAGGACTACCTTACAGAAAGGAACAAGGATGTTTCAAGCACTAGAGTTCAGCTGAAGAGAGACACTATGTATCTATTTGTATACCTCTTCTGCTTTGAGATCATGTTTCTATCCCTTCCTTTCTTTAGGTATCATCAAGGTTGTTTCACATTTTCTCAACTGAGAAAAGTTGTAAGTTGTGACTATGGGAGTTTTGGTTTTCTGACTAATTGAAATTGTTTCCACAAGCAACTTGCAGAGTTAAAAAAAAAAGGAAAAGAAAAGCTTCTATGCAGGAATGCTGCCTAAAGCCATGTTAATCTTTTCTACCAAACTGCCCCTACTTAGGACTTTAAGACAAGTATAATGATAATTACCAAACAGCAAACTTATCTATCCACTACATGAAAGAGACATGCTGTCAGATAATACCTTTTCTTATATCTTTTGGTGTGATCTTTCTGAATATTAAAACAAAACTTTTCTCAGGCCATTGATCATTGCCAGCATGCAGACTGAAATTGAGATTACAAAAATGGAGAAACTTCAGCAGATTGGAGGTACAAACTCAGCTGGGAAACTGATTTAGAAACAAACCAATTGTACACCTTTGATTTAGGTCATTTATTACCCACAGATATTTGAAGCAATCATACAGATAGTACCTAGTTTAAGAATGAGTTCTGTTCCCAAGATCTGTCCTTAAGTCGAATCTGTATGTAAGCCGGAACA
The DNA here is from genome assembly GCF_059951505.1 of Python bivittatus. NCBI lineage: Eukaryota > Metazoa > Chordata > Lepidosauria > Squamata > Pythonidae > Python > Python bivittatus. The sequence continues at coordinate 33,232,424 of NW_028277075.1, read as the reverse complement.
GTATTATTGTATATTAGTAGTATTGCGTAATTAACTTGAACCATTGTATAGTTCACTGTGTATTTAACTCAAATTTTGCTACAACTGGTTTTGTTCTTAACTATGGGTCATCCTTAAACTGGGCATTTTTAACCCAGGGGCTACCTGTACACTGATATGAATAAAAATTCCAATATTCTATTACAGATTAAAGAATCTAGTGAGCTTCTGATGAATTAAGCTCAACATTTAAACTGAAATCCAGCTAATAAGCCTCAACATAGTACACAATTTCATTTGCACAAAGCTAAAGGTTTAGCTTTAATGTGCTTCCTGACCCAAAAGAATGCTATCAAACTGCCCTAGCTGCAGCATCATCTACCATCGCCTTGTCAAACTAGTGATGATTAAATAGTTACTGTAATTCAATTTATATTTAGAGCTTAAAAGCCATAATCTAAGGTAATAGTTTCATTTGCCAAAAAACAAACGAACAAAAACAAAAACCCAACCCTAAAACTGTCATTCAATAGGTTTGATAGCACTTATTTATTAAAACTATTTCAGTTGGGGCAGTTTTATAACACATAGGAACACTAGCACTATAGTTACGGATACATCAACATTATTACAGAAAAACAGAGATTTGTTTTCCAAAGACTATTTCAAAAATGTCATCTAAATCAGTGCTGTTGATAGGAGTTTATATTACTTTACAGAATCACATAACGCCAAAACCAGAAAGAGGTTCATCCAGTCCAATGCCTGTAGCAATGCAAGAAATCCAGGATCCCCAATGTGTCATCCAGCCTTTGCATCTAATAAAGGTCTCAGAAAGTCTGAGGAGCAATCTGCTCCAATGTCAAACAGTTCATACCATTAGACAATTACCCCTAATGTTTATATAAACTCTTTCTTCTGTACTTTGACCATTCCCCTGGAACAACAGTAAACAAATTTGATCTATATCTATAATGTGACACCCTTTCAAATATCTGAAGAGAGTGACAGGATCATTTCTCAGCAGTTCATTATCCAAGTCAAACAAACCCAGCTCCAAATGTTCAGAATGTCATCCTGAAGTCCCCTGCCATGTTATCGTCTTGGACATGTTCCAATATCCTCCTTAAACAATGGAGAAAGATATTGCCAAAGTGGGATGTGCCTGACTAGAATAAGTTTCCTTTAGGATATCAAGCACAGGAGATTGCCTTCTAAATGTCATGTGAACTATATATTGTTCAAGCCAAAAAAACAAAAAAACAAAAAAACAAAACAAAACTCTTAAAGGGGACTGTATGCAGGAAAAACATCATTCCATTCAAGTCTGAAGAGCTGTATGGAATATGGTTTCCAAGGCAACTCACCCAACATGTTAACATATTCACTTTCATCATTAAAGAAAAATGTGAAAGGTAATTGGGTTAATTACTGAAGCAAGAGCCAGCATACTGCCACTAATTGTCCATTTACCTAAGATGTTTAAACACCAGTTCTAATTGGTATCAAGGTAGAATGTATTATAAGCCGTTCATCTAAATGAGTAGCTTACATAAAAGACAAGCACTTGTCTTTTTACATTTTTAGGGAAATCAAGTTTCAATAAAAGAGAATATCTGTAGCTCAGGATTGAACTGTGGAGTCCTTGGTGCTCTCTGGGCTTGGTTGTTTGATTGCAGACGTTCCATTACCCGACTAGGTAACATCATCAGTGCTAGTGAGTGTGGGGTTTGCTCCCTGTTTATATACAGTAGCTTGCCCTGCCAGTGTTGGTGGGGGTGTATGAGTTTGAGTTTAATGCATTGTATAGGTTACTTTGATGACCTTTGTAAAAGAATATCCAGGAAACCACAAAACTACTTTTTCACAAAATTAGCTCAAAACATAATAGGGCTTTTTTAAAGCTGTATACTTACTACTTTGCTATCATAAGTTAATACCAGTGTAATGAATAATTTAAGAGATGAAATCAAGAAAAGAGATAGAAAAATAAAGCAAAAATGCAATTCAAATATTCTAGAAATTCAAAAATCAAAGTAAGCAAAACAAAATATAGTGAGAAGTATGAAGTTGATCAGAACTGAATATAAAGTATTTGCTAAAAGTCCAAATTACTGAACAGAATATAGCTGCAACCTAAGAACGAGATTACATTTTCCCTGGGAGGAAGTTTTATAATTAGGTAAGCATGTCTTATAGCCATTGTCTAGACCTATACTGAGATGGGAAGGACAGTCAGAGCCACAAAGGCCATGCACAGCAGTCCATCTATGCTTAGAGATAAAACTGTGAAGAAGCCAAGTTATCTAAGCAGAGGTCTACTGTGGTCATAATCATCAACAGCCTTGTTATTGTGTTCTGTAGCAATCTTTTCGTATTTGGGGATTTCTCCATCATAATTTGCCCGATAAAGCAAAGTATGGTTTGCCTGTATTAATTCTTGAACTTCTAAAATGTTCTCTTTATAAGCATGCATACTAAAGATAAAAAGACTGCTGATTTCAAAAGCAGTAACAAAAATGGCTACCTATAAAAGGAGCAACAGTATTCAGAATGGGGAGTAAAATCAGATATAAACCGACAAAGCAGAACTGGAAAAGAATCTGCAGTGTTGCCTGGCAGCAAATTATTGCCTCCCAATGAGCTATTTCCACCTACCTCTAAGAATCCCACACAGACAAGGATGCATCTCACTAAAAGCTACAGGCCTCCTCCTTCATCCTCAAGCACTGGCACAGAGGTGCTTAGAATCTGAAAGACTTGTTGTCATACCTGAAGTTCTTTCTAGTGATCAACAAAGATGTCTTCCTCTTTAAACAGGAGGCAGGAAGTTAAAGTTACAATATCTTGGGGGGGGGCGGTTCTCTAGCAAAAGGCTTAAGGTAGAACTAAGGTATTTGGAGATCTGGGGGGAGAATCTTTCAAAGATTATTTCCTGCATACTGAATGATAATGGCTAATTATTCTCTCTAGAGTTAGACATGCACATACACTGAACTCAGATACTGCATTCATAATTTACAGTAAGGCATGTCCAGCTGATTAAAATAAATATGCACAATCAATATAATAGTACATGTAGCCCCTTCACTTCTCCCTATACAAGCAAATAAACTAATTAGGATGCTTCAATTAAGCTTAGCTTCCCATAACATCCCATCCAGATGTTTCTGCTAATGTTCCTCTTGTAGGATTGGAGAGAATAGTAGAACTTTGGCTACAACATGGGCTAAGTCTAATTTTCAAAACATACCTGATTGAAAAGAACAAGTTCAACATCTAAGGAATAATACAGATTATCCAATACTTTTAACAACACTAAAACAAACGGAATCTGAAAGGGCTCTATCATTCTAAGAAATGTGATTTTCCCAAATAAGACAAAACTTTTCTTTGTTCAAGTACACAAGACATGCAAAATATGAAGTCCTAGGGCCAAAGAGATTATGAAGCCAATAGATTTCAGCCACTGACAATGTCTCCTGATGAAGACTTAATAATATCATATTTTGTCATCATATATAATAATTAAATTGGAGACAATTATTACTGCTCTAAATCTTTGCCAGATCTGATCTGGTACATATATATTCATATAATTCACATTATCAACTACATATTCTCCAACTTACAATAGATTTTTCTCAACTTTCTTACTGGAATGCAATACAGAAAGTGTAATGCGTGTACATACTTGAACATCGTGCTTTTAAAATCCAAGGGCACAAAAACTATTAAATCATCTTCACATCTGGTATTGAACAAAGGTCAACTTAAGTTCCTCAAGTCACCTCTTAAAAAATCTGTCATAAGAAAATTTAATTTCCAGGCAAGGTCCTATTTTATCTGCCTCCTTCCCACTCACTTAGATCTCTACAATTTCCTGCACACCATAAGCAGATGCTGGCAAAATTTGAATATGCACCTATTAGAATCCTAATTGAATCTGAACTGTTCTTATGAAACTTTACAAACCAGAACATGAACAAGGCACCCTATAATTGAATTAGAGGGACCTGGAACAAACTAATCATTAACTTGTCAGAATGTTAATTTTTAAAAAGGAAGGAAGGAACAGGGCCACTTATAAATGGAGGTTTTAAAATATCTGCCCATCCTCTTTTTGGGATTCCATTCTAGAAATCCATCACTTGTACCTCCTTTCAAAGTACAGTACATACAAAAAATGTATCCATGTGGATTAATCACTCACCTTGAAATATATTCTAGTTTGAATAGACATTACAACCACTCCACAGTTTGGTTTTCATATCATGCCTAGTTCAATTATTTCAGTATTACAGTCAAAAATAGGGAAAATATAGTGCTTACCTGCCAAAACTCTATTAACAGACGAGTGAGTGGCCAACCCAGGCTGTCCACGTTCATGGAAAATCCCAGCATAAGGCAAGTACTCAGGTAGCAAGAAGCGCCTAAAAAGGGGAGAAAAACACTGCTAGAAATGCTGTGAACCTGCTAAAGATCTGATTAATAGATAGCCCATTTCTCACATGCATTATTAATTATATAGCTCTTACCTGGGGACAAAGCGTCCAAGGGATGGTGCAGACATACGGGCATTCCGAGGGGCTCGGTGTCTTGACCTATCTCCATTGTCCCTTCAGTGGAGGAAAAAAGGGGACATTTTAATTATTAATTCTTCACTGCAAGGTCAGACTCAGGATTCTTCCCCCTAAACTAATCACAGCAAGCAATACTGAAGTAAAATAATTTGCTTAAAACTTAATTAACTATTAGGCTGTCTTTTCACCTTAACAAAGACCCTCCCTCAAAGGTTTAGGACACAACTTAAAGTAATAAAATCACTAACACAGTATTATATTAAATACACGATTAGAAGCTATTTCTATTGGGATAACCCATCACTGAGATGCACTAATCTTCTTATATCCTCTTTCCTATCACAGAGGTATGATCTACAATTAAGTCTGGGATATAATGTTCCTTTTAGAATAGCATGGGAGGAAAAAAAAAAGAATTCTACAATTCTTAGCTTCTTATTCTGAGTTACTACTTTAATTCTTTTATTCTGATTTTGCATCCTGTTAAATCCCATCAATAAATTTGATAGACGGACAGAACATAGAACAGGTAATTCTGAAACTAAAAGTTACAGAGAGCTAATATGCCCAGAAAAACTGCAGTGTACCTTAAGACAATTCTCAGACTTTTGCAATCCCCTAGATACAAAGATACATACAGAAAAAGTCTAGCTTTGCTAGATTTTATTTGCTATGTAGAAATTTGTAATGAACGGCATGACAAAAGGGTTACACAGAAAGAAGCATTATTTTTTCAGAGTCTAACCCAATTTTAAGAATAGCACCAATACCCCTATTATATGGGGGGTGGGTAGGTGTATGTGTGTATGGTGATGCATGGTGATGGTGGTGGTGGTGGGGTGGTGAGAGAGAAAAAAGGAGAGATGCTTTTCCAAAATAAAATACTAACGCTAAAAAAAATAAAAAATATTCTGAAAACCCTTGTATTAAAATTTGGCTGTTTGCCCATCCAGTACCATATGATACTGATTATATAAAATGCTACTTTGCCCCAATATCATTCTTACGCAGGTAGCCAAAATGTATTGAATTTACAGAAGGAACCAAAAGTATAAACATTCTCTCTCAATTAGATCCACCAGAATCAGAGATTGTCGTTTGTACAAAGCCAGCAAATTTACACAGCCAGCAAAAGTACACAGATCTACAGAGAAAAACAGGCTGCCCCTCATTCTTCACACTCTTTTTCCCTTCAGATCATTAGGTACCAGATCAATAGTACACACTTTAAGACCTCCTGCAAGCAAGATATCTGAAGCATGCATCATGTAGTTTAACATGAATTATATAATCCCCTTTTGTCACTTTGCTTCTTTTTACTTCCTGGTCTCCTCAGATTTTGAGAGAGGGACAAAACTTTACAAAATTCAAAAATACAATTTAAAAATAAATGAACTGCAATACAGAAGGAAAAAACTAAAATAACTTAATTATTCATAGGTCTTGCAGAGTTGATGAGATCTTGCAAACGAAGAGGTAAGAAGTTTAAGAACAAAAGGAAATATATGAATTAATGGGTATGGTAGAAGTAAGAATGGTTTGCAAGAATATAAAGATATGGAGAGGTATACTGAATGGTGTTGATATAAACTAAATTTACTTAGGGTTCCTTTTTCTCTTTTATTTCCTACCTCTAATTTCTTTTTATTCTTCTTCTTTTTGTTTTGCTTTGCATATCCCTGCTTACCCCAAAAAGGAATAGCATGATAGGTATCTGTGTGCATCAAAATGCAAGCACACTTCAAAGCACAAAGGAGCTATTCCAAAACTTCAGTAGTAGATTATTTAAAGAGCACTACTTTATTTCAGTCAAGGTTCATTATTACAGTACTTATTTATTCTTCCATGGGTAAGATACATTTGCAGCAGAGATTCACGTTTCTCTCTGACACTTTGACAACTAGATGTTTTAAATAAAATATAAAATGCTTATTTAAGCCACTCGTCATGCTCTGGGCTAATAAAAAACATACGATTCTTAATAAAAATGGAAAAGGTAAGACTCTTGCAAAAACAGAAGACCCACTAGTGATCATAGTGATCTCCCTTAATCACACATATTTCAATGCCAAGTTAAGTTAGAAGTTATTTTTCAAGTGAGCAGAGCCATAAACAAAGTCAGTTCTTGTATGACTTTACTTCAGAGGCCTAAAGCTAGGATGTATAAAACAAGGCAACTGCAAATTAAAAAAAAAAAAAAATCACAAAACACCCCAACTTCATATTCTTTAGAGCCGTGAGAGGAGGGGAAGGGGAGGAGATTATGTATTTCTGAATGTTATAGGATAGACATTTTGAAAAAGTTATGATGGAATGAAATAATAAGAATGAACCTCCTTTAATCCTGAATAAATCTCTACAGTGACCAACTAGGATGATACCACTGTTTCAGAAAACTATCAGTTGGTATTTCATAAAGGCAACAGTTTTGAGGCAAAACAGTTCCTCCCTTCACATCATCTAGTATTCTGCATTAGTAACTTCTGGTTAAGATTCACATGCAACTATGGAAATCCTATCTCTATTACCTCATCTCCTTTCTCAAATTGTTTCTACAACAGCTGCAAAATAAGTTTGCCTTTGTTCCCAGGAGAATTTACTGAAGAGAGTAGGCTGGTCTGATCCAGCAAAGTATTTATGCTTAGCACAGTGGTTCGAAGATATGAGAAGATCTCACACAAAGAAGTTGGTGTGGCTATATTACCAAACCAAGGTCACTGCGCTCCCTTCAGAAATAAAAACTCAGAAACCTCTTTAGTACACGAAAATGGATTGGCAGTCTTTTCTCCTTTCTTAGCAGAATATACTTGAAACACAGACAGTGAAGAAAGCAGAAGTTATGACTGTAGTGTAAAGAAAATAACACTGCTAGGTTTGAAGTTTTTAAAACACACCTCACAGATTAAAATAACACTTTTTGTTCTTGCAGCTTTCTAGGGAGCTTATTTCAAAATAAATATATCATAGGCTTGTAGTCTATTGGTAGGAACTGTATAAGTGTAAAGTTAAGGGATTATGTATTTTTTTTTATTTCTTAGACCAGGAGTTAGCGAACGTTGACCCACTGCTTCTTTTTGTATGGCCTGCTAGCTAAAAATGGATGGGTGGGTAGCAGATTGCCAGGCCCAAGCCTCAGCTGAACTCCTGAGGCAAGTAGGGCTGAGGACCGGAAGGCAGAGCGTTCTGGGCCGTGGTGGCAGCCTATCAGCAGCCACCTTGCTGGTGAGCAGGTCCTGTCCAGTGGCTGCCATACTTCTTGGCCTTGGACTTGCCAGCTATGTTGTAGGACTGCCAGAGCCTCTGACCTCACCTGGGCCACCACCACTAAAGTATTTACTATCTGGCCCTTCACAGAAAAAGCTTGCCAACCCATGTCTTAGACAACTGATTTAGCAATGACAGAAGCTTAACAGAACATGGTACAATTGCAGTACCTAGGGATTTTTCAAAGAACATGGGAATAGTTACAGGGAGTCCTCCGGTTATGATGACAATTGGACTGGAATTTCTGTTGCTAAGCGATGTAGTTGCAGACCACATCGCTTAGTGACAGCAATCCCGGCAGTCCCTGTTGCTGTTATTAAGCAAGGATTGTGGGTCATTAAGCAAGGACCTTAATGACTGCAACTTGTGACTTCCTGCTGGCTTCCAACAAGCAAAGTCAATGGGGAAGCTGGCAGAAAGTTGCAAGTCCTGGTCACAACAAGCCTTTCCTTAGATGGCTTGCAAGCAGGCTGGCAGGTGAGTGCTACAGAGTATGACTAGGCGGGGAGGTGGATGTTGTGGCCTGGAACGAGCACAGCCAGGTGGGGTGGGGGTGCTGCGGTGCGATGCAAATGAATGCTGTGGAGTGCAGCTGGGCATGCAGGTTGGTGCTGTGGCCGGTGTGAGCACAGCTGGGCAGAGAGTGCTGTGGAGTGCGGATGGGCATGCAAGTGGGTGATGCAGCCCGGTACAAGCACAACCAGGGTGCTACGGCCCGACGCAAGCACAGCCAGGTGTACGCTACAGAGTGTGGGTGGGGGGGTGCTGTGGGCGGGCATGCATTATAGAGTACAAGATCCCCAGAGTTCTCTGTAATGGGGCTCCTCAGAAGAAAAGGTGGTGGGAACAGGAGCAAATTACAGAAGAGACTTGCAACCTTCCCTCCTAGCTTCCCCACTGACTTTGCTTGTGGGAAGCTGGCAGGGAAAGTCACAAATGGTGATCACATGACCATGGGACACTGCAACTGTTGTAAGTGTGAGCCAGTTACCAACCGCCTGAATCGCAATCACATGAGTGCGGGGACACTGCGACAGCCACAACTTCACAGAAAGATCACAAGTCCCCCTCGTTCAGCACCATCGTAACTTTGAACTGTTGCTGAACGAGTGGTTGTAACTAGGACTACCTGTACTGCATAGGGATCTTGGAAACTTTTCTGCCAAAACTGCAGTATCCTAGAAACATAGAAACTGCTCAAACATGAATTGCAAAGTCAGATTAATTAAAACAAGTCAGAAATCAGAGACCTTTGACCAGATTTCTCAAATATACAGTGAAAAACAAATGGTTGAGAAATCCCTATACACAGAGAAGAGGTAGAACAGCAGCAGTTGAATGAAGCTTGATAACTGAAAAAAAGGCAACTTAAAGGTAGTATCATGGAAACAAATAATGAGGAGAAACCTAAAAAGAGGTTAATAGAGGTTAATAAATAATAAATAAAAAGAGGTTAATAAATATTATATATGGAGTATAGAATATCTTTATCCCATAGATATTTACAAAGGCAATATAAAATAATATTGGACAAAAAAATATTGGGTGAGAAGTTCACGAACAGAAGTGGTTTCAATAGAATACCAAAAACTGGATTGTAAATTAGTTACTGCAAAAACCGTGTGGTCAGGGACTTTTCAGATTAAAAGAAAATGTACATGTGAACATTAACTAAATATAGGGGAATACTTTTATTAATTTATTGTTTATTACAATTATCCGTTTGTCTCCTGCTAGCACTGAAATATAACTGAAAAATCATTGCAGCATATGGCAATTCTTCCCAAATCTTCCCAGAAAACGGCAGGAATAAAATGGTCTTCTGGGAAATAAAACTACATCCTTACTTGCCTCTTGGAAACTTTCCCAAGGGCTGGATAGTTTTAGTACAGTCTAGCTAGAGCAGACACATGAGGCAAGATTCCTCAGCATCTGTATCCCTGCTTCCTTCTCTGGGATCCTTCCTTTCAGAGAAGCCGGTAGCACGGTGTGGAAAGTTTAAATTTTCCGATGAAATTGTCAAAGCAATCTAAGCCTTACCACCTCAAAAAACCAACATAATAAATGTACTGGTTCCTTCAGGAGCCAGGATAATGGCAGATTTTTAAAATAAATGGCAGGTTAATTTTTTAAAAAAAATCAGGGCCATTCTAAATATTATTTTATATTGCCTTTTCTAAATATCTATAGGATAAAGATATTCTATACTCCATATATAATATTTATTAACCTCTTTTTATTTATTATTTATTAACCTCTATTAACCTCTTTTAAAAGAAAAAGATAAAAGCTAACTTAGAATTTAATCTCATTTTTAGTTACAGTGCTCTACAAACTTAAATACTAGGACAAGAGAAATAATTGATAGATGACAGCTTACTGAAAGTTTTACACTAAGCTCAATGCTATTCTCACAGAGAATATAAAAATATGCATCTTGATAGAGTGGTAATGGGAGGTAGGATTCAAGTTATAATGGATTCACTTAATGGATTCAAGTTATAAACCTTTTTTAAAAAAAGAGAAGCTACCCTCCAATATCTGCTATATACTTAGGAGTTTCAGTGTGACTTTGGGCAAATGTGAGCAGATAATTGGTTCACTATCCATCTTCCATACAAATGAGTTAATGGATCTATAAAATACTCTGAAATTCTTATTAGGTTGCCTCTGTGAGTAAAAGAAGGATGAATATAGACTATTAATTTACAGTACACAAATGGCCAGTATAACTGCTGTATATATTGATCAAATCATCATAAAAATTAAATGGCATTCTCTTAAGGATAAGGGAGAGACATTTAAAGGAAAAAAAAAAAAACCAGCAAATCCTTTCCTTAAAATCAAATCTTAAAATAATGCTATTCAGTTCAGTTAGGAAAAAAAATTCTTACATTAAAATGGAACAATTTTAATATTTTGAAGAGTTCCATTAGCACCAAGAAATGCATTCTTACTGGAATATCATAAAAAAGGAGAAATGTGCTGAATGTTTTAAAAAGCATTCAAACTACACAAAAGCATTCTCCTGTATGTATTAAACTATAAGTATAGTCTCCCAAGAGATGAAGCAGAAATGTCATAAAATTTTAAGATGAGTTAAAAACAGAAGAAAAATGCAAGAACAATCTATCTTGATGACAATAATATAATAAATCAGATTCTTCCCTTAAAACTCTAAACTCATTTTTTGTACTGACTCTAATGTCTGTAATAGCCACAAGGTAAATCCAGATTGCCAATCACATCTCATTTTTAGGTTGCCTTTCTCAATTACCAAAATTGCTCCATTTTTTTTCCAGTTGCCAATTTATCAACTCAGGTTCTACGCCTGAGGTAAGTTATTATTAATGGCTCTCTCAATAACTAAATAAAGTCAGCTTTGATAACCTCTCACAGGGACATTTAAAGAAGAATAAAAAAATTCTACTATATAGAATGTTCTTCATAAGATCAAGAACCTCTTGTAAATATGAAATATAAAAGAATTCATCACCTGATCATTTGCTACACACTGCAGTAGAACCCTGCTAAATGCTAATGAACTGCTACATGAAAACCAATTCCAAAGAATTACGTCACAAATCTATAATTCTGTCCCAGAAACGAAATGAGTCTCCTATGATACATTGCTAAAAACTGCCAATCTAACATTTAATGATCGCATATTAATAGCTGCACCAGGATATTAAAAAGCAAGACCATTCACAATTTCAGGAGAACATTAGACAGACAGACATTTAAATGAGCTGAAATGTTAATGGCTAATATGTGAAGGCAGTACCAGTACAAGAGTGAATATTATTAAGGCTTAACAATGTAAAGTCCACCATCTTAGTATTGGAATAGAATGTTGCTGTTAGCAGTATAGGTAGTCCTCATTTACTGACTGCAATGGGGACCACCAACTCCATTGCTAAGTGGTGGGTCATTAAGCGCAATGTCACGTGCCCATAACTTACAACTTCCTGCTGGCTTCCCCATTGACTTTGCCTGTCAGAAGCTGGGTGTGAAGGTCACAATTAGTGATCACATGACTGTGGTACGCTGTGACCATCATGAATGTGCACTTGTTGCCAAGCACCCAAATTGCGATCATGTGACCGCAGGGACACTGCAACAGTCACAACTTCAAAGACCAGTTATCTCATTTTTCAGCACTGTCATAAGTTTGAATGGTCGCTGGATGAGTAGTCAATAAGTGAGGACTATCTGTAACTCTTATTCCTGCTTGTCTACAGGGTTGGATTTTGTTTTTTGGGTTTTGTTTTTTTTAAATCAGGAGGGATAGGTAAGCTGGTGCCATCTAAGTTATCTATATTAACAAATTCCATGTTTCTAAACTCTGGCCATGCTAGCAGAAACTAAGAAAAGCTGGAATCCAGAACACAGGCATTATATGCTCAATAGTACTGTGTCCTAGTTATAGTGGCAAAGACAGAGTGGCAATGGAGAAGCTTATTCTAACATAAAACATAAAAATTTTGCATTTTTTGCAGAGTGGCTGGCTTTATGCTGTGTATGTACCTTTTCCCCTCCTTTCTTCTCATTTATAAGTCTTTAGGTTTAGAACTAGAAGGCAACAGTCAGGATACTTCAGGTGTGTTTTTGAGGCTTAAGTTCTCTTAGCCGGAGCCCTTCAGGTGATACATTCACAAAAGAAGTAGGGCAGGATACCAGATAACCAAAGCAAGAACTGAGCAACTTCCTCACAGAATATTTAACTGCAAGAATGTATTAGAGTTCCTCTGCTTTAAAATGAGCTGTATTTAACATTAAAAATTCCATGGGACTGAATAGGGACAGACTTATATCAATTGTTCCCAAGCATCTCATAGTGTATTTTTTAAAAAATTATTCTTAACATTCATTTATTAGTCTGCTTCTGTGAATGTATTTACTTTATATCAAGAAAGAGCTGTACAGAAAAGTGGGCAGCCTAGGCCAACAAACTGTATATAATTAAATGAAATCAAAAGAAAAGTGAAGTAAGAAAAAGTATTTTAAAATAGGACAGATGGTAAGTGGAGCTCTTGCTTTTAATAACTAGGACTCCAATTATGAAGGCTCTGATCCCAACAGTCCTAAATGTATCCCCTCTACTGCATTCTAAAACTACCGTACAACAATAAGAAACAAAGTTGCCTTATGTATTTCAAATAAAAAACATTAGTCTCCACTTTTTCTATAAAGAATAGAGCTTTTATTAAATCCAGATGGTTTCCAATAAGTGTTGTACATACTGCGTGTTTACCAAATTCTGCAAAATCTGAAATCCTTTTATTCTCCCTGTCCTTCTCCACTAACAAGCATCTAACTTTTGTAGTTTGCTTATTTATTACAAATGATTCTATGCCATTTCAATCATGTGATTCCGAGAATCTTACCGCAAAACATATAGTATATACCAGGGATCGGCAAACTGCAGCCTGTGGGCCAAATGTGGCCCACCTGTTTTTATATGATACACAAGCTAAGAATGGGTGGGCAGCAGCCAAACTCCTGGGGCAAGGGGCAGGGTGTCCTAGGTAGCAGTGTGTTCTATCAGGTACTTCCTTGCTGGTGGGCCAGCACTATCCAACAACTGCCGCAATTTATTTATTTATATATCAAATTTGTTACCACCCATCTTGTTAGAAAACAACTCTGGGCGGTTTACAGGAAAGATAAATATTAATTAAAAATACAATGTAAGAATTAGTCCTAGATAAATAGTAAGTATCTTCCAAGATAATTGATGGTAGCTAAAAATTATTAGTCTCAGGGAACATCATCAGGGCGCCAGCCACCCCCAAGGTTGATTAAAACTCTTCTTGCCCCACGCAAGCTGGCAGAACCAGGTCTTCAGTTCTTTCCAGAAAGCCAGGAGGGAAGGGGCGCGCCACACTTCTGGGGGGAGAATATTCCAGAAGGCGGGGGCAACGGCAGAGAAGGCTCTCCTCCTGGGCCCTGCCAGCTGACATTCTCTCACTGATGGGGTCTGTAACTTGCCCGCTCTGCCTGACTGGGTGGGACAAGAATGATGTGATGGAGATGAGACAGTCCCTCAGGTAACTTGGACCCATGCCAGGTAGGGCTTTAAAGTTAATAACCAACACCTTGAATTGGACCCCGAAGCAAACGAACCCAATGCAGCTCCCGCAGCAAAGATGTTACACGTGCCATCCTAGGGGCACCTAATATCATCCATGCAGCTGCATTTTGAACCAGCTGTAGCTTCCAGATACTCTTCAAGGGTAGCCCTATTTAGAGTGCTTTGCAGTAGTCTAAACAAGAGATGACGAGGGCGTGAGTGACTGACCGGAGGGCCTCCTGATCCAGGAAACGGTTCCCTGGCCTACAGACCTGTCAGCTGTGAAAGTGGAGGAGGGGCGGTATCTGGCCCTTTGCTGATCCTCTCGTATATAGTAAACTACAATAATTCAGAAGTTACAAAAATTATTAAATATATAAAAGACTGTGAACATATATTCAACATAATCATAATACTGTCATAAAAACCACATCTTATGACACCAAAGCAGCCAGCCTTATTCCAATTTAGGCATATCTGCCATTCTCAACTCAGTCTCCAAATGTGTGCTTTAAAAGCCATGTTTTTAACAGCTTCCTGAATATTGGGAGTGAGGATGTGGGTCTCATGTCTGGTGGGAGAGCATTCCATAGGAGGGGAAGAGGCATGGGAACTATCAGCAGATACTCTCTATAGGCAGGTTCTCTTTGGAACAGATGATCTTGAAGACAACCAAGCCCAAAGAAAGTAGGATATTAAAGGTGATCATCAGCACCTTGAATTACACCCAGGAACAACCCAGCAACCCATGCAGCTCCTGCAATATAGTGTCCTAATTAGCATGCAGGCTATTGCATTTTGCATTAGCTGAACTTCCTGGGTGACCTTCAAGAGCAGTCTCATGTAAAGTACATTGCAGTGGTTTACTCATGAGATTACAACCAGCACCTTCTGTCCCATGAACTTGTGCACCAGATGAAGCTTCTACTTGCTGAGAGTCCAAAAGCACTGCTATAGTGCACACCAGCTCTTTCTGAGAGAGTGCAATCCTATCCAAAGCCAAAGTTGGCATTGTCCCAGAGCCATTGCTTTCAGATGTTTCAACCCAGGGTTGAGTCTCAACTTGTTTCTCTCCATAATCATATTGATGATATCAAATCCCAAACTATCAAATGACTTCTCCCAGTGGCTTCATGTAGACATTAAATAAGATGGGAGAAAAAAATCAAGTCCAAAAGCACCCTCACTGAGGTTATCTATGGTGTGCTGGTATTTATTTACAGGTAGTCCTCACCTTACAACCACAATAGGGACCAGAAAATTTGTCATTGAGCAGGTGACACAGGTTCTTTTTTTAAACTGTGCCCAATTAGATTGACACAGATTCAAAAGATCCACCAAAAGCACTGGACCCCAGACACTTGGACTTTTATATCTCCCTATAAGGGTCAGGAAGATGTTTTATTCTGAAAAAACTATCCAAGATACAAAAGTGAAATATGAAACTTACAAGTCTATGTGTGAGTGTTTTCTATTGTCTCTATCCTATTTCTCTTACTAATGATACTATACAATTTTCTCTTTACTATATTCTACAACTATTACTATACTACTCTATACTATTACTTCTATGTGAATTGCTATTACTATAACAATAACAATTACTATATTGTTCAATTCCTATTACTATTACAGTATTTTCTCTATACTATATTCTATTGTATAACTATTCTATAACAACTTTTTCTTCTTACACTGTTGTGCCTTAATTCCTCTCTCTCTGGAATTTCTTCTGCTTTTTTCTTCTTTGTTACTGGCCAGCACGTAGAGTACTTGCAACTTTCCACATTGTGCTTTTATACTTGCACTTTTCCTTGCTCTGCCTCTACGCGTCTTTTCCTCTAGACCATCCAGTCTCTGTGAAGGAAAAATGCCTTCTTTTATTTGGCAGCCTGCTCTGTGTGTTGTTGTTGTTGTTGTTGTTGCACTTCCAAAACACACCCCTCATCTCCTCCCCCACCTGTTTCAAGATTGTAGCTTTTATAAGCAACTTTGCCATTCTGCCATTGGGGAGAAGGCTCAAATAGGAGGGGAGGGAGGCAGCACAGGTGCCTGCAATTTTGTTAAGCAGCCTGCTCTTCCACAGCTGGGCAGTCATTAAGCAAGGCATCACATAAGCACACCTGATTTTACAACATTTTTTGTAGCAGTCATTAAGTGAATCACCACAGCTATTAAGTGAATCACACGGTTGCTAAGCAAATCATGTGGCTCCCCATTGATTTTACTTGCCAGAAGCTGGCTGGAAAGGTTGCAAATTGTGATCACATGACCCCAAGATGCTGCAACCATCATGTGAGCTGGTTGCTAGTGCCCAGACTGCGATCACATGACTGTGGGGATGCTCCAATGGTTGTAAGTGTGAGGACCAGTCATAAGTAGCTTTCAGCACTGTTGTGACTTTGAACAGTCACTAAACAAATGATCATTAAGCAAGGACTACCTGTAGGCGAGCATCCATTATCATTAGCCATATCATTCTTCAGCCTTATTGGAGTGCCTGAAGGCAGACCTCTCCTCCCAACTGGAACTGCTCACTTAAGAGAGCATTGATCCACTATGTCCCCAATTTCCAACTTTCATAGCTGGTCCAGAAGGATAGATGGTTATTGGTACTGAAGGCCACTGAAAGACCTAGTAGAATTAGTATGGTTATGCCCCCTCTCCCTCCAGACAATTAAACAACACTTAAACAACACTTAAACAACAAATTTTACAGTCTCTACCTTCTCCACATTCTAATCACTCCACATTTGCCCAGTTCCCATCTGGACCAGTGGGTGAGTATTGTTTCCTCCACTAGCATTCTGCGCTTACTCACTCGCTCTCTCTCTCTCACACACACACACACTGGAGAAGCCTCCTCTCTTTCCTCTTCCAGCTTCTCAATCTCCCGCTTTCCAGTTCCATGCTCCCTTCTTCAACTCTTACTCAACTGCAATCTTCTGCATTCTTAACCCTGGCTGCTCCGTCCCTTCTACTCCCTTTTACTTCTTATCCTCCATTTATTCTATAACAATTTCTCTCTCCCACATTCTTCTCTTACTCTTCCCACATGAACACAAGCAGATTGGCTCTCCATTCCAATCTTCATCTGTTCTCTCTTTCCAAACCAGCAATCTCAGCTGTCCACCTTCTCTCCAACTGCATTCCTGATTTCAGTTAATATGCCTCTGTACAGATGAAACTCGAAAAATTAGAATATCGTGCAAATGTTCATTTATGTCAGTATGGCAACTCAAAAGGTGAAACCAATATATGAGATAGATGCATTACATGCAAAGCGAGATATGTCAAGCCTTACTTTGGTATAATTGTGATGATTATGGCGTACAGCTTATGAAAACCCCAAATTCACAATCTCAGAAAATTAGAATAGTGTGAAAAGGTTCAATATTCTAGGCTCAAAGTGTCCCACTCTAATCAGCTAATGAATCCATAACACCTGCAAAGGGTTCCTGAGCCTTTAAATGGTCTCTCAGGCTGGTTCAGTAGGAATCACAAGCATGGGAAAGACTGCTGACCTGACAGTTGTGCAGAAAACCATCACTGACACCCTCCATAAGGAGGGAAAGCCCCAAAAGGTAATTGCAAAAGAAGTTGGATGTTCCCAAAGTGCTGTATCAAAGCACATCAATAGAAGGTTATGTGGAAGGGAAAAGTGTGGTAGAAAAAGGTGCACAAGCAGCATGGATGACCGCAGCCTGGAGAGGATTGTCAGGAAAAGGCCATTCAAAAGTGTTGGGGACTTTCACAAGGAGTAGACTGAGGCTGGAGTTAGTGCATCAAGAGCCACCACACACAGACGGATCCTGGACATGGGCTTCAAATGTCGTATTCCTCTTGTCAAGCCGCTCCTGAACAACAAACAACGTCAGAAGCGTCTTACCTGGGCTACAGAAAAAAAGAACTGGTCTGTTGCCCAGTGGTCCAAAGTCCTCTTTTCTGATGAGAGCAACTTTTGCATCTCATTTGGGAACCAAGGACCCAGAGTCTGGAGGAAGAATGGAGAGGCACACAATGCACGATGCTTAAAGTCCAGTCTGAAGTTTCCACAGTCTGTGTTGATTTGGGGAGCCATGTCATCTGCTGGTGTTGGTCCACTGTGCTTCATTAAGTCCAGGGTCAACGCAGCCATCTACCAGGAGATTTTGGAGCACTTCATGCTTCCTTCCGCAGACGAGCTTTATGGGGATGCTGACTTCATTTTCCAGCAAGACTTGGCACCTGCCCACACTGCCAAAAGTACCAAAACCTGGTTCAATGACCATGGGATTACTGTGCTTGATTGGCCAGCAAACTCGCCTGACCTGAACCCCATAGAGAATCTATGGGGCATTGCCAAGAGAAAGATGAGAGACATGAGACCGAACAATGCAGTGGAGCTGAAGGCCGCTATTGAAGCATCCTGGTCTTCCATAACACCTCAGCAGCGCCACAGGCTGATAGCATCCATGCCATGCCGCATTGCGGCAGTCATTGCTGCAAAAGGGGCCCAAACCAAGTACTGAGTACATATGCATGCTTATACTTTGCAGAGGTCCGATATTGTTCTATTTCCAATCCTTGTGTTATTGATGTCATGTAATATTCTAATTTTCTGAGATTGTGAATTTGGGGTTTTCATAAGCTGTATGCCATAATCATCACAATTATACCAAAGTAAGGCTTGACATATCTCGCTTTGCATGTAATGCGTCTATCTCATATATTGGTTTCACCTTTTGAGTTGCCATACTGACATAAATGAACATTTGCACGATATTCTAATTTTTCGAGTTTCACCTGTATATTCTCTCCTCCAGCATATATATTCTCTGATCTCCAACT
This sequence comes from Python bivittatus, assembly GCF_059951505.1. Taxonomy (NCBI): domain Eukaryota; kingdom Metazoa; phylum Chordata; class Lepidosauria; order Squamata; family Pythonidae; genus Python; species Python bivittatus. Next base: position 33,213,695 of record NW_028277075.1, on the reverse strand, counting down.
GTTCAATCATCTCAAGCTTCTTCTGTTCTTCCTTTCCCTAATCCCCTCTGTTAATCAGATCTTCTCTTCTTGTCTCTTTGACTCTACAATGCTCTCATCCACATCTCTCATTCTGCTCACAGGGCCGTGTCCCAATTCCTCTTTGTTTTTTTATGATCCTTTTCCTTTTCCCTAAACAACTTTTTGGAGTCTGATGGCAGCCACTCTCAGCTTCTGCTTCCTCTCCCAGTCTGCAGGTTTATCTTCCACTGCTTTTGTGGTGGCTGCTGGAATCTGGCCTACAGAACTCACTGATTCACCACTCTATGCCAGCTTAGGTCTTTATGGTTCTGTAGAAAGCAATTTCTTGCTTCTTCACTCCACTGCTGCCCACACTGCTCATGATTTTCTGCAATCGCTGCTTGTTGTCCCTCCAGCCAGCATACAATATCAATTTGATCACTTCGGGTACATCCTGTGTCTGTTTCTACCATTTCTCTTTCATCACACAGTATCTTTATTATTTCAATACACAGAGTACATTCTCTCTTTCACCTCTCCCTTATGCATCATACTTCAACCACCAATCTTCAAAAACTAGCCTACTTTTACCACCTAACAGATATACTTTCTCTTCCTCTGGTACCATACTTAAAAAAAAAAGATGTCAAGAAACAACATGGTGGAAGACTGGCAAAGCTTCCAATGATTTTAGCCATTGGCATTTAAAGTTTTTCAGAAAAAAAATCAAATTCAGACTTATCAACTAAATAGTTTTCTATCTGTTCTCTGTCAATATTCATGAGAATGGACTTGATGCAAAAGGTGTATTTTCACTATTAGAAAACTGTTCTGTTCATCAAAGGGCTATTTCTGAATTTTATGCATATACAATGAGATAGAGGGTTTTTTTTCTCTTCAATGGATTTATGTTGTTTTTAAGCAATGTCCCATAAAAACTGAGGGTTTTGACAATCAGATTTATTTGGCATTATTAAACTGATTATCTGGACAACTGTCTTTCCCTGTCTCACACTGTAAGTCTGAAAGTATAGCATATATCTTATCCTGATGTAATTAATATGAGCATTCTATAAATGATTAATAATTACACAGACACTTCAGGTCAGTTCATTTGTCTGATGTGTGCTAATAAAAAAATCCCCCTATATCACATTCTTCAGATATATAAGAACAAAGAAATGGTTCAGTCACACAATTGTTTCAAGAGGAAAGGGGGAAACTCATATAACTGAGGTGAGGCATAAAACATGTTCCTGTTAATGAGCTAAATTATCCTGCAACAGTTAGAATAAAAGAAGGCCCACAGAATGAAAGGATGAATTTTAAACAAGGAATTTTGTACTAAGTGGTTTTTGATCTATAATATATATTAAGTAGCTGATTCTTGAAGGTGGGCAGGCAGTCAGAGTTAATTGAAGAGTGATGAACAATATCAGAGGAGGCTTTCAGACAGTAAAACAATACAGTCTCATATATCTGTATCTCAGTTGGTGCCAAAAAATAAAATCTACATATTCTTCATCACTTGCTGAAGATAGATGGCAGAATTGAGCAATGACTAATAAATAAGTAAATAAGCAAGCAGAAACATTTCAACAGATCCAGAGAAATGCTCCACAGAGATCAAATATAATACCTTGCATCCATGTATGTAAAAAATGAATTTTTTATATCTGGAGAATTTTGATGCAAACTATGAACTCTGTAATCTGTCCGTTAGGAGGAAAAAAACAAATTGTAGTTTAAATAGAGTGATGTTTTCCTCCTCAAAACTCTCGATCCAGTTAAATGGAATGTCTTCTTTGGGGTAGAAAGAGCCCCAAAGCTCTCTATCCACCTAGATAACTATATGGATATGAGAAACTAACATTCCTTCATCAGCAATAAATTGGCTGGGTTATGAAAATAAAGAATGTTCTCACCTAACCTAGGAAACAGTAGAATAAAGTACAGTGGTGCCTCTAGTTACGAACGCCCCTACTTACGAATTTTTCGAGATACAATCAGCTCCGGCCCCAAAAATTTACCTCGACTTGTGAACTCGCCTCGACTTACGAACTGGATCCGCGGCCATTTTCCGCCCGTTCCACATGGTCCGCGGCCATTTTCTGCCCGTTCCACGTGGTCCGCGGCCGTTTTTCCGCCCATTCCACGTGGTCTGCGGCCGTTTTTCCGCCCTGCCGCATGGTCCGTGGCCATTTTCCGCCCCTGACATGTGGTCCGCGGCCATTTTTCCGCCCCTGACACGTGGTCCGCGGCCATTTTTCCGCCCTGCCGTGTGGTCCACGGCCGTTTTTCCGCCCCTGACGTGTAGTTCGCGGATGCCGGAACGGATTAACAGTAATTACACTGAACCTTATGGGAAAATTTGCCTCGTGTTGCGACCAATTCAAGTTGCAACCAGAGTCACAGAACAGATTAAATTCGTAACTCGGGGTTCCACTGTATTCAAAATTTTAAAGCATGTCACACAAAAGAGAGGAAACACCAAATGACTGAGGTCATTTTCCAAGACCATAAAAGCGACCTAATCTATGGTTTCAAAACATCTATTGACAATTTTGTGCCATATATGATTTACTTCTAATCATTTTACATCTTTAGGCCTTAAAACATCTAAGAGAGAGAAAAGGAAAGATATATTACCCTCTCTACCCTTGAAAAAGTAAAAGAGATGCCTGCATTGCTTTTCCATCTTGGAAAGGGTTAGTGTAAATGTAAACATATGGAAAGAAAGGAGGCGAAGGAAGCCAGCAACAGAAATCTTTTCTGTGAAATCTCAGAGGAAAAAGACTCTACCACAAAGAGTCTTCTACCAGATTCTTCATTAGTCAAAGAGGGAAAGTGCGCAGAAAGGACAGAATATCTCAAATACACAGAGAGGCAAAGATCACAATGGAATGTGTTACCAAAAAGCAGAGCTAGTGCATACAACAGAAGCACCTTTTTTTCCACACTCAGCATGAAATCAAAAGCAGCCTTAGTACGGTTGACTGAATCACTCTCCTGAATGGAATCCTTCCTTCTGTGAATATTATCTGCAAGGGAACACATTTCCCCACAGGTATCTACCTAGCTCTGTGAATGAAGAATGTATGATGCCTTTGAGCAGTCAAATCTCTTTCCCTAGAAGAACGAATAAGAGGCAGTAATGGAAATAACTGAGGATTGTTCTTGCTGAGCTCTCCCCATCACAATAGGCTCCAGCAGACTGCCTCACTCCTACTCCTGCAGCCCATGGTGTTGTTTAGGGAAAGCTATTAGGCGTCTGATGCTTCTACATCTGTCCCCTCATTTACATTTTACACAAACAAAACTACAATGAAAAGGGGAAGATACATTCTTTCTCCTGTGCTTCCGAGGGGTTAATTGCTGGCACATGAAATGACAGCTCCAAAGAACAAGGAGTTTTCTTTTACCATAAATTCTCTTTCCAGAAGATCATTCCCTGCTGTTCTAGGAGAAGGTGCAAGCTCAGATGATCAAGTTCAAGAGGTATTTAACAGCAATAGAAGGGTACAAAAGGCTGGCATTTCTATCCCAACTGGTAGCACTACAAAATGAGTAGAGATTGCAAAGGAGCCCTCCAGACTCAGCTGGAGACTGTTTTTTGAGGATCATACTTTACAGATCTTATTCAGAATCTCAATTAAAATAACTCTGTAGCTCTGTATTCTAAATTCAGATGTGCAGCAAGAACAATGGACAAAGTATCTAAAAGAGTTTCTTCTCCTACTAGGAAAATGCCCAGTTACAGTTCTAGGAAAAAGTATTTGCCTGGGATTTCATGTGAGTCTTACTGATATATAAAGGGAATCTGAGTGAACAAATTACATCAAAGTTTGATACTTGTTTTCTTAATTTCATAAACAAAGTCAGCTAATATGTGATGTGAAGTGTGTAAAAGCAATTAGATTCAGTAAATGTTTGTTCCACCTTTAGAGTCAATAACTGCAACCAAATACTTTCTGTATTTGGTGAGCAGCAGCTCACATTGCTGTGTAGAAATGTGGGGAATTGCTTCAACTCAGTAACATTTGTGGGTTTTCTAACATGAACTGCAGCAGTTCTCTGGGAATTAGGTCTGGACTTAGCATTCCAAAACATAGGATTTTGGCTTCTTCATCTGTTCCCTAGTAGACATGATTCTATGTTTGGGATCTCTGTCTTGCTATGATACACACTTATGCTTCAACTTCAGCTGATCATCTGATATTCTTCCACAGAATTTATGCTTCTTTCAATAATGGCATGTTGATGAGGCAGCAAAACATTATTCTCATTATCATTATTATAATATCCCATCTTTATTTTGTACAACTCAAGATAGCATCCATAATGTTCTCATCTCGTATTTTCTCTACAACAACCACCCTGTGAGGTGGCATAGCTGAGAGTGAGTGACTGGCCCAAAGTCACCCAGCTGTCTTTCATCTTGAAATCATGACATTACACCTCCTTACTTGACAGCTGGAAAATGCAGTGTTATGATTTCTGTAACAATACCCACATAGCCTAAAAAGTTTCACTTCTGACTTATCTGTCCATACAATATTCCTCCAGCTGTCAGGAGACTCCAAGCACTTTTTGGCAAACTTAAAATGTTATTCTGGGTTTCTTTGTGACATCTTGGATGATTTTATGCTGTGCTCTCAGAATAAATATGACATGATGACAGATTCACTCTATCCCAAAGCTTCTTTCAGCCCTAAGTTTCTGACTGTGAACTGGCAGATCCCCAGTTTTAGAAATTATTTTGTAACCTTTTCCAAACTGATAGGCATCGATGTCTTTATTACAAAGGTCTTTAAAAATCTGAATGGGGCATGACTTGCCTCTAAAATCTGTGTAGTGAGAACTTCACTATGATGAAGGGACCCAAAGTTTATCAGAATTATAGAGAGTAGGGTGGTCCATATCAACTCTAATTGGTTGATTGTTTAATGAAGTACTTAGACAATTGGGCCTAATTATTCCTTTAACTGGATTGACTAAACTAAGGGAGTGATTATTTTTTCATACTGATACATTGCATGCTTGATAACTTTGTTTATTGAAAAGACAGGCAATTTAATAACAAAAACAAAAGGAGACAAATGCTGTTTCACAGAACTCTAGATCAGCAGGACAGATCCTTCTGAAGATGCTTCTACTGCCAAAAACTTGGCTGTCTGGTATTTAAGACGGGGCTTCCTCTGATTTGATTCCCAGGCTATTGAATGCTTTCCCCAGGGAAATGCATTCGGTTCCCACTCTCTCAATAGTTGGAAAATAGTAAAATACATCTTTCATCAAGCATTTAACCATTAGAATGGATTTTTCTGTTTTGAGTTCATTTCTGATTGAAATCCTATTGATTTTATTGTTGCGTCTTATATGTTTCATTTTATTATAGTAAGCCTCTTTGACTCTTTACACAAGGAGAAAGATACAGCATATATGTAATCATAATCATCTGCTCTTACACACTGAGGAAATAACTTTATTACGCCAACTCACAGACCATATAATAAGGTAAAAAGGGTAAAAAGGTGGATGGGTGGCCTAAACAAAGGTTAAAACGTGAGGGAATAGCAGTGAAATCATGGAGTCTGCAAACATAGATGAGGGTTGCAGAAGGCTGTGCTACAATGGCACTAAGGACTCTGCAAAGTATTGAACAAACAATAGCTGATCCCAGTCTGCTTAGATATCAAATAAACGAATACTTTACTTTACAAATGCTTTACAATACTTTAGACTGTATTCTAAACAGGAGATGAAGGAGGATATAACAGGAATACTGAATACCATGGAAAATATCTGTCTACTCTGGGAGGAGATATAGTTTTGAGTTAAGAAGACATCTAGCTGCAGATTTATTTATCTTCCTGGACTCAAAAATTCACAGGGATGATAACTATAGTCATGAAATAAATGGAGAGCTGTTACCTGGGAAAAACATTATGACTGATCTAGATAAAATATTAAAGTGAAGAAACACATTAACAACAGAGGGACATACTATCAAGGTCATGGTTTTTCAGTTATATTATATAGCTGTGAAACTGGACCATCAGAAAGGATGAACAAAGAAAAATTAATGTATTTGAATTGTGGTGTTGGAGAAAATTGTGGAGAAGACCTTGGACTAGAAAATGAACAAATAATTCAATATTAGATGTAGTAAAACCAGGCTGCTTACTGAAAGCACTTATAAAGAAGCTAAAGCTTAAATATTTTGGAGACATAATGTGAAGGCAATAGTCACTAGATAGGAACCCATCACTCAGAGAAATGGCAGGCAATTGAAAAAGATTGGCAGAAGACAAAGAGACATATATCATAGATGACCCAAGCATAAGCTTATAAAAACTTAAAGAAGCAGTCACTGATACACAATCCTAGCAAAAGTATGCCCACTGTATCACAAAGAATCATAAAAGACTGAATGATCAAACAATAACAAGCTGCAGATATTTACTGGTAATATGAAAATATGAAGACAGATTTATCTGCCAAATTTTTGCCCACCATAATCAATGAAGACTCTCAGATCAATTATCTGAGATACATGAGAGACTAAGCAAACAAACAGGCTATCTAGGTAGACTGAAATTAGTATAGTCTTTATTTCCAATCAGGGACTTAGTCATGATTGGAATGGCAATATAAACTTCTATTTTTAGTGACTAGCTCAATTCCAGACCAAGAATATACAAGATCAGAAGCATGTTCAATCATAACATTGTTTACAGTAAACAATGCTGGCTGAGGAATTCTGGGATTTGAAGTCCACACATCTTAAAGTTGCCAAGGTTGAGAAACACTGTCTTATGCAATCACTAGTTTATAGGGTTGCTGAGGTACTGAGTAGGTGTCCTCCAAAGTACCTTGCACTTAATATATTACAAAAATGGGGATTACATACATAGAGAAGAATATCTGCAAGAAAGAGTGAAAAATTGCAAAATCTATATTAAATTAGTAACTTTATTAGGCTAATATGGTGATAAAAACTATAAAAATTGCTGAGATCCAAACAATACTATCATGAAAGGCAAATAAAACAAAATTCCATACACATGAATACTTTTTCCCTCTCCCTCCTCATTTTCCTTCTTTTCTGTTTCTTTATCTATCACTCAACAGCAGCATTTAGATGATCCTGGATTTTTTTTTAAAAAAAGAAGCTGGGTCAGACCTACTTAGATGAGAGATCAGCAGGAAATCCAGGGCTGTAGGTCAGACCAGAAGTTTCAAAAATATTGGAAGAAGACAATGAGAAAGCACTTCCATATTGTTCACAAGAAAGACTCCATGTAGTCACCAGGAGTCACTTGAATTACAGGAAAATTGATTGCTTTATTGCTTTGTCAATTTGCTTTAATTTATTGACCTACAGTAGGAGGGCCTTTGCACAAATCCATCTTAAGCACCAACTGCACCAATTCCTGGATCTGGAAGCTTTGCTTGCTGCCACTCATGCCTTAGCCACCTCTTATTTGGATTACTGCAATACACTGCACTGCATGGAGTGAAGACTATTTAGAAGCTACACCTGGTCCAGAATACAGCAGTATGAGTAGTTTTGGGCACACTTCAACATGCCCATTTGATCTATTTTTTTAGCTGCACTGGTTACCAGTGAGTTTCTATGTGCAATTCAACGTGCTAGTGTTCTTCTATAAAGCTGTTGCTGTTGCTACATCTACCCTTTGGAATCTCCCACTACCACCACCACATATTCCCAACCCAGTGCTGTCCTTTAGTCAGGTCTTCAAGATGTGGCTTTTCCCACAGGCCCTGAGCTTGGATGATATGGGAACTCACTAAATTTCTGTTCTAGGCATCTGTCTCCTCCTGGCACAGTTGTTTTTATTGTTGTGGTTCTTTTCTTTCTATTCTGATCTTTTTAATCCTTTTGTAAGCCTCTCAGAGTAGCTTGGTAAGTGGGCAGCCTTATAAACTGAAGGAATGTAGGAAGGAAGCAACAAATAAATAAATATTCATTCAGTGTAAATTACATATTTTAATGCCCAAATTTCTATATTTACTGAAACAACTAACAAAAAACCACAACTCTTTTTGACTGATATTTTGATTTTGACAGCTGAACAGATTCCCAGTATTCTGCTTACTTAATTTGTCATCCAAATGACAAACAGCTTGAAAAGTCAGAGAGGGCAGCAGTGGGTACAATTTGTCTTCCATGTATTAAAAAGGCCAAATTAATCAGTACTATAGATTCTAATTTTGAGGAAAATGTATTCAACCTGCTCTCTTTATAAAATATACAAGGCATTTCAAAAAAAAATAAACAGCAGACAAAAGATATAATAATTAGTTCGTTGTGTTGGAATAAAGAACTTACTCAAAATCTTCAAATTCCAAATCATTTCCTTCTACAGATGGACCTGCATTCTCAGAAGTGGAAGCAGAAGATGAGGAAGAGCGGAGGCGATTTTGCTGATACCGCATGGAGCGCTGGCGAATGCTATCTCTGCGTGAAAGATACTGGATCATTCTCTGGGCATAATAAGCAGCAGGTGACAACCTGAAAAATTAAAATACTGCTGTTAGCTCAAAAACAAATCTCACTTGCTTCTTGATGTAGTAGGATTATACTATTACCACCTAAATCTATGTCTGAAATAGAGGACTTGCTCTAGTTTCTGAACTTGGATTTGATTATGAGCTAGAGGTTTCTGCTTGAACACCTTTATCTAAAATCCTTTGTGTTTTATTTTGTTTATGCAGTCTCAAATTCAGTGGAGAGGCCAAAAAAATTCTATCAGAGTAATAGGAAGGCTGATTAACATTATTCCATGTTATCAAGGTTTAATGAAGTATTTAAAAAGCAAGCTGAATTTCTATATGTAAAATGTTTTTGTTGTATCCCTTTTTTAATTTTTTGTCTTTGTGTTTTTTCTCTTTTCTCTCTCTTTCCCTGTCTCTCTCCTTTGAAGCAATAAAATAAGGGCAGGGGGGAAGAGCTGCTACATTTTACTACTATATCCAATTAAGGGCATTTTTTTTTTTTTTTACAAAAATACGTTATGCTAGAACAATGTCATATTCTTCCCTGAGTTTGAAATGAAATATCTACCTCAAAAGAAAGCATTTTTTTTGTCCATGTCCTGCACTTGACCTCTGAATGGCACACAAGGGCATATTCCAGAAAATGGTATAGGCCAAGACAAAATAGTAGACAGGGGTAAGGACAAACTGATATGAGATGTTAAAGTAGAATATGTGTGCCTTTCTCCAAGATTATTTTAGGAAATAAGCTCACACCCATAGGGTTCAAATATTATTTACCAGCTTCTGGCATTAGACTGATATTGTGATTTCTTAAATGTAATTCTTTTTGGAAATGAGGTGGGTTAGATCAGTTCTTTTCAGGAAAGCTTTCCATTGTTCTAAGTCCTGGCCCAAATCACCTCAATGAACTTCTTTGGCTCATGGTAGTCTAGAAACTGGATTTCCCTGCTCCTAGCCCAATACCTTAACCACTATATCACTCTCTCTGCCCACAGCCTAGTGGAAAGTTTTTTCCATCTCTATCATGGGGGCCCCACTATGGATGCTAAGTCACCCAGGATGACCAGTCACAGCCCACTTCTAAGATTAGTTCAGCCAGGGAAATAGCCAGGGAACATAGTAAACCATCCTGTCCTATTTCTGTCCTATCTTGCTGGCCAACATCAAGTACATGCCATCAAAACTGGTACCAGAGTATGGTTCTATGTCCTCTCAGAATGATATAAGATTAAAACAAGGGGCATCTTAAATAATAACACACATTATAGAAACAATGGCATTCTTCTAACCAACTTTTATAAGATAAAATTTAAATGTCAATACTTTTTAATCAAAACTCCATAATTTGAGCAGATTGGCTAACCTTGAATTACTGTAATGCTCTCTACACAGGGCTGCCCTTGAAAAGCATTCAGAATTAATTGCAATTGATCCAGAATGCAGCAATACAAGCTGTTTTGGGTTGCCAAGATATGTCCATATAACATCACTGCTCTGTGAGCTGCACTGGCTCCCAGTAAGGTTCCAGGTGCAATTCAAGGTGTTAGTTGTTACTTAGAAAGCCTTACATAGCACAGGGCCAGTTTTTTTGCAGAACCATCTATTTCTAATGGCTTCTGCTCACTCCCCTGGATGTGATAGAGTGGTATCCTCCAGGTTCCTTCATTAAGAATGAAGAAGACATCTCTTTCCCTATGGAACTGCACATCCTCCCCCAATTCAGATGGCTCTAACCATGTGGGACTTCCATAAGGCATTACAGACCTGGCTTTTCTTTGAAGCACTGGATCTGTGAGGTCAGGTGAGCCTTGTAAGTTAGCTGTTTGCTGTCAAACTGTAAGAGGGAAGGAATTTATTGGACTTCTGACTCACTGCATATTGATTGTAATTGTGATTGTTTAATTGTTTTGGACTGCTGTTACTTTTCTTTTACGATTGTTAGCCAACCAGAGTCATAGCAGCGAGTTAAGCTGCCAAGAAATTGTTTTAATTAAATAAAAAATTAGTTTTTTTTAGAATGACCAGATTACCATACAGAAAATATACCTAATAGTGGAAGAGTCTTGTTTAAAGCACACATTACCCAGCTGTGTAAAAAATAAGAAGTATCTGTTTTGTAATGAAAGAAAGTACAGAATACTACCACTATCTACTGACATTTTCAGCATTTTTTGGTATCCATTTTATTCCAGAGGGGATACTTCTAATATCTGAAAAATTTCTGCAGGAATGACTGAAGAAAAAAAAGCACTAAATGGAAAGCTCTGTTTTTTATCCTCTTCTTATCTTCCTACCTCTTTTCCAATATGATAGTGGAAGAATTGGCCAAGACTGTTTATTCAAACAAGACAGTTCACACCAACTTCACCTGAAGACTCAGCACATACTGATAGAGCACATGAGAGCAACTATAGCTATATCTGATGTAGACAGACAATGGGGAAGGATTTCCTTCAGTGTTGTTTATAGGCTTCCAGAGATTGTAGCTGCTCACTGTAGAAACTGAATATTGGACCAGGTAGGCCTTTGGGCTGATCCTATAAGGCTTTTATGTTTTCACTTAATGGACTATTCCTTTTGCTGACAAAAAATAACAAATAAAATCTGACTAACAGGTAGCTGTGCTATATAATAGATGATTTCAGAAAAAGTTATACAAAAACACACCTGAGATTGTAAAAGGCATAATATAAAACTACTCAAATACAGATACATGTGAATTGGGTGGCTGATAGCTTTAAATTGATTACCATCAACATCTTGAACAAAAACAGCATACCCGAGTAATAAAACAGCCTTCAAGAATAGGCTGATTGCAACCTCTAGAGTGGCAGCATCACTAATGGCTTTTACTCTGTAATAATTCTTCTTTACATAAATTAAATGGAAAAGCAAGAGATTGAACCTTGATCCCAAAGAGCCCATTTATCAGAAAGCTAGTGTATTTGTAAAGCAAGCTGGTATGATAACTTTTAAAAACATGTTCTTGCAGGTTGAAAACACTGGGTCTCAAATATTTGTACTGTAAACCTCTGTGAACTGTGACATTTCAGAAATTGTTAGCAATTTTGTTTACCAATAACCTTATCACCTTGATTTTTTCAACTTTCATATACCTCATTTTTCTATACTCTCTTCCCTTGATTCAATAGTCAAGATCTTTTCAAAAGATCTCATTATTTCCAAAAAGGTCACTGTTGCCTTTAGCTTCTTTAAAGAAAGGGAATATGAACCACAAAAGTAATTGATTTAATCTCTCCAATATATTGATCACTCTATTTTTCCTGCATTATTTCCTCTCTTCACCAACCTACACTAACAGAACAATCTTTCTTTAATTGCTCATTCTTCCCCTAGTAGCATCATTCCCATTCATTTAGCCATCTATTTTTTTTTTCCATAACTTACTTATCTTGTTTGAATGAAAACATGTTTTAGGAATTCTACTGTTTGAGTGAGCAAACATGGAGTTCATGCTTTTCCAAATTATGTTTTATTTATTCTTGTTTTTAAAAAGGACTTGGCAACAATAGTATCTTAATCTAAAAAATATTTTTATATTATTTCCTCTTCTTGTACTATTTCCTAATTTTTCAGAAGTGCTTTCAATGAATATAACTTATTACTCTCTTAATCCTCATTTTACTCAACTCCAAATAAGTTATAATCAATATTTTTCTCTATTACTATCTTCAATTTTATTTGTTTTAAATAATACATGGCTACCCATCTCAAAAATGACTCTCAGCAGCTTATAAAAAGTTCAAACTGAACCACCACCACCACAACAAAAAGACAGTGATGTATTTTCCTTATTACTATCTTCATGCAATCCCTCCCTATTAATAAGGTAGCACATCTAAGTTCTATTCCAAATTTCTCATTGCAGCTTTTTATATTCCATGGTGCCTATAGAGTCTGTGAAATCTCTGTTTAAGCTCTGTAAAGCTTGTAATGTTTCACTATCTAAAACAGACATTGGACTGCCCAGGTCACAAGATTTCTAAATATATATATTCAGGAGTTCTTAAATCAAATTCTCAATTATTTTTTATGCAGGTACCAATATATATGATTATTCACACAGTGACCACCAACAATAGATACAATTCTTTGTCAATTCGCATTTATAGTGTTATTCATTTATTTAGAACTACAAGAGGAAAAAAAGGAAGAAAGAGGTTACACTAACAAGGAAATGAGTAAACTATATTATATATTTTCATCTCTCATTTTGGAAGTTTTGAGGACAAAGGGCTTAAGCAAAGGCTTTATGGGAAGCAGGGCTTGTTGAAAAAAGAAATTATACATGGTGTAGGTTTCTGGGAGGAAATTCTAGGGATAAGAGAACAAGAAAAGAAAGTTCTATTATATCATTATCTCCTCTTTTCTACACATAATGCTTATTTTAAATAATACAGTCAGAATTCAACCAGAAATCCATTTAGTATACTTTTTTAACTAAACCTCCTTTCCTTTCCTTTCCTTTCCTTTCCTTTCCTTTCCTTTCCTTTCCTTTCCTTTCCTTTCCTTTCCTTTCCTTTCCTCCCATTCCCCTTCCCCCCTACCCTACCTTACCTTACTTTGCGTTTGGTTCACAACCAATATTTAAAAGAAGACAATATTACAACACATCAAATATAAAACAGTGTTATAAAATAACAATAAAATAAAACTTATGCAGAGAGATCTGAAGCAGTGTACAGTGTAAAAGGGGCACCAGATGATTTCTGTAAGCCATGGCTATTGTTAAAAATTTAGCAACCCTGTTGGTAATAGCTGAAGTTTGATTGCTTAGGAGAAAAACAATAACCTCTTGCTCAGAGGAGCAGTTAAGATTTCTAACAATTGAGGTTATGAGTCCTGCCCTCCATTTATTGTACAGAGGGCACTCAAGCGGTACATGTGAAACAGATTCTGCTTCAATATCAGAACATGTACAAATGCAATTTTCATAGGGGATACTGATTTATCTACCAGTTGTTGCCCATATAAATAATTTGCTGATTTGAACCAAGATGAAGAGTCTACTATGTGAAGTATGGGGAATGCTATAAAAATATCTGGGAATGGAGCAGGGAAGGATGGTTACTGAGTGGTAATGGAGGTGGGAAACTCTGGTTCCATCAGTTTGGAGATTTAGATCCCAGATCCTTCGCTGAAGTCTAACTACGGTGTTATCAGGGGTGAGACCAGCTAATGTTGGAAAAGAAAAGCCACTGTAAACCAGATTGAGATTGATTTTTCTTCTTAGGGAAGATTCAAACATACCTAGTAAATGTATTGTCGAAGGCTTTCACGGCCGGCATACGATGGCTGGTGTGGGTCTTCCGGGCTGTGTGGCCGTGGTCTTGAAGTTTTGTTTCCTAACGTTTCGCCAGCACCTGTGACCGGCATCTTCAGAGTGCAGGAGCACAGACAGGAGCAGTTCTCTCCAGTGTGCCACAAAACGCAGCATCCATACCAGGATAAAAGAACATGAAAGACACTGCAGACTACAGCAACCAGAAAAATCTGCAGTAGCTGAACATGCTCTCAAGCACACTGGACACAAAATCCTATTTGAAAACACAGAGATACTGGACAACACCAACAGCCACTATACCAGGCTATACCGGGAAGCCATTGAGATTCACAAACACCAGCATAGCTTCAATAAAAAAGAGGAGAGTCTAAAAATCAACAAAACCTGACTACCAATCCTGAAAAATACAGCCTGCAAAAGGTCAACGAACTCAGCTCAACCACCAGGACATGTGAACAGTTCACACAATGAACTTGCTAATCACCCCCAGCAGCCCCTCATTAACAATTCAATAGAAGAAAAAACCCTGCCTAATCCCCAGGAAGATACACACAGATGCTGGCACCAAAGCAAGCAGCCACTCAGTAACCCAACCCCCCCCAACCCCCCACGCCCCCCTCCCTTCCCCCCAGATCTCTATAAATACCCACAAAAAGGGTCACATCACCCTGGGCACAGAGAGAACTGCTCCTGTCTGTGCTCCTGCACTCTGAAGATGCCGGTCACAGGTGCTGGCGAAACGTTAGGAAACAAAACTTCAAGACCACGGCCACACAGCCCGGAAGACCCACACCAGCCATACCTAGTAAAGCGTGAATTTGCTTCAACCAGAATCTGAGACAACAGAGTTTCAGATGGGCTCCTAAGAAGGTGCATCTTAATTCGAACTGGATAAGGGTATAATAAGGAACCCAGGTAAGTCTTTTAAAATCTGGACTGGATAGGTACTTACCTAGAGGCATCCTTATAAAAACATAATTGAGTGCCATATACAATTGAGCCCAGTACTTTAACCATGAATAATCTGACAGTTGCTTGTACACAGCTATTACCTTATTGGCATGCATATTTAATAATTGCAAAGGATGCTTTTTGAGTTCTCATAAGAAAGTCCTTTGCTTAATTGATCCACTGAGTAAATGATTGAATGTCTACATACTTAAAGGTTGTAATTTGCTCTATAGGTTTACCATTGATCTTCCAGCTAATTTGGGACTTGAAACACATTTTTGGAAAATTTTAAGAGCTTTGTTTTAGAGTAATTTATCACAAGGCATTTCCTATGGCAATAGGAAGTTAATGCTTCAAGGCATCTACACAGACCCACCAGGGATATGGAAAGATTAGCCACATCATTGGTGGAGAGGAGAATGGGAACAGGGTGATGGGCAAGAGATGGAGAGTGAAATTCTGGTTTAACAAAGACTTCAACCACATCATTAATATATAAATTATATACACACACACACACTTATAGACTATATACAAAACATAAAAGTCTACTGTTTCAAGAGACCTGGGATACAGAGCCCATATATTTAATGGTTTTACATCTCACTCCCTCACGGCTAGGCCTATCCAGAAAGGTGGCTGGGCACTCAGGGGAACAAGTATCTTAGTGTCTACTACACTGTATCCATGTACTTTACATGTGGTTTTTTTGCGACCAACTACCTGTTGCCCTCTTTCTAAAAACTGGCCCAATCACTCCTTATAAATGTTCACTTTCCATTTAATAATAATATTTCCCAAATTAACAGTATTTGGGGTCATTTTGAAATCTGGTTCTTAGATTTTTCCAAACTCTATAGTCATACTTGCCGGTGACTTTAATGCTATGATGGGAACAAATGACAAGGTTACTTTTCAGTATTATAACATCCATACTCCACACTAACCAGTTTGTCTTCATGAAAATCAAAAGATGCTGAGTTTAATATAGGGAGATGGAAGTTGTGGCAATTGACATTAAAATTTGACCCTAAGTTCCTTAACAGATCTATGCCCAGAGGTGAACTAACTTTTTAGGGTCCTAGAGGAACCTCAACTTTAGATTATATGTTAATATCTAATGACTTCATCCTTCATTGTATTTCCACATGGCTTTCCATCTAGTGAGTGACCACTAACCCCTAGTAGGATCCTTCACTATTAAATTAGCGAAACAGAGCCAGCCTTTACAACCCCGAGTCTCTTGTTACTGGCAATTATTTCCAACCAATATAGTCTAATAAGATGTCTGCAGCTATGGCAAAATTCTTTTCAGTTCCAGAGGTTAATCATCTGAAAGAGTCCATAAGCATGGCTAGTAATGCTTGTAAAATATCTGCCACATTCCATCAAATTATCATTTCTGCTCAAGAACATCTAAAACCTGGTCAACCCCCTTCTCCTCTTCATTCAAACCAACTATCTAAACTTTGGTTAAATAGAGAATGTGTTGCTGTAAAGGCACTGGTAATGTCTGCTTGCAGAAATGCCTAAATATATAATGATCCTTCTTCCTGAGAAAATGTCTATATTCTAAAAAAGTTACAAGAGGTTTCTAAAAGAGAAGAAACAAAATTATGCGTTAAAGAACTGGGCTAAACTCCAACAGACTGTAACAAGCAAAGATGACTACCTGTTCTGGCACCTCATCTCCCAATCTTCAGCAAGATACAGTTTGACTAGCAACAATAATTTGGTTAACAATAATCTGGTTCTTGGAACAGTCATTTTCGCCTTTTATTTAATATATCTGTAGGTGGGGATCCTTCCATTTTGCCATTAGATGATTCCCTTCCTGTCTCACATGTAGAACTACAAAAACTAATTTCTCAATTGAAAAATAACAAAGCACACAGCAAAGACATAGTTTTACTGGAACTCCTAAAATCCAATCCTATCTGGAAGGCATCTGTGCTAGCCCCTCTCTTCACTGCCATAAATAACTTTTTCCAGATTCCACAAGAATGGTTTAATTCCATCATTCTTCCCATATACAAAAAAGGGGACAAGTCTGATCCTGCAACTATTACCCTATCAGACTCTTCTCTGTAATCAGTAAATTACACACCAGGTTTTTATGTTGCTCTCAAGAGAACCCAATTCTGTCCTTACCTAGCTGGATCAGGATAGATTGGATGCTCGCGGGATCCTGCCCCATCATAACGCGATAGTGAAATGAGTGAAGATTCCAACAGCCTCCTAAAAACAAAGCAAAAAAAAATTAAGTGTCTGTTATTCCAGCTGTCCAGTTTCTTGTCTCCTCCAGAATGAAAATTCTGAATAGCTTATATATTATTTTGTTTATTTATTTATTTATTTATTTTTGCTTTTGTTTATTTTGGTCCAACAGTCACCCTAAGCACAGCAAGTATTTCTATTTTATTAAAATATTGCCTGCTTTCTCCTTCCCCATATGTTTGTTATAAGGATTTAGCTAAAAATGGAATCATTTATGATGTAATCACCATGTGATGCAATAGAAAAATCAGCCTTTGTGTGTTACATTAATTATCTACCAAGGGCAGGGGGAACACCTCTAAGCATTCAGATTGGGAACCTGGAGCAAGTGATATGCAGTTCCCAGATAGTCCTCCTGTTTTAACTGTTATAAGTTCTTACACAATTTTGTTTTATTTAATATTACAGAACTTTAAATGTAACAGACCATGGAATTACCAGGGTATTACAGAAATTATGATACCTACACTTGTATCGATCGCCCTTGGCAATCACCAGTTTCCCAGTGCATACATAACCAAGATACCCTACAAGACATACTTTTTGACCACATATACAGCATATAAACAATAGCAAAAGAAATGCATGTGAAACTCTTATGTGAAGTTTTGTGTGTATGGTTTCCAAGTTTTTTCCTCTGTATAACAGTACTTTTAAGATAGGAATACAGTCATGTGAGGAGCAAGCCTAATTCCTAAAAACAGGAATTTATGTACTATATACCATTTGAATTTACTCTATAAATAATATAAAAAATACACTGCAAGTCCCCTCACCCTGGTGCAGGAAATCACAATTACTATATACCATAGGCCAATTGCCAGTCTTTTTGCACCAGGATACCCTTGCAACAGTAACTTATGACTTTATCATCTCACAGACTACTGCAACATACTTTACATATGGCTGCCCTTGAAGACATTTCAGAAGCTGCAATTAATTCAAAATGCAATGGCCTGACTGCTGACAGGAGGAAGTAGGCTGGTAATGTGACACCTATGTTGAGATTACTGCATTTGTTAGAGATAGGCTTCCAGACTCAATTTAAGGTGCTGTGTTTACTTTTAATGGCCTACAATGATGAGCCCTATGTAAGTGCAGGACCATCTCTCCTGACACCAATCAGTCCACCCTGTACCAACAGAAGAGCATATATGTAGCTCAGGGTTGAACTGTGAAGTCCTTGGGATTCTCTGAGCTTGCTACTCCTTGTCACAATCCAATGTGGTTAAGGGGGTTGGAGCCCCAGATGCACACTTTCTCAGTTGCAATATTCACCTTATGGGACAACTTGCCCCATGAGGAAAGGGGAGTCCCATGTGCCATGCATTTCATAAAAACATTAGAACCATCTTATTCAGATGGGGTGAATAGTGTATCTGAATTGTCTTTGCAAGTTTTAGTCTACTTGATTTTATTTTATTACAAAGTAAATCACCTTGAGTCATAAGAGTTTTGCAGAGGGGTGTGTGCGTGTGTATAAATAACACAATAATTGCTCTATATAAAATAACAATCTTTTAAACTCATTTTGTGAATCTACCAAAACTAGAAAGGAATTTAACCTATGAAATGGGGATGAAATTCTTCTTTCAATATGAATTATATCAAGACTGTCATTTTCTAACTCCTTTTTCCTTAGGAAACAAAATGCAGTGATTCCCATAACAAAGCTTTCTTTGTAGAGCCACTATTATTGTAGAAAAGCTTCCACAAAGTCTCTTGTTTTAGGAGATGCAGTTAATCCCATTTTATTACACAGAACTTGCAATCTGCAATTCTTACTGCATTACTGTATCTCTTCCAGAGATAGGATATTCAATCCAGTGATTTTCACTAATCTCTCTTCCCACCCTTTCCTCTGCAGTAACTTGCATCACCAAGGTAGGACATGGTACAGATGACTGAAAAAGAATGTGAATGTACAAAAATAGACGTCTCATCTCTTCCATCACCTTGCTCATGGAAGCATTCCTCTGATTAAGGACTCTTTTGTCATGCAGAGATACAATTAGACTCATTCCACTGTTTCTCCTATAATCTGTTGCTGATTTTGATCTTCTTAAGATTTGTTCTATAGTGCTGGTTGGTAATATTATAAATCAATCTTAAGAAAGAAACCATGTTTTGAAAAGCAGAGTGGATAAGCTGGTATATTGTATTAAGCCAAAACTAAGCCTCATTACTAGTCTCCATACTTCACCTCTGATGTGGAATATTCTCCCCCCAATGGTGCAGAGGGCCCCTACCCTCCCGGTTTTCCAGAAAGGACTTATCACCTGGCTCTGCCAGCTTGCATGGAGTAATAAGAGTTTAAAACAATCCTGGAGGTGGCTGGCGCCCTGATGTCACTCCCTGAGCTATTTGCCAATCCCATCATTCTTGGAATGTATTTATTATTTATTTAAGACTGTTTTTATATTGTATTTTAATTTATTTTATCTCCTCTGTAAACCGCCCAGAGTTGCTTTTTAACAAGATGGGTGGTGACAAATTTGATATATAAATAAAAAAAATAAAAATATTAAACCTTTCAGTTACAGAATGACCACAAATTCAGTTGTACATTTATAACTACATTCCTACTTACATACTACAAATTGTTACAAGAAACTTGAGTTGGAAGAAATGTTATAGATCAATTGGTTCAATCCCTCCTTGGTGCAGGAATCCACTAAAACATCCAGCCCATCTGAAACCTTCAGGAAAGGAAAGTCTGCCACAATTCTAGGTATATCACTGCACTTCTTAAGACCTCTTACCATCAGGAAAATCCTAATATTCAGCCTGATTCTCCATTCTTTTAATTTCAACCTGCTGGTCCCCATCCTGCTTTGGTTGCAACAAAAGACATGTCCATTCTCTAGTCTTTTCAATATTTGTAGACTACATTATACTCTTGGTGTTCCCTTCTGTGAGTTGAACATGCCAAGCTCTTAACTATACCTCATAGGAATTGATTTCCAGATGCTTTATCATCCCTTTCTGCAGTGCCCAGAACTGGACACAACACTGCAGTCTAATCAGCATAGAGAACAATGGAGCTATGATCTTGACTCAGTCCTTTAATGCAGCCCAAGATTGCACTGGCCTTTTTAACTGCTGCAACACACAATTTGCTCATTTTCAGACAGTGATCTACTTGTACTCCTAGATCCTTCTCACATGCACTGGTATCAAGCCAGGTCTCACCAATCCTGTAAGCTATACAACTGATTTTTCCTGCAGAGATGCAGGATCTTGCACTTGTCACAACTGAACATCATCCCGTTGAATATTCAAACTGTCATGGTAATTTTGAACTGTTTTTTATACTGTAAGCTGATCCCTAGATCTTGGTGTCATCTGAAAATTTAATAAGCTGTTACAGCCTTACTTGACTTCTCTTCTGATGAGGAGGTGGAGGAAGTAGATCCAGGGACTTTTAGTAATAATAGTCCTGGAGGGAGTGATTCCAGCAGTGTGGAAGCTAATAATTCCATTCTGGCTCAAGCAAATCTAGGAAGCCCCCAGGACTCCTTGTCTGCACCCACTGACAATCTCTCAGACTCTGAGAGGTTCACGTCCCAAGCAGAGGCATGCTTTAAAGATACAACAGAGAGCTAAGCTCCACAGGTCAGATAGACTGGACAAGAAGCAGGCTGGCAGGAGAGTAGACTCTAATGAGTGATGTACCTCAGCTATGCATCTAGGTGGTGGCACGGCGTGGCTTATTTATTGGCCTCTCCCCGAGAGAAAACGCTGAGAACTTTTCAAGCCTCAGCTCTGTCGGAATTACCTTGTCGTGCCATGTTTTAAACTCTTGTCTTTTCCCTTGGATTTCTTGCTTGTTTATTGGATTCCTGGTCTTGACCTGTGCCAAGCCTTGAGTATATTAGAGTTGCTGTCTTTTGCTATAGGAAAAAAGGACTCTGCTTCTAAAAGTTCTGCTTGAGTTTGCCTGCCTCTGGACTGTGCAGGCATCCAGCCTGCTATCTTGCTGGCTGGCAGCCACTAATGCTGACCAAGAAAATAAACAATCCTTCCATTCCATATTTTGGATCCTTGCCACTGGCCAAGGACAGAGTCTTGGGGGACCTTACTCCATATTTCCCACCAGGACAATGCTGAATTATTTCAGGGTGAGATTGATCAACCAGTAGGGAATCTATCAGACTACTGAATCTATCTATCTATCTATCTATCTATCTATCTATCTATCTATCTATCTATCTATCATTCATTCATTCATTCATTCATTCATTCATTCATTCATTCATTCATTCAATTTATATAGCCACCCATTTCACACAACTCTGGGTGGCTTATTTAAAACAGATAAAAACAAATAAAATACATAATATAAAATAAACATAGCAGCCAAGCTATTTTATCCATCTTGGCCTCAAGGATACCATGAGAGATTCCATTAAACACTTTATTGAGATTAAGTGTTTTACATACGTTAGCCACACAAAGTCTTATGATTAGGACAGCATAAAATTTGTGCTAAATAAATAAGGCTGCCCAGCATTTGCAGCATTCCTTTGCTCTACCAACCTAGTCACTCTGTCATAAATTCACATTGTGAATAACAAATTCACACCAGCCCATATAATGGTCACATTGTTTTTAAGTGCTCCCATGTACTGATCACTGTACATGTACAAATAGAACAATGTTTTAAATTGTTCTTTCTTCCTTTAGTGGCATCATTCCCTTTCAATTAGCCATCTACCCTTCTTAGTCATAAGGTCCTGTTTTCATTTCTTATACATTTCTTTTTGCATCTCAGCTTGTCAATGAGTTCGCTATTCATCCATACAAGCTTTTTAATTTTTTTCCATTTTTTTTTTCTTCTAATGGGGACTTTTTCCAAGATTTCCTATCTCTCTTTGATTTTTTAAATCTTTAGGGCTTCAAATCATGGTAGACTACCCATTTTCTGTCTGAAAACCCTATTTGTGTTCTCGGCTTCTTCCCTTTCGTATCTATGGTTTTAAGATCACTTGTAATCCTCTTTAGTGTTCATTCTCTTCTAGCAGTGCTTTCCGCCTCAGCACAAAGAACTAGAAATGGATACTAATCATTCAGTTTGATGACCCTCTGTAATCTTTAAGTCTTGAATAGGTGCACTAGAAAGACAGTACATCACTCACGGTGGTGCATCTCTTACCACACTACTCTTTTTTTCCTCCTCAGTGGAAAGCTTTGGTTTTCTGATCCCTGCAGACTTGAAAATTCTTTCCAAGAATTAAAACTAATGCAGGTGGAGCTCACCTTCCATGTTCAGTGCTTCAAATCTGTTGATCAGCTCCAATTGTGTAGACTTCCTCTTGTTCATTTCTTGCCATATGTTTCTATATGTTTGCCATACGTTCACTCCTTTCAAATACCTTCCTCCTCCTTGGGTCCACCTCTTGCTCCTGTGTTTCTGGAATTTATGTCCCCTGTCTTCCTCTATGGTATTATTCCACTGGCCTTCTTACAGAACTCTATGTGCAATCTCTCTGTATTCTTCACCTTCCCAGGTAAATCCTGGCCTCTAGTCCTTCTCCTTCTTAGACAATAAACATGTGAACACACCTGGCAAATCACACTGTTGCTCCCTCAATGCCCAACCTTTTGGCAGAATCTGAGATCAGACTCTTCCTTCCTCCATTAAACTCCCTCACAAAACATCCCATTCCTGTTTGCTCTCCTGGTCAGTCACTCTGGTTACAAGCTCCCAAAAGCTTGCCCAAATTCTAAAGAGTGCTACCTGATACTGAAAAGTTAGCTGAGGAAAAAGCTCCACCTGCTGGCCAATCATCTGATCAGTGAGACAACTGCTGCTATAAACTGCTCTTCCTCCAGACCATGTCCTTAGATAGCATGCTCACCAAACGCATATACCCGTGCCAAACCACACAGACCCATACAATCAGCCAAACTCTCCCCAAAATTTAACAGGTCAGCCCCTCAACCCACCAGCTCCCTTGTAAAATTCCCTTGTTCCATTCACAAGACTGCATCAAAATATGGTTTTGCTGAAAGATCTTAAACAAAGGGAGGCAACCTGTGATTGACATGCAGCCCCACTAACATTTCATTTATAGTTTCCAAACACTTGAGATCATGACACTGAAATTCTGTAATTTATTTTTAGCTTTTAAGATTGAGAATGGAACGGTACCCTTCTAGTCTACCAAAAAAATAGGCCAAAAAAAAAAAGTCGATCATTCCATTTCTAGTGATGTCACAGTGTTATCAGATGGTGTTCTTCTGGTAGTCTTCATGAGGCAAGGATGTTTACTTGCAGCCTCTGGCTCTTCAAACACTTCCACCTCTGTCTCAAAAGGGATTTCATATTTATATTGCTTAATACAAGTTTGTATTTTGTAGGAATGTGAGATATACTCTTCATTGTGATCTCTCTTAGGCTTCAGAGTTCTTTAGAATTTAGGCTAGCAAGTTATCCTTTGCCTGGAAAGCAAGAATGTTTTTATTCAACTGACATGAACAAAATTCCTAGGTACATGGAGCAATCCTCGATGTATCAAGGATATTAAAGGATATACACAAAACTATCTAATAATCCCCAGCAAGCTGCCCATAATAGAAACCTATAAAATGGTATCAGGTATTCTTGAAGGGGCAAGGAGGAGTGCCAAACAAATTAAGAGAATGTTGCTCAAGGGGGCACTCAGTTATAAAACTGCATAACTACTTAATTTTGAATAATTAGCTCTTCCGGTTATATAACAGTCAAAAGAAAAATTATTTAACCTGACTGCATCAATCAGCTGAATTAAATAATTTTTCTTAGTACATAAGATCAATAAGATGCTTTGTCCCCCACGAATTTACAGTCCCTGTCTAAAATTGGGCATCACCGAATCAAAATGAGGAAAGATACAATCGACCCTGGGGATGGCTGGGGCCTTGACGATGCTCCCTGAGTTTATTAACACCTAATTAACATCAGCCTCTTGGAAGTATCATATAGGAAGTTTGTTTTTAGCATATTTTAATTAATTAATATTTATCTATTTTAATTAATATTTATTCAGTTTTTACTGTAAACCACCCACAGTAGCTCCGTGGTAAGATGGGTGGTGACAAATTTGAAAAATAGATAGATAGATAGATAGATAGATAGATAGATAGATAGATAGATAGATAGATAACCAACAAACTTCTGAGCTCTGCATCCCACTATTACACAGCTACATGATAGAATTCCAAAAAGATCAATTTCAGTGAACATTAATTTGCTTAATGGCCTTAAAGAAACAGCATAATATTTATTTAGATTTATAACTTAAAGTAATCTCTGATGAGCAATATTTTTAAATTATAATAAAAATACATGTAAA
The DNA here is from genome assembly GCF_059951505.1 of Python bivittatus. Lineage (NCBI taxonomy): Eukaryota > Metazoa > Chordata > Lepidosauria > Squamata > Pythonidae > Python > Python bivittatus. The sequence goes on along the minus strand of NW_028277075.1, from coordinate 33,189,299 downwards.
CATTAGGGCTGTGCAAAGCAAAGGAGTGTTTCTTAAAATGCATTCAAGTGGCCTTTCTCGCAACATTGAAGAAATCTCAGTATGGCTGCTTCAAAGATTTCCTCCAGTTGTTCTGCATTTAAGCGCATACACAGCCATTTGTTTCTCTAGCAGTCCCAGCAGAACTGTTGCCTGTGCTTGTACATGCAGAGATAACCAGGAAAGCATTAAAAAAGCTTGCCAAGCCATCCCAAAACTATGCCTGCCTCAGTACTTTGAGGAAATAACATACTTTCTAAAGTTCTCCTTTGAATGCTTTACAAAATTATATTCTTTCCCACTAGGTAGATGGGCTGAATCAGAAAAAATAGTTTCAAAAATAATGGCAGCACTTAGTTCAGGAGTAACTTTGAGGTTCAGCAGGCCTTACCCCACATGTGAAGGATTATAGTCTAAAACAGTGTTTTTCAAACTTGGCAATTTTAAGATATATGGATTTCAACTCCCAGAATTCCCCAGCCAGCATTCTGGGAGTGGAAGTCCATACATTGTAAAGTTGCCAAGTTTGAAAAACACTGATCTAAAATAAGTAGAGCCAGGGATCACTTTATGGTTTTTTTTTAGGGAGAAGGCTTAAAGTATTCATTTTGTCCCTCAGACCCCCAAATCCAAAAGCGCAGACAATAAAAAAGCCTGCAATTTTTGCTCCTACCCATTATGAGGGGACTTAAGGCTCCAAAAGGGTTAAGCCCTGATTTAAATAGTGCTCAGGGTACTGAAATCTCTTCACAGGAATTAGGAAGCAACATTTTCCTTAAGGAGGTCAGGTACCAGCTAACCCCTTCCTTCTCTGTACTTACAAAAAAGTTCTGCATTTTGGTTTTCTTTAATCAGTCTGAAAAGAGACTGCCAAATTGATTTTAAGCCTCTGTGTTGTTACCTCTGTTAAGAGCTCTGTCAAAATATCAAGAGACACAAAAGTATGTCCTGGATATCTGACCCATTAACACAAAACCAAGCCAGTAGTCCCACAAGAAGAGAATACTGCAAGATTCAAATAGACAATCTATCTATACAATGCTCCAGGGATTTATCAAAAAGTGCTTCTGCCTGAAACCAATACCAACATTTTATTAGTTAAAATAAATTTGTTCAGGGAAGAAAGCAATACTGAGGATCAAGCTGCATTAAAGAGCACAAACACATAATAAAAAGGTTCAGTAAAGTAAGTGTTTCTATAAAGACTCTGACCTAAGGTTACCAAGTAAGTCTTCAAGGGACTCCAAATCTTTGCTTTAAGAAAATTAAACTTTATGTACTTTATCTTTCAATCACAAGTCTAAAATCTATAAAAATGCCAATGAGCAAAAATTACTGGAATATGCAAAAGTCAGAAGATCTGCAGAGATACTAATACAACTTTGACATATTCCAAAGAAATCTCCATTCAACTCACTAGAGCATCACTGTCAAACCCGCTGGGGTTTCATAAGCAGCCAACCCTACAATGTTCCATGCAAATTAATAAACCACCTTCATGGTTAAAAGGCCTGACCTAGCCTGTCAGTCACTACTATTGCCTAGCTCAACATCAATGCCTTCCATATTCCATTTAAATAATACACATTTCAAGCATGTGGATTTGCAACTTGGCAGCATTAGCATCCAAGAGGAAAGGGCAAGTCTCTGATCAACAGAACACATGATGGATTTATTTTTGTTTACTCGTTAGCTTTATTCTGCCTTCTCTCCAGGAGTTCAGGGCATCTTACGTGAGGACTACCCTTTAATTTAATTAATTAATTTAATTAACAGAAAGCCAGTTTGGTCTAGTGGTTAAGAATCCAGGCTAGAAACAAGGAGACTGTGAGTTCTAGTCCCACTTTAGGCACAAAAGCCAGCTGGGTGACTTTGGGCCAGTCATTCTCTCTCAGCCCAATTTACCTCATAGGGTTGTTGTGGGGAAAATAGGAGGAAGAAAGAGTATTAGGTATGTTCACCTATTTATAAAAATAATAAAGGTAGGGATAAAAATATTTTTTTAAAAATATCCCACCCATAACCTTGTGAGGTAGGGTAGAATCAAAAAGTGTAACTTGCTCAGTCACCTAGTAAGCTTCCATAGCTGAATCTAGATGTGACTCCTGATTGTCCAGGTCCTAATCCAAAACACTAACCCTTATGTTTCAGCTGGTAGATCAGGAATATATTAGCCAACTATACATGAGAACTGAATGAGTGTTCAGTCTGTAAATATGAACTGGAAACTGGGAATGGGGCAGTGGGGGGAGAAGAATGAAAGCAGCAGGCTTCATTGGTGTTTCCTCTTCCAAAAACTATTGCTATATTCAAGTCTAATGAACCATCAGGGATGCCCCCACCCCAATAACACTAATTTATCTTCAGTCAATGCTGTCCAGATCTACATTAAGGCAACACGAGGTTTGTGAAGCAGTTGCTGTACAAGCTGTCTAGACAACATGAAAATTGTCACAAATGACATCTAAGCACAATTAGCTGAGAAATTGTAATTTCCATTCTGTTTTTCTGCTCACTAGGAGAATTGCATATTAACATCCTCCAGATTGTCAATCAATGCTTTGGTGATTAAGATTAACTCAGCACAAGGAATGATGCTGTAGACCTCACTTGCTAAATTAGCCCATGTCTTATTTTCTTCTTCTTCTTTTAATATCTGAGGTATAAAACTGCCATCTGTTCAACAGTGCTCTCTGTTGTGCTCACAACAGATTGCCTGCCTTCCAGATATTAGCACCTGTAGAAAGAGCTTTGCAACTGCCACTGTTCTGCTCAATATTATTCAAGGATTGTAAACATGTGCTGCTGTTGAGAACCAAAGAAAGGATATGAAGGCCCTACTTATATTGATAAGACCTTTTAGAAGCAAGTTCTGATCTTTTTCCTCAAGATTATCGTGACCAAAATTATAATATAAGAAACTGGGATTAAAAAGAGCAAACAGAACGAACTACTGAGATGTAATCAGAAAATCTGTTAAGCTTCTAGCACTTCCAGAATGGAAAACCAGGGAATAGGTTAAAATATTCTGAAAACTGCTGTCATGTCGGGACCAAGAACCTGCAGAAACTAACTTGTCCAACATCACCTGCTCTAAGAAGGAATCAGAACTGGAATATTCAAGAACGAATATTCAAGTAGGCCAGTCCTACCTATATTTTGCACCTATTTCCTCAAATCTCAGGGAAGTATCACTCCTCCAAGAGATAGATATTTAATTTCTCCAGCAGAGATTTTTCTAAAGTGATGTTCATTCCTCATCCCACAGAAAAAAAAACAGTAATGGCCTGATATAACACATGAGATGAGAAGCTTCTAGAAGATCTCTTCCCCATATCAGTTCTGGGGAAACTTATCTTCATTTTAATCACAGGACTTTCATCTGCAATCTTGAGTTTGAAGTACAGTGTTCTTAGGCCAAGCTGTGCATTCCTGAGTTATAAATGTTAGAGTTTATAACCCATTTTGTCCTAGACATGCTTCCATCAGCTCTCATCTTGTATCCTCTCACTTGAATCACTGCTGCTGGGAATATGGAAGCTTGATGAATCAGGGCACAGCATGGTTGGCTGCAACTACATAGGAAAGTATTTTGAACTCCAGTGTAATTTCTCCACAGGCACATTAAAAGGATGAAAATCCCAAAGAACTTAGTGATTTTTAGGGCTATGTCAGATACTCTCCTTGTGTGTGTGTTTTCCCCTTTATTACCTTTTGTTCTGCAGCTATTACTAACTGTAGAGAGTAAAAAAGATTACCTTCATGGAGACATGCAAGAACTACTACCTAGGTAAAAGGGGCTGAAGCATTTTTTGAAGTCCAGAATGAGATAACATTTGGAACTGGCTCAGATATACTCTTCCTTCATTCACTGAACTATAAGGAGGAGAAGGTATAGCACATCAAACTTGCAAGATTATTACAGACAATCTCAATAAAAGTAGTGCTAGTCTTCCTATGGTGTTGATTTCCTGGTCTGGCCTACCTAATGGAGCTGACACTAACCTCCCTTGAGGATGCAAAAATGAATTAAGTCTCTAAGGTAAAGTAACTGGTAGAAAGTGGTATAGCATAGCACAGTCACTTGGTTAACGTAGGAACAAAAGGGCAAAATGATTTTTACTAAAAAGCAAAAACAATCGGTTTTTTAAAAGTTCACATTTGTACAAATTATCTATGTCCCATCAATACCAGCTTGTCCTGGCCCTAATATTATCCCAATCCTGTATCCTGGATAGAGGGAGCTATTCACAGACTTTGTCTCTGAGCCTCCCTTAGACCTGTGCTTCCACTTGCACCTCCCAAATATAACCTGGGAAGAGAAACTCAGTGTTGTCATCCTTTGATTGGCAGTTTCATCACCCAATTATCATAGGCTGTGTAAAAATCTCAATCTGGTGGTCTGCAGACAATTCAGCTGAATGCCTTTTCAAATGAAGCTGATGTTTCAGATCAAACCATTAACTTGAAACAGATCCCTCTGAATCAGTTCAATAATTCAAAAGAATTTTTGCAAATAGACCAAAAAATAATAAAAAAAAAATAGTTCAGAAAATTGATTTGATCCAATCTGACATTTTGAATCAAATCCTCAAACCAAATTGATGCTGATCTGCATACCCCCAGTATTTACCTGAAAATAAACTATTTTTCCCCAATTTACCTTTAAAATGGGAGGGTCATCTTAGAATAGGGAAAAATATAATGAAACCAGCAAATAATTATTTTCTATCTAATCCTCCTTTTGGAGGCATTGTCTTAAATTTGGGGGTGTTTCCCTTTTAGGTTAATATCCTGTTTATTACTCAAACCACTAATTAGCAATTGGCAACTAGTTTTATCTTAAGTTTGCAGAGACATCTAAATATTTATTTTTAAAATGACTGTACAAACCTGTGAGCGATATAATAAAATCTGCATATAAACTTTTGCATATGAATGAAACAATATTTTTGAAGAAAAAACTTTAGATTTTTCTGCTAGAATATGGATGGTACCTAATTTTAAAAAGTGTATTGTATTCCCTATGCTACATTCAATGATTTGTAAGTACTTGCTTAAAAATGGTACCCAACTATTTACAGAATCGCTTTCACTTTGTACCAGCAACTTGCCATTAGCTGACTATATTTCTCTTTGTATGTATCAAGATTTATCAGATACCCAGACACAGTGAATGCTATATGTAGCAGAGCAGCCAATGACTTCAAATCTTGTTGCTTTAGCTATGAACTCATTATATTGCCTTAGTCATAGTCTCCTAATGTCAGTATGAGAAGTAATAATACTGGCTTACCTTAGAGGGCTGATGAAAGGATTACAACTAGTAATAAATAGAAAAATACTTTGGCATGCTATTATTTAGCTATTATTAGATGTAGCACTGAGACAGCAGGAAATCAATTAAAACAACCATTTTTCATAGCAAACTATTGAGGCCAATTAGTTTGCCCAATATTTAAGTAAATGGATGATTTTCTAAATAGCCGCTTACTGCCATTCCACATGAACTCTCCCTTTTTATATGTAACCAATTAATCAGAATTAGGATGTGACCATGGCAAACACAGACTTGGAAAGATGGATCCAAGGTCAACGGGAAAGCCAGGAAGCATGGAGGAAAAATGTATTCTATATCCCAGTTGAAAGCTGAGTTAGGATTAACATCTACAACTATCAGATTATTCCAATGTTTGCTTGATAAACAGCTCCACACAAAAATAATAAATTGCAATAAATATGTAGTGAGACCAATGGGTCAAAAGCTAAGATACATGAAGGTGCAAATGATCACAAAGCTACTGCTATTCTCAGCCAGTTTTTGGCAAATTTCATAAAATACTTACAGGAAATTTTCATAATTACTTTGCATGCAAGAAGGAAAAGAAAGGTTAAAGGATGAATACAAATGAAATTCCATTCTGAAAATCTGATCACTTGACAAAGGAGGAAGTGTTTGCTTTAATAAGAATGCTTCATACTTGAGGATCTCCCTATAGAAAAAGTGTTTATTTCCATTTCAAGAAGCTTTACTACAGGAAACTCATTTGAGTTATTTAGGGAAATACTATGTACAGAATTAATCTCTCTAATTTGACAAAGTAGAATATATAAAGGACAATTCAGAAAAAGTATCAGGGTAATATTAAGAAGCAGAAACATTTTTATATTTACAATACCACTGAGGTTTGCTAGGTAGGCTAAGATACTGCTAGACTAGCATACTGATTACAACCACAGATCTGACCAATATTCTATATGCTATAATTTTTGTTTTAGTACAATTCTGTAAAAATTCTCTTTTAACCACAGCTTGATAAGAATACTACTGAGGATGATTAAACCAAGCATAGCCAAAGCTGCTATCATAACAGCATTGTATTTTTTCCTTGTTTTTAATGGCTTTATTTGTAACCACCCAGAGTTGTTGGGATCTGGGCAGCACATAAAATATTATTATTATTATTATTATTATTATTATTATTATTATTATTATTATTCAGTATGCAATATACAGGTATTGATAATATTCCTTCCCCCACTCCCTACTCCCAATTAATGGATACCTGAACTAAGGAGAATTTACAACAAGGATTTGAGACCCATAAAAATGCAGAATACTACAAAGACTCAACAGCATACTTCAGAGTTATACAAACAGTATCTCAAATCTGCTTTTGGACTTTAAGAAATAAATCAACAAGTACAATCTACCACTATTTAAACACTTGAGTTTCATTCTCACACCTTCCTGTTTTTGCAAGCTAAGTTCATTCATTACTGTTTTCTTAACAGTTGCTGCATATTTTCTTAAGGCCACCTCTGTACCCTTTTATACCACCTTCCCTGTTAGGCTCATACTCCCCTCTCATGCACAAAGTAGACACAGGAACTGTGTTATGGGAATGAATTACAGCTCACTTGACCACTCCAAGGTCAGCAGACAAGTCTTTCAGCACAGAGGTAGATGGAGCTGGAAAGTCCCCCCCTTCCTTCCTACTGCATGATGGCCTGTTCTGGATAATCTATTGTGTTGGGAAGCAGAGTCCTCTTCATCCTGCCTACTGGTAACAGTGGCAGATCACAAGGATGGGAGTTGTGTGGGAATTTCAGACGAAACTGGTGTACAAAGCATGGGGCATGGACATCTGTAGTGCTTTCCCGGTTTTCCAGATTCAGAGTAGTCCTTCCAGTGAACTAGATATTCCAATAATTTTTCCCTATGTCTAGACTCCAGAATACATTCTACTTTATACTCTTCTTCCCCATCCACCAGAAAAAAAAAGGGGGGGCAGGAACAGCTTTGGAATGCAAGGGGCAGAGGGCTCCTCTAGCACAAGCGGCAATCGAAGGAAAACAGAATGAATTGTCATTAAAGCAGGCAGCGCAGATGAAAAGGCAGATTTAATTTGTTGGATAACTGGGAAGGGGCCAAGGAACTTTGAGTCCAGCTTTTTGGAAGGTTGGGCTGAATAAGAAAATTCTGCAAGAGGCAACAGCTCAGTCCAATTGTCCTGCTGGTAACACATACATAGGACTTCAAGTAATGTTCCAGTACAGGCAATCTGTTCCTAAGTTTGTCTTTAAGTCAAATCTGTAGGTAAGTTGGAACAGTTATTTAGCATCAGTTAGTCAAATGTTTGTCTTAATATATCAAATATATTTTACCTTTCTATATAAAACACATGCATATAAAACACTTAAAAAACACTTTCAAATACACCAAAACATCTTGCATACCTGAAGAGGCATTCATGATCCGACTTAAAATGGCAGATGGCGTTCTCCTTCCTTGAGCTGATGAACCGCTTTAATATAACAGGCTTTATGGCAGTCCATTCATAAGTACCAGTGGTCCATAAATCGGACATTCTTAACCCGGGGACTGCCTGTAATCTCTCTATTTACCCATTAGAGCCTGGATGACTCAAGGATCACAAATGAATCTTAATGTCTAATAGCTGGAAGAGAGCTTTCCAAAATTTGGACGTAAACTGAGATTCACAATACAAAATCACATGAGTCACTAAGCCATTGTACCTAAAAACGTGGTCTAGAAAAAGTTACGCTGTTTCCTGAGCCTATGGAAGGCATCTGCAAGGAATGAAATGAGCCATCTTGGTAAATAAGTGCACCACCACAAAAATATTCATATAACCCTGAACAGCAAGAAAATTGTAATAAATTCCATGATCCCATAGTAGCAAGAGTGAAAGTAGGGGCTGAAGCTAGCCAGCTTTCCAGGAACAGACAATGCAGTGACAAACACAAGATGAAACATAATCCTTGATATTTACTCTCACATTCAGCCACCAGAACTCTCTGAGTACCTGAGGCAGAGTTTTAAACACACCTTCATGTCCAGCAGTTCTGTTGTCATGGCAGAGTTGCAATATCTTTTTCCTTAAAGGAAGGGAAACATATAAAACAACTATCCATCATTCAGAGTAAAAGGTGAAAAATCAGTCGGTGGTCTCTCTTGAGGTCATCTATCCAAGCCCTGGCATATGCAGCTGCTAAAGTTGCACTCTAAACTGATCTAGCAGACCTACGGTTGATCTCCCTGCCTCCAATCTTTCCAGAAATCTCATCCTTGGGGAGAGGGAAGGTAGCTTGGCTGCAGTATTGCAATAGGGAGAGAGGTGAACACGGAAGGTCATATACAGGTTTACATAGTAGTGTATCCAGTAGCTTGTTCTGTGAGCCAGGAATATAGGTGATAAAGACATTCAAACAGGAAAAAAAATGTGCCCACCTGATCCACCGAGGTATAAGGGATTATGCTTTTTGCAGGATTTTCAAATACTATGCATTACCTACTGTGGAGTGGACAGACTGCACCTTCAAAAAAAATGCCTCTGCACCTTCAAGAAAATTGCTGGAATGCTGTCTTTACTGCAAGCAGCCCTTTATTGAAAATGTCATACAGGTAGTCCTCGTTTAGTAACCACAATTGGGACCAGCAGCTCTATCGTTAAGCAAAGTGGTCGCTAAGTGGGAAATCACATGATTGTAACTGTGCCTTCCTTCTTCCTCACACCCCCACCCTTTGGAATGCTCACTGGGGTGTTGGGATAGCTGGCTCACAGCTGCTGCCTGTAACTGACAAGACTAAAGAATTTCACACCTTAGGATTTTGTTTGCCTCCTAACTGCTCCCCTGCCCTTTGGAATTCTCACCCCAGAATTGGGATAATTAGCAAGAAGGGAATTCATGTTTGTATTTACATTCATTGGAGAGGAAGGGATTACAAGAGGATAAGCAGGCACACAATGGGGAATACACATTGAAAGTAACGCATTGGTGCCGGCAGCCCCGAGTGTGCTTGGGGCTGGGAGCCACAAGCAGCCTCAGCAAGCAGTTGATGTATTTCTCATTGTGTGTCTACTTAATCTCTTGTAATCCCTTCATCTCCAATCTCTTTGCTTTGCAAGTGGGAGAGAAAAAAATGGGTCAGGCACAGGACAACGTGTACAGCAATGGTGATTACATGACTGAGGGATGCTGCAAAGGTCATAAATATGGGCATTGGTTGCAAAGTTATTGTTTATGCACTGTTGTAACTTCGAACAGTCACTGAATGAGGCAGTCAGTAAGCAAGGTTTACCTATAGTTGTAGTTCTGTACAGGTGGAACAGGCAATCTGAACTAAAATGCACATGGCAGGACATCCTCCTCCCCCCCGGCTCTCTGCCTGGAGGAATGGCCCCCATGCAACATCTGAAGCAGCTGTTTGCACCATGAAAAAGTGGGTCTGGATGCTTGAACAATGCCTATGAAAAGCATTTTCAATTTCTTATTTACTCCTGCTTGATCTTGATCTTGACTAGACCATTTGAACCTAAAACTATAATTGAGACAGTACTCTCATACATTCTGCAAAGTTACAGATGAATTTTCTATAGAAATTAGCAAAGCCCAGAAAACACTGTTCAACCTTCACATTTTTAGGTTCTTGCCATTAGAGAATGAACTGTATTTTTTCAGGATCCATTTGAATTCCCTCAGTTGAGATCCCAAATAATTCAATTGGGGAAGATCAAAAGCATATTTTTTCCAACTTAGCCCTAAGACATTTCTGATGAGTCTCGTGCAAAGCTAGGCCTTGTGAAAAAATCAGTATGGCATCCAAGTACACAATTATATATTTGTCCAAAATATTTCATTTATGAATCTGGAAAATAATCTGCTGGACAATCAGCCAACCCATAGGGCATTACTGTGTGTTCAATTTTGCCTTATCCTATATCAAATGTTGTTAAATATTTGTGGGTCTCTTCCATTCTGATCAAGTTGCCTCTTCAAACGTTCATCCTTTAAGGAATTAAAGAAATTTAATCCTTAATGAAAGAATTTCCTCTAAAGTGACTAACTCTTGACTAGAAATAGGATATTCTCTTAGCTGAAATCTGGGCTTCCAGGTTCAAGTTGATGATGCAGTTTCACACCCAATGAGGCAATGCAGTTGCTTCCTTCTCGCAAACATTTCAGCAAAGTCTGCGTACTTTTCCAGCAAGGCAGGAGATTCAGAGAGCTGAGCAGGATAGCAGGATGAAGGATAACAGTGAAAAGCTCGTGAACAGTGCCACTGACATTCTGGGTAAAGAAAAGAAATTGTTCCCTGCCCCCAGTATATATCTGGATTGTGTATTTGCAGCCAATCAATACCTAGCACTATGGCCACATGTAAGGAAGCTGTAACATAAAATGGTAAGAATTCTGTATATCCTTTATTGTCAGTTGCAAAGGTGCAGTGTTTTGTAACAGAGGACCACTTCTAAGCGCTTGTCCATTAATTGCTTTCACAAGCAGAGGTTTTCAAGTATCTACATGGGTAAATTAAACGTTTGCACTGTGGTCTCATCTATGAAACTTGCTGTGGTCCCCAAGTCTTTAAGAGCTGAGAGTTTAAATGAAAAGTAACAGGAATAGTTAAATGTACTTGCCTGTTGTGACTGCCTGAGCGCTCCTTAATTGTCTGAGAGCCCCTCTGTCAAGCTCTTGGCAGGGGGAGGCCTGCAAAGTTTCCAAAAGTTGCAGCTTTGGAGCAAGTTGGGGACATTTTCTTGTCATGGTTCCACAGGTGTAACATTTAGCAGCTGATTCAGAGGTCTGAACTTTATCTGTGTAAGATCTGGCTAGATGTCTGAGGGATCCATAGTAGAAACATAAGCTAAGTCTCTCCTTCTCTGTTTCTCTGCTAAGGACAGAAATCTCTTTACTGTTCCCATTTGCATTGGTACTCCAGTGTCAGAGTCTGAGGCAACCACAGGGAGAGGGGTTGTAAAATATCCTCCCCTTGCCATTTCTCTGTGCCTCAACTCTTCCAAACACACATCAATTAACACACAACAATGGAATAGCTCTTCCAAGTTCTCTGGGGTGCCTTGTCTCACTAACTCATCTCTCAGTTTATGAGCAATTTCTTTTCAAAACTGGTCAATCAGAGCAAAATCATTCCACCCCACATCTTTGGCAAATAATTGAAAATCCAATATGTACTCACGAACTCTATGTTTACCTTGTTTCAACTTGCAAATCTCTTGATTTGCTGTTACTCTTATGGCTGTATTGTCAAATGCAGCTCTAAATCTTTGCATGAAATTCTGGTAATTGTCTAGTAATGGATCATTGCCTTCAAAGATGGGCAAAGTCCATCTGGTTGCACCTTCTTTCAGAAAATTCAAAACACCTTGATGTGATCTGTAAGAAATTCTGCCAATCAACCCACCATAAGCAATTTATAGAGTCAGGAAAGTCAGGAACTGATCCTGGGCTCCTCCAAACTTCCCTGACAAGCTCCCATGAGAGCGCAGGAATATTGTCCAGGTTGCTAGGTGTAGAGACTAAGGAAGATGAACTTGACAGATATGCAGACTCCATTGCCAAGGCAACAAGGGCTAAAACAATGTTGAAGACCAGAACATCCAGATAAGGATGTCTGGAAGTGGCTCAGACGCCTCCCTAATTCACTGAACTATAAGAAGGAGGAAGTACAATACAGACTTGCAAGATTCTGTTATTATAGCCAGTCTCAATAAAAGTACTTCTAGCTTTCTTGTGGAGTTTATTTCATGGTATGGTCCACCTAGTAAGACTGACATCAGTTGCTGTACTGCTCTTGGCTGATGCAAGCCTTGCACCATGGCCAGTTTTGACTCAGAGGATTCTGACACTGAGAAATCTGCCTGATGGACTTCAGAAGGAAGTTATGGCCACTCAACCATCTGATGCTAATCTGGACAGCAACCATTAGGTTTTGCCTGCAGTCAGAGGCTGAGAAACTAGAGTTGGAGCACCCACCCGCTTCCAGAGCACAGCATGTACAACAGCAAGCAGAACAATGGCACTCAGCAAGTCTCCTTGCCTGGCAAAAGGATAGCCAGCCTTGACTGAATTCACCAGCATGGGCTCTACTTAAGGGCTGCCACTAGCCTGGTTGCCCTTGTTGGAAACAACCAGCCATTCTACCTGAATGTTGTGTGCCCGAAGCCTTGGATCTCTTGCATTCAGAAATTCTGTCTCTTAGATCCCAGACTGACTGATGACCTAGGTCTCTGAACTGTGACCTGCCTATGCTTCCACCCACTGCTTTGGACTCTGGTCACTTGAAATTTATTGCAGGCAAGCTTTCAAGGGATTTGGGACTTCTCTAAACTGTACATACACCTGCACACTTGCCCTGCCTGCCACTGTCTTTAATTGCTCAATTCTAAGTAAAGTCTGTTGCAACTTAACTTCTCTCTGTGCGTGAATGTCTGGACTGGGGGACAGGACATCTTGTCCCACATGGCATTATGCAGATTTGTTATTTGTGTATGTAATAATGCTTCAACAACTTGTTCAGTGAACAGTGGGGTACCTTGAGGATCAGATGCCATCATCACAATCAAAGGCAAGGTTCACTGCTTCTCCAAATAGAGAGTAGGAGACTTTCAAGATTGATTTTGGCCCTTCAAGGGAGACCATATCAAGAAACAGGCACCAAAAGAAATACTAAAACTCTATTTTATGGATATAGGCTATAATAATAGAGCACTAAAAGCCTTACAGCATTTCTCCTTCCCTCAAGGTAGGGCAATCTTGAGTTTCTTTCTCATGCTTTCCTGTTTTCCCAGCTACAGTCAAGTTTTCCTAATGGTTGCCACATATTTTCTTCAAGGACGTCTCCATACTCCTCTATACCTCCCTTCAGTTCATTGCATAAACCTCTTATACTCAACTAATTCTTAAAACCAGACATAGAGAAATCACTAATTACCAGAAGTCACCATGCATTTCATAGAATCACAGAACAGAAGGGTTGGAAAGGACCCTGGAGATCTAGTTCACCCTCTGCCTAGTGTAGGAATCCACTGCTGCAGCATCCCTGACTGATCAGTATCCAACCTCTGTTTAAAAACCTCCAATGAAGAGCCCATCATTCCTAGAGGCAGCTTTTTCTATTGTTGAACAGCCCTTACCATTAGAAAAAAAATCCTCATATTTCACTGAAATCTACTTCCTTGTAACTTAAGCACATTGCTTCTTGTCCTATCTTCTGGATAACTCAGTTCACTACTCTGCCCCATCTTCTACATGACAACCCTTCAGACACTTGAAGACATATATCATGCTTCCCCAATCTTTTCTTTTCCAGCTAAATACATCCAATGTCTCCAATCATTCCTCTTAAATTTTTCTTTCCAAGCCCCCTACTATCTTGGTTGTTCTCTTTTGATCAAGAACAAATCCTGCCAGTCTAACCTTATTTCCTTTTTTTTTAATCAGATAACCTCCTTGATAAATTGTGGTGTTCTGCAGACATAATATGGTTGACTTCAGCAAAACATGGGACAATGTCCCATAACATGCTGATTAGCAAGCTACATTAAAAGCATTGGTTGGACAGAATGATTATGAATATACTATATTCATAAAGGCTTAAATTACACAGGTAGACCCCAGTTTAAAAACGAGTTTGGTTCCCAAGGTCTGTCCTTACTTAAGTCGAATTTGTATGTGAGCAGAACAGCATTATTGTGTAATACTGTACAAGTAGTATTGTGTAATTAACTCAAACCATCGTGTATTTAACTCAAATCATTGTGTATTTAACTCGAATTTTGCTACAATAGGCTCTGTTCTTAACTATAGATCATCCCTAAATTGGGTGTTCTTAACCCAGGGACTACCTGTATTCAAACTGTGTTCATCAATGGTTCCTTAGCCAGTTGGAGAGAGAGAGAGAAATCATGTGGGGTGCCATAGGGATCTGTCTCTTCAACTCTATTCTTCAACCTCTACTCTTCAATATTTTTATTAATGACTCGGATGAAGAGGTGGAAGGTATCCTCATCAAACTTGCTGATGACATACAATTGGGTGAGATAGCTAATACCCAAAAAACAGAAATAAAATTTGAAATTATCTTTAAAGATTAGAAAAATGGGCTGAAAGTAACAGGATGTAATTTAATAGAGACAATTAGAAACAAAAATCAAATGCATATGTATAAGCTCAAGACGCCTAATGTGGAAATTGTCACCGTGAAAAATATCTTGATGGCAGTCTAATATGAGCCAACACTATGATATAGCTGCAAAAAAGGCAAAAACAGTTTTTTTCCTATATCAATAAAATTATAATTTCTACATTATACTTTATTCTACATTGGCCAGATCCCACCATAAATAAATTATCCTAGTCTAGCAATGAGGATGATTAGGATACTAGAAACTAAATCCTATTAAGAGAGATGGAACAAACTGGATATGCTTAATCTTGAGAAAAGGTAACTTAGGGGGATATGATAGCACACTTCAAATACATGAAAGAATGTCACACAACAGAAGATAAAATTCTCTCTCATTCCTGAGTGCAGGACTTGAAACGATGGATTTAAGCTACAAAAAATTAGATTCCAACTGAATACTAAAATATACCCTTCCTTACTAAGTTTATCAGTGGTATCAATTACTGAGAACAGCACTGGGCTCATCTTCATTGCATAGGTGCAAGCATATACCAACCAGCTATGAGTCTGCAATGCCTTAATTTAGATTCCTACACCACCAGGGTCTACATTGCCTAAACAGCCCCTTCTGACTCTATGATACTGTTTGTATGATTCTAATCTCAGGAACTGGAAAATGAGTCTACAGGTAATGAAAAAATGCAAAAAGAGAGAAAGCATCCATATAATATGATTCTAACTACAGGATAAGTAATCCCTACTCTGGAAGAAGATGAGGTCCTATTGTTTTTCTGATCACTCCAGAGAACTGTAAAAGCAAACAAAGATATTTTGAACTTTCAGTCACCTAAAGCTTTTGAGATATCAAAAATCAAAGGATCAATTAACAGCAAAAAGAAGCATTCTGAGTATGTGGAGGGGAGGGAGAGGACAGTGGTGGAAGAACCAGGACAATGCCAATTGAAAAAGGTTCAACCCAAACATGAGAATGATATCTGTAAGTTAGAGAGTGGCTCCATGGGGAAGAAGAAGATCCAGGCTCTATGTAGCAGATTCCATCATTTTCATCATTTCATCTACAGTTTCTAACAGAATTGATTCTGCCATTTTTCTTCATCCATGACATCTGGAGGCTGCTTACAGCCATTACAGAAACATAAAAATTGACTGATGGGCAAATACTGCAATGAAATAATATTTCTGTTTGATAGATCATGTTATGTTTTAGGCAGTTTGTGATAATCTGTTGTCACCCATGGCTCTGTAGCATCTTGTCATGTATGCACTCAAGCATTTAAACAGATACTGTTCTTTTTGGTTAGTAGCAGAACCTGAGAGTAGAATACATAACAAAACCTTCCCACAGGTAGTATTTTCCCATAGAAGAAAGGGAAGCTATTGCTGAGCTGGCAAAGAAGGTAGAGACTTAAAAATAAGAAAGTCTTTTGGGAAGAAGAACTGTGGAAGGGGAATGAAATGAAGATGTAAGGATTGGCAGCCCATGATAGATTTAGACAGCATTGGCTGTTGAAGACCTGCAGTTGGTTTTAAGAAAGCAATGTTGGCTAGTGATTCTGAGAAAGACTTGGAATTTGGAGCTGCTGAAAGGGCACAGGCTCAAGAGGAACTTAGATCTCCTGAAGTGATCCAGGGCAAGTTCCTGAGAAGATCTCAAACAGTTGCAGGTTTCAGAGTAGCCTGAAAACCACAAAGAGGAGGAGACACAAGACATTTCTATCTACCACAGAAGGCATTTCAAAAGTTGAAGACAGAGACAGGAGAGACCATGTTCTAGCAGCCAAAAAAAGAGTCTGAGCCTGAGAGAGAGACTGCAAGCTAGCATAATTACCCTTATTTATCTCAAAGTATGAATAGAATATAGGAGTGACAATATACCTATTTAGCCAACATGATAGATTACACACAAAAACAAGGTAGACTTTACCGGATGCAGAAAGCTTTTCTTTGCCTTTAGGGATCCCTTTTAAAAATGCCTGTGTGAGGTTGCAGGGTGTCAGGTGGCAAATAAACTTTGAATAATAATAATAATAATAATAATAATAATAATAATAATTATTATTATTATTATTATTATTATTATTATTATTATTATTATTATGCTACTGTTATCAGTATGACAGGGAAGAAGGAACCTAGGAAAGAGCAGCTATAAAGTAATGAAGCTTAGGAATGAAATTAAATGCATGTTTTGCTTTACTGTAATTTGTACTGTAAATTTAAAATTTGGTAATTTTAAAAAGATAAATTCACAAGCGGTATTTGCATGCTGTGCCTGAAAGCTCATAGGAACCCCCAAGTGTTTCTGAATGTAGCTTTAGGTTTCAAGCTCAGAGTTTAACACGTCTATCAACATTTTCCCATTTTTCAAAATCACATACAGTTCTAGCATTCATAAGCACTCAAATGAAAGGGGAGAAGGGGAGCTGAACTCCTTCAAATCTCAAAAATTCAGTTTCCTAAAACCATCATATACATTCTTCTATTAAATATAAACAACCTGAAAGCAGTAGTTAAAAACAATGGAGTCACTGACACAACTGCATGAACCCTTACAGTTGTAAAGACAGACTAAATCACATATGAAGTATTGACAAGGAGTGGTTGTTTAAGAGGTAGAGATTTTCCCTCTGTTTTTTTTTCCTAATAGAAAGTTAGCTCAATTTACATATCACAAAACCATAACAAGTGCACAGAGATAATAGCAAGAAGTTCCCATATTGTTATTCATAAGATTTCTACATCTGAAATTTCAGCTTAGCACATGCTTTAAAAAAGTCACCTATTCCAAATTCTGTATCCTAACATCCTAAGGTGCTATAATATATAGTTTAAAGTCTTCTACAAACCCAAAGGGTTCATTCACAGAGAAAGTTACCCACTGCTCTAACTTTGAACTGTTCCAGTCAAACTCTACTAGAAGCAGGTAACTGTTTTATCTCTACATGGAGAGTGATTTCAACATTTATTTCCAGCTTTCAAACAAGAGGAGACACACTTAAAAGAAAAAGTATTGCAGAAGTACAGGAGATGTATTGTATAGATCAGGGTTTCTCAACCGGGGTTCCGCGAGATCTTGGGCTGTAGCGTGCGCAGACCCCGGGTGGAGGCAGGGATTGTACATGCTTATGCAAGTGGGGAGGTGAGAAGTGAGGAGGAAAGGAGAGAGGAGCAGCAGGTGGTGAGAGAGTGTCCGAGAGAGAGAGAGAGAGAGAGAGAGAGAGAGTCCGAGAGAGAGAGAGAGAGAGAGAGAGAGTCAGAGAGAGAGAGAGAGAGCCAGCCCTCCTGCTAGGGCTCTCCTTGGCGGTGCCTTTCTGCAGGCACCTGCCTGCCTTTCTGTAGGTGCACATTCTGCCTTTCTGCAGGTGCAGCGGCCCAGGGGGCTCTGTCTCAGGAGTGGGCACAGGAGATCTGAGGCTGGGCTGGCCCAGGCACCAGTGGCAGCAGGAGCCTCCCATAAAGGGGGGGGGGAGGCAAGGGAAAAGAAAAAGTGGTGGTGGTGGTGAAGGCTTTGGCATCAGGGTGCCAAGATTTCAGGAGAGGTTGAACAGTCCAAACATTAAGGGGAGGGGTGTTGGAGGTTGCAAGGCATCAGCCTCCTTCTAGTCTTGCAAAGCGGTTCTTGAGAGAGGAGGTGGAAAGGAGGGGGCTAGAAAGGAGAAACTGGATTTGGGAAATGAGGTGCTGGTGCCATAGGCAAAGGGAAGGAGGCCAGCCAACCCGACTCGGCATGCCAGCATCTTCTGCATCCCTGCGATGCATTTTGCAGTTTTCCTTCATGACAGTTTGATATACCACTCAAAAACTGTACACGCCCTTAAAAGTAGCCCATAACCAAAAAAACCCCACAATTTCCCACAACTGACCTCCAAAATTCAAGTTCAGCCCAGAATTGAGTATTTGTACAGCAAAAAAAAGCACAGGTTTCACATTAAAGAGGTACGTTTCATTCTTTATTTTTAGCTTAACAACACTGTTAATGCATGTATACAGGCCTATACATGAAACAAATATAATAATTTTGTAACTTCTAGCCTATATTTGAGACTGAATGTGCAGGGGTTCCCCAAGGCCTGAAAAATATTTCAAGGGTTCCTCTGGGGTCAAAAGTTTGTGAAAGGCTGGTCTAGATAATGAATAATTCTTACCTTGCCCTTATCTAACTATGCCTCCAAATTTTAATTCAGAAAAAAATAAACAAATATTTCTCACACATGAGAAATTCTGGAAACATAAGATCTACCAGAACAGAACCCTAGTCTTTTGCTTCAATTGTCATTTTTTCAGAAGTTTTACTGAGCCAGGCTAATTGTTCTTCTAGTTCAGTATTCTATATCCAAAAGCTGCAAGATCTTAGCAATTACTTGGGGTAGGAAGGAGAACTATTTGTGCATCTTTGGAAGATAACCTTTTCTATTTAGTTTTTTTTTTAATTATTTCTTTTTTAATGAAGAAAGAATGGAGTCAGCCATTAACTAAATCTGCAGCAATTCAGAGTTACTGGAATAATCAGTTAAGTAAACATGCAAAAAATAACAATTAGAACACACATTACTCAATAGAACAGTATGACTAAATTGGAGAAAACAAAAATCGTCACTTTTCCATTTAAATCATTAATGTACTAGAGGTCCCCAGATAATGGATCTCAGATTCATAATGAATCTCTTCTGAAAATGTTATAATGATCTGCAAATAGCTAAGTTAACTTGGTGCCAATAACAAAGTCTAAAACCTACTGGAACAGATTTTATAGACAAACAGCTTTATGTTGCTACAAAATATAAAATTAGCACAGCAGGTAAGTGGTAGGTTAATTTAAATGCCAAATTCACCGAATTCAGAGGAGGAACAGAAATATACCGCTAACTCATCTACTAAAATAAGAAGATGGACATTCAAAATCACAGTATTTCAGCACTGGAATGGCTAACTGTAAAAAAGGCTCCCCAGAAGTGAAAACCTTTCCAGTGCAAGGTGAACCTGTTTTATTCCCCCAAGCCTTTTAAACAATTTGCATTTTAAACAAGGTAGAAGTACATTCTTCAGAAGCTACAGTTAATTTCATGTTCCTGTCAAAGACAGCTTTTCTACATGTTTTAGAGTTTTTTAAAGTATTACTAATACTTATCTCATAAGGTATCCAGGAAACACATACTGATTAAATAAAATATACATAATAATACTGACTCATTTTAAATCAGGGTCTCCTGTTCCATTTTAGAACTATAAAAATTTTAAGATTGCTATATGCAAAGTAAGTATGGCTAACACCGATCCCTCTCCTTTATCAAAAAGAATGAAGTACAGCTTCTGTATCTAAAAACTAAACCCATGGGTACTCAGCAGTAGAAGACTCTTCCTTCGTTAAAGGCAATCTTCTCTTAGAATAATCCCTTCAGAACCCTATAATAAATACCCACTATTACTATACTATTACTATGCTTTTACTGTTGTTTGGTTATTATTGGACTGAGAATACAGCACCAATTTATTTTCATCAGTCTCACAATCACAGCTAGAACTTTTCCTTTTAACTGATGGTTTTCTTTAAAGACCACCAGAAACCACCTATTACACACTATACTATTCTCTTCCATGATATTGAGGGAGTGTCTCTCTCTTTGAACAATCAGGAATTCTGAAGAGGTGGTCTATTACACAACTTTGTTCATATGTATTCCAAACAAAAGATACCTTTTTTCATAATATACAACTATTGTTTACTGTTTCATGCAGCAAACATTTGTAGTGTATACATAGTGGAACATATGTATCCATGCATTTCATCACCTGCTATCAGTACCTATTAAGATGGAATAACAACCCAGGAAAGTTCACACGAGCTACTTCTTGCAACTTATCCAAGTTATATAACTGACTAAAATGTCTGTCCATGATGAAAGAATAAGGAAAACGTTCTTGACAATTCTAAAAAATTATCCTCCTTCCCAAAACAGGCTCATCATCACTAACTTTTCTGTATGAAAATTCCCTGAAGAAAGAAGACTCCTATAGCAATGGCTATAAGTATTTGTATGATTTTACTGAATGTTAATATTACATGTAAGCTACCTTGTATCCTGAATGGTGGCTCACATAGAAATAAATAAATAAAAGAAACATTCATTTGCTTATAGGATGTTTTGGCATCTTGGAATCTGCGCAAGCTTAGCTTAGAATGACACAAACCCTTTAATCTGGATAACAAGCTATGATTACAGTGACTATGTAACAGTTCCTGTTTCTGCCTTAGGTTCGCTGACAGAATGACTAATCTACAGAAAGAGCAGCTCAGATATCAATCTGCCACTCCCAAGTGATGCAAGCGATAGCATGATGCCTTCTATCATCCTTTATGAAAGTGAACCATACATATTCCCACTAAATTTGAACAATAAAGAGAACCAAAAAAGAAGTAGCGAAACAGTAGGAGCAGTAAGCTTCTTAAAATAGGAAGCTAAAATGGTGAAAAAAGTTTGCTCAAATAGGATTCTCAAAAAATTGAGGAAACAACTGGAAAAAAATAAAAGCTTCTCTTACTTCCATCAGCAGTATTTTAGCATAACTGGGAATAGACAAAATGCCATTTCCCACATTTTACTGTCCTCATGGTTAACACTTGCTCGTGTGTGTGTGTGTGTGTGTGTGTGTATATATATGATCATGTAGAATATTTTGCAGTCATGAGAGAATTTCAAATGGTAAATCCTTACTTACTTACCTTTTTTTAATTATATTTTTCATATTAACTATCTCTGATCAGAATGAATTTGTTTTCACATACCATGACATCAGTCAAGAAGGAAAGGGGTAAGAAATCTATAAATGCATCTAATGCACAAGCTGCTATTACAGGTGCAGAAGAAATACATGCATTAATTAAGAAGAAAACATGTCAGATTAAATTTCTCTTTCTATGAAAAAGAGATTTGTAGAAGAAAAATACTTCTTCCCAAAGTATATTTCCTGAAGAAAAAGCAGAATGCTTTAGGCCTCAAATTCTGTTTTACAACAGTATTCTGATACCATGATTAGAGGAGAAACTATAGACTTACTGCTTAAAGTTTGAGAAATGCACCCTCTACTGGTCTGAAAGGAGAAAAACATTCTAATGCATAAAATCATAGGGCTACGCAGAGGATAAAGAAAAAATGTGATTTGGAGTGTATGTGGGATACATGTGGCACCTGCCAGGAACAACTTAAACCAAACATGTCTCTTCCCAGGAAAAGATGTTGCTAATTTTAAAAGTTCTCAATGTTCACACCTAATCACATTTTGACCTTTGAATGCAATTCTCTGTGCTGCCCTACTAAATAATGTACACAATTATTGTACCTGGATGTTCCAGGAAATTTAGGCCAGCTCACTCCAACACAGAGCCCTCCTGTATGACAATTCTAATAATCCTCAACCAGCACAGCCACAGTAGAGGTTGCAGTGCAAAATATCTGGAAGGTAGAAGACCGGGGAAAGTTTAGTCTATGTCACTGTTTGAAAGGTCCATGATCCAACTGGAAGAAAAAGATCTGTACACTGCTTTAATTTGGCCAAAAGAGCAGAATTATTTAAATAAAATAAGTATTTCACAGGAATGCTTTGGAGATTTAGCAAAACTCTCCCCTGAATGTAATTAAACAAAATTTAAAAGTAATTTAGGAAATGCATGCTGCCAGCAGGAAAACATGGTTTAGGGGTATGGGCAAGACAGGTATGATTATAAGGATTTCAAGATCAGCCAACATTAATTCACCAAATTAAGATTCCATATTTGCATTGTGTGATCATACCTCTGTGAAAAGGACAAAGAAATTCAGTAAACCTTAAACAGGCAATTTGGAAATAGATGAAATCAAATTCAAGTAGATTCAAATGAATGAAAGCTGCTGAAGTTTGAAATTACTTTGATCCTAATTTTAAATTATAAGCACATAATATTCAGCTATATTTTCAAGTCCCATTTCATTGAGAGGTTTTTCAAGAAAAAAAGAGAACAGTATGTGTGAACGGAACACCAGGTACCTAAACTTGATTATAGAGCTTGTAGACCTAGTTGATTTTAATTTTCCAAACAAATTCTTCATTAACCAATTACCTGATCATACCACCTGACCTAGCAAGCTATTAATTGAGCTATTTGAGTCAACTCTCTAAAATATTATGAAAACATCTGCTCTGCATATGTATATCTAGAACACAATCTCATTATTGCATGTGTTTGGGAAATAGTACGGGGACAGAATGATGTTACAAGCGTTTCTGAGTTAAAGTAATTTCCATATGGTGTTTTTAAGATATGCATGTGTCCTGAAAGAACAAAATAAGCTGAAATCCAGTTTAGGACTCAAAATATTTTTTTCCTGAAAAATTCTCAAGTCATGCTGGTAATTGGTGATCCACTTTGAAATCAAGACTTTATTCAACATCATGATATCAGCTCTCGACTGAAAGAGAAAGTAAGAAAGATAATCTGAGGAAAAGGTTGGAGAATAAAGGAAAAACAAGTGATAATCCCTTAAACTTTTACTGTCCCAAGTTTAATTTATTTTATTTATGTATGAAGCAAATTCATATAATTATAAATTTATATAATTTATAATTCTGGACAAGACTTACAGAAAAGTAAAACTAAAGGATATCTACATTTCTTGTTTTTTTCCTTATTTTTCTTGAATTTTCTGCTGCTCATTGAGAAACAGCACAAACATCAATCTGCTCAAAATTAAGAGGCACTGGCAAAGAATCAGTAAGGAAAAAGATATTAAATTCTTCTATCAAACTGAGGACCAGAATCTTGTCCTCTTATATACTAAGTATTTATTAAATTAGGGGTGGACAGAAGATTTCCATAGCCTATGTATGTCTAGTACCTGCTGGTTGTTGGGATTACTTACTTAATATGTTATTGATAAATTTATGAATTACTTTCTTCCTGCATTAAGGAATATGTTTTAAAACAGTTTCCTGTCCTATCTGCTGTATTTGAACAGCCTACCTTGTTTTGGGAAAGGAACATACAGGGCCCTAAAATTTCTAAATTCCAACCTACTGATACAAGAAGATTCAGGCATTCAGATACATTGGACCCAAACTGTTAATAGAGTGTAATATAGATAGATGGATATAAATTAATATAGATAACAGAACACTGAACTGGATCCAGAAAAGACTGAAAGACTATATAGTTGGTGGAAGACCAGTATTATAATGTATGATCTAAAAAAACAAAGCATAAATGAAGTAACAGACTGATTGCTGCATTTTGTATCAGGCAGAGATTTTGAACTTTTCAACAGCAGCCCCACAAAGAGAGCAGAGCAGTAATATAAATGAGAGTTGATTAAAATGTGAATCACTGTAGCCAGATGTGCCTTCGTCCCAAAGTTTTTTCCATTACCCTTCCAGCTATTTACTTGAATATCAAAATTAGCTTAAGCTCCTTAGATAACCAAAGGGCCTGAGCTCTGCATCCCATGAATAGATGCACAGAAAACAGTAAAATTGACCACAGGTTCAGCAACATGATCATCTATGATGAATGGAAAATCTCCCAATCTTCAGAATCGTTTAGTTCTACCTACACCTGCATTAGGTGCAATTAAAGGTTCTGGCTAACACCTTTAAAGCCCAATATGACTTAGGACCTGGATATCTATGGGACCACCTTCTCCCAGTGACTGGGAGATAGGGAAAGATGGGCTTTGTCTAGGTCCCCTCTCTTAGGGAATGTCATCTTCAGGACCCTCTCAGTAGAGGCTCCCATTCCTGGAAGAGCATTCCTATACCACTTGTTTATCAGAAAGCCATAAAACCAGGCTTTTGTGGAAAGGTTTGGGAATAGATTGATGATGTTGGGGAGGGGGGGATCCTGCTATGGGTTTGGATGTTGTGGCTGCTCTTCAGGATGCAACTGTTTTGTTTTGCTGTTGCTTATTATGGAGTTTATTTTAATGTTAAACCATTCATTTAGCAACCATTCAAAGTTACAATGGTGCTTAACAAAGGGACTTACAACTGTTCCTCACACTTATAACCGTCACAGCACCCACGCAATTGCATGGTTGCAAACCGGGCACTTGGCAACCAGCTTGCGCTTATGATTATTATTTATTATGATTAGGATGATTATGACATCCCGGGGTCACGTGATCGCCATTTGCAACCTTCCCAGCTGGCTTCTAGCAAGCAAAATCAATAACCACATGATTCGCTTAACAGCTATGGTGTTTTGTTTAATGACCACTGCAAAAAAGGTCGTAAAATCGGGTGCGGCTTGCTTAACAACTGCTCCACTTAACAACAAATTTTCTGGTCCCTATTGTGGTCTACCTGTATTTTTATTTTATTTTCTTGTAACCACTTTGGACCTTGTTGGATTGAGCAGCATATAAAATGTAGTCATAAATAATCTGAAAATGTGAACTAAGCATTAGGTTATATTATGTTGCAAATATATAGTAATATGGAAGCTAATTATAGTCTGCAATCCTATCCATACAAGCATGGAAGTAAATCCCACAGAACACAATGGAAGATACATCTAAGTAAAAATGTGTAGAAGAGCACTAAGGCTGAAAGACTTCTTGTATATGCTACTCAGTTATTTTCCTCTTGTCCACTATCATCACAATGAAATACTCTACATAGTAATACAGCAATATTTCCATAGCACAATCATCCTCAGGTCCAACAGATATAGAGACAGATGGTGAAAACATCTGTAAGCAAATAGTCCTGTCCTTCAAGCACCACCAGTCTGAAGATCCCTGGAAAAAATTAAAACTTCACACTTTTATTGCTTGAAAGCAGACATATGGGCTTATTTCATAATGTGTACACATCCCCAAAATCTTGCATAATGTATTCGCCAATGGACCAAAATCTCAAGGCTAAATCAAAATTTATATGCACAGGGTCCAGCTGCTTTCAAATTAAACTCTGTGGAGAGGTACATATGTTCTTTTTAATAAGGTTCTTAGTTATATCCTTCCATTAAGAAAATGAGACCAAGGAAGTCAATCATGAAAACCAATTAGAAGCTTATTAATGTCTATGTGATTAGCCTAAGATAATTAGGCAAGACCTCAAAGATCAGAACTTTCTTCACACATGGCTACTCTGTGAAACATGATCTAGCAGAGACAGCCTTCATTTAGCCATAATTAACTCCATTCACTCGCTGAAGACAAATGCTTCCCAAACATGTAAATTCTTAAACTGACAAACCAGCTCAAGGAAACCAAACTCAGAGATAGCAAACACAACCTGTCTTCATTATTTGTTTATCTAAACTTGCTACTACCATTTCAGTAACTGCATTACTGAGTGAGTTATTTGTTAGAGGACTTGCTAGAAGACAAGCAGAACTCAATGTTAGATTTAAACAAAAGATTAGGGCAACTCATAATCAATGAGACTTAATGGAAGTAAATGAAATTTACAGGAAGATGAATTTTGCTAAACAGAAATATTCTGAGAAAGGTAATAAACCAGACAAATTGCTGATCTATCTCTGTGAAAAGAACAACAGAAAATAATTATTGCTACTACAGGTAGTCCTCGCTTAATGACCACAATTGGGACCAGAATTTAGGTCGCTAAGTGATGCAATCATTAAATGAATCGTCATGTGACTGGATCGAATTTAACAACCTTTTTTGTGGTGATTGTTAAATGAATCATAACAATCGTTAAGCAAACCATGCAGTCATTAAGCAAATCACATTGATTTTGCTTGCTGGAAGCCAGCTGGGAAGGTTGCAAATGGTGATCACATGACTCCAGGATGCTGCAACTATCATAAGTGCAAGCTGGTTGCCAAGCGCCTGGATCACGATCACGTAACCACAGGGTCACTGTGATGGTCATAACTTTGGGTGCCAATCATAAGTCACTTTAGCGCCATTGTAACTTCAAATGGCTGCTAAACAAATGGTCGTTAAGTGAGGACTACCTGTATTTGGGAATGGAAAGGCATATGTATCAACCCCAGAGATAATAAATCAACCTGTTAAATACTACCCTAAATTATACAGAAAACAAACATTAAATCAGGAGATCAAAGAATACTTAAATACAACACAGATCATGAATTTACAGATCAGCAAAAGAAGTGCTTAATAAACCAATTACAGAACATGAAAAAAGAAACAATACAGAAACTGAAATTGAATAAAACCCCAAGACCAGCTGATTTTCTTGCAATATATTATAGGACCTTCCAAGAAATCTTGATGAAACCATTAACCCAGGTCATGAATCAGATATAACAACGTCAAGTATTTCCCTCCTTGTGACAAGAGGCTTTTTTTTTTTAATTTACAAAGCAGGAAATGTTCCAACCTATCCAAAGTCATAAAGGCCTATTTCTCTACTGAATGTAGATTATAGTTCTTTAGGGCTATAGTTGCAAGGAGATTAAATGGCTTTATAACTGATCTAATACATCCTGGCCAGATGAAATATGTTCTGAAGAAATACATGAGAGATAATATCAGATATGTTTTGAATGCCACTGAGAATATAAATCAGAAAAAAAAGTGGCAGAGAAAGATTTTGATAGATTGAAATGGCTCTTCATATACATGACTCTGAAGAAGATAGACTGTGGTTTGAATTTTCTCACATAGATAAAGGGCATTTATAAAGAACAAAAAGCTAAGATAATGCATTGTAACAAAAGGGGCAAGACAAGATTGTCTTCTCACTTCTTAAACCAAGGTATTAAATGAGTGGCAGAGACAAATAACTAATTTTATCTGGTCAAATAAAAGACCAAGGATTAAACTTAAGATTTGCAAGTAATAAAAGAATGAAGTGGACTAGCAGTACCAAATCATAAACTATATTATCAGGCTAGCTGCCTAACTTGGATTAGAGATTGGATTGTATCATATTATGGTTAGGTTACTTCTGCTGAGGGAGCAGAACCCCAGAAGGTTTGCATAAATATCTTGGAGTCAAACAGAAATGTACTATCTATAAGAGATCATTTAATTATAAACAGCATACTAAAAGTATGGGACAAGTACAGAAAAAGAATAAGCCCAGACTTATCACTCCTTGCTTTAACATTAAATGCAGTGGTACCTTGGGTTACAAACGCCTCTGCTTACGAACTTTTCAGGTTACGACCAGCTCTGGCCGCAAAAATTTACCTCGGTTTGCGAACTCCGCCTCAGGGTACGAACCGGATCTGCGGCCATTTTCCGCCGTGCCACGTGGTCTGCGGCCATTTTTCCGCCTGTGCCACGTGGTCCGCAGCCATTTTTCCGCCCGTGCCACGTGGTCCGTGGCCATTTTCCACCCGTGCCACATGGTCCGCGGCCATTTTTCCACCCATGCCATGTGGTCCGCGGCCGTTTTTCCGCCCTGCCGCGTGGTCTGCAGCCGTTTTTCCGCCCTTGACACATGGTCCGTGGACGCCAGAACGGATTAACGGTAATTACATTGAACCTTATGGGAAAATTTGCTTCGGGTTGCGAACAAATCGGGTTGCGACCAGAGTCACGGAATGGATTAAATTCGTAACCCAAGGTACCACTGTATTTTCATTAAGGTGAAAATTAAAAAAAAAAAAAAAAAGATCAGTGGAGATCCTGCAAGACTTAATTTTTAACAAAACTAAGATGAAACCTTTCAAGACTCTCTGGAATTGTTACAAATCACTTCAATAATTTTAATATTTCCAAATAAGCACCACAGTCTAAAAGGAATTACAAAAACAAGGTGGAATACTTAAGAAACTTGACTGAATTTGAAAAACTAAGAACATCTGATAGGGCTTATTTACAAGTTGTTACTGAAACACAATTTAGAAACTACACAAAGATCGCATGATAAAATGGATGTAAAATGTAAACAGGACAATTGATAGCAACAATGGGAATATCAATGGAAGACAAATACTTAATTTATTGTGAACACTGCACTTAAAAAAACTGGTATAAGATGCTTCAGTGTTAGTATATTACTCCAGTGCCAACTGCTCAAATAGATAATTCATATTAAAAACTGCTAGAAATGCAATAAACAGGTCTGATCATTTTTTCATATTTGGTGGAATGTTATAAAGCTCAACAATTCTGGAAGATGATCTATTATAGAATGAAACAAATCTTAAAGTTGAATCCTCTTTCCTGCCAGCTGTTTTTTCCACTAAATATCACCAAGTTTATATCCCTACAAAGTATATAGATTTGGTTTTGTATATAATAACAGCTGCCAAGATACTTTATTCTTCTTACTAGAAATCCATGATACATCTCCATATTCAAGATGTACTTCAACAGAACATACAATGTATTGCCGTTATATAAATAGGAAGTTACCACGATATGGACACAGCCAGGCTATTTCTATACAGGAAGAGTATATTATAATAGACATATCAGTCTAATTTGAGAGGCTGTTATCAACATAGCAGATTAGGCATTTGATAAAAGGATATCTGAAACTTTAGTGTAAAAAGACTGCTCCACAAAGACTCACTAGCCATGTATTTGATCATTTAGAGAGAATGCAACATCTGGCAAAGCAGATCAAGTCCAAGAAAGATTAACAACTCACTAACACAGGAGTGGACAACTTCCATCTAGACAGAAGCTGCAGTTTACTTTTCCAGCTGGACAGCAGGCTAATTAAACATTTCTACTACCTCACCTTAATAGAGCTTTGTATTATCAACCTATTGATATACTTTTAATCCAGATATATTTATGAGCTTGCTCAAAAGTTTTATATAGATGCTAAATAACATCAAGAATTGGATGAAACCCTGCAGAACCTGAAAACCTCCCCCTCTCCCCATTTAAGAAGACTGTTATCATTTCTTCTCATAAAGTGGACCATATAACCAAACAGACAGTGAGGGCATTATTTATAATGAATATTATAAACATCCTATAGGATGTATTCTTCAACAGTCTGGTTAAATTTCACTGGTTTTCTTCATTTACCCATTTGGAGAAGAGATCCTGTAGATTTAGATATAAAAATAGAACTGTGATTATTTTTCAGCCTTGATACACAAGGCAAACACTGAGTTTCCAGACCAGTTCTATGTGGCAATCACTGTCCTTACCTAGTCCTTTTTAGAATATATCAATAGTTCTGTCTGAGGGGAACAGCTCTTATCTGTTAAGCAGTTGTTTGGCACTGGTGCAATACTGCATGGCAGTTGTAAGGGTTGCAGAGAAAATCAGTCTACAACTTACCGAAATTGGTCTATAGCTAAGATTAATTATTCATAAAAAACAAAGCACCTGACAACATTAACGTTAGATAAACTTAGGACAAAAGAAAAATTCTCATTTCCCTATCAGCCAGCAAATTACAGAAGAAGAGTGGAAAATTACTGAGACAGGAATTTTAGAGTATCTGGTTATTTTATTATCAATATTGAAAGTGCAAATATAAAATATTAAACATAGTGCCCAATTCCACAGAACAAGGTAGGAAAGCAAAAACAATACTGTTCATTACTATATATTATAGAACATATCAAGGTACCTATTTTGCTTCCTTAAATATGATCAAGCATGTACTAGTTCAACTATTTTCTCAACCCCACTGTTAAATCTACAATTAAAACAATTGACAATATCACATAACAGAGAAACATGGGAATTATTCTGAAAGGTGAACAAAATATATGACTAAACTAGAGCTGAAACTGTATGTGTGTTGGATATGTTAAGCAGACATTGTAAAAAATAGCTGATCCAAGCAAAGCCTCTCAACAACATAAGAATAAGATTTTAATAGAAAGGTCACTTTCTACTAGAACATCTCATCTTTCCTCTCCTAAATGTGCACCATTTTAATTTCTTAGCCTACTTTAAAAATAGTTCTTAGTGCAGATACCAAATCATTTTTGCACTTAGTTTTGTTTTTTTTTGACAAGAGCATTTTCACTTTTATATCAGAAAAGAACAGAATAGTTCAGGCTTGATGGGGCTTCAAACACAGACTGAGATGGAATCTAACTAGAAAAGTCTAGCAGTCTTACCTCCTGAGTGAATCCTCCTCTGAAATTTCCTCAGGCATTTCCTGGTTTAAGGCGTCCTGTGATACATTCTCAGGTCTATTTGAAGCAGATTGGCTGTAAACTCTTTCCCAGTGCCCCGTCTCTTGATTAAAGACCCCTCTCACAGTCCTTTCCTCTTGAGGATTAGAAGATCTTCTCAGGGGCAGCCTGCTAGAGGGAGAAGTTCGGCTTTCCATTCTCTCAGAAGGTGGTAGTTGGCTACTGCTGGATGGCACCCCCTCAAATGTGCTTTGGGACTGCCCTGGTGCATAGCTGGGTGTGCTTCTTTCCCAGCGAAGTGTGTCATTGTTAAAAGTCAGCAGGTTGTGACAGGCGCGACAGCGGTTCAGATGCCCCCGTGACAAATTGGAATTGTTTTCACTGCTATGTGGGGTCTGTTGATGAGAAGGACCAGGCCTATCAGGCTCAATGTTGTTATTAAGCATTTCCTGGGCCTGATGTGACTGACTAGGTTCACCACTTATCCCCTGATCTAGTTCTTGAAGCCTATCATATTCCAAGAAGAACCGCCTCAAGTCACATTGAAGCTCATTGCGAAGGCTGGCTGGATTGCTTGGGCCAGTATTACTGGTGCTTTCTGCTTCAGCTTCAGGAGCTGGGAAACCCCTCCCTTCTGTAGCTGAAGTATATACAGAGGATTGGGAACTTCCTTCCTGCTGCCTCAGTACCGACAACAAACTCACTGAAGAGGCACTGGTTCTAGGAGGAGGCATACCTTCCAACTCAGAGCGAGGGCCCATATTCAACACTGTTCGAGTCCACTCTGAACCCTCTAACCCTGAGGCCATCTGTCTTGGGTGGATCCTGGACGGATGGCCTGACAAAGACCCAGTAAGGGATCTACGAGTGGGGCCCAGGCTAAAGTTGCGCAGGGTGTTGCCAGCAGTACTGCTCTGAACAGTGCTGAAAGCAGATGGTCGATTAAGGAGTCCCTGCTCCTGCTGTGCTGAAGATGCCTGCTCCTGGGGTTGGTAAGGTTCCATTTGCACAGAAGAAAAGGAAGTGCCAGTGGACCCAGAGGATGTGGAAGGGGCGTTGTCCTGGGATGGGAAGAGAGAAGATGGAAGTCTTGCACTAGAACATCGCCTGCAAAGGCACAAAACCCCCAGGTGCTGGCAACATTTTACTGAGGGGTAATTGACAGGCTCACTGAGGCCATTATAGGCAGATACTCTAGAGGTTTCACTAGCTGGAGGTGGTGGTGGTGGTGGAGGAGGAGGTGGAGGTGGTGGGGGAGGAGGAGGAGGAGGAGGGGAGGGTGTAGCAGAGTCTTGCATGGCGTTTTGCTCTCCCACCTGGATACCAGAAGAGCGTGACGACAGCATATGCAGGAAATTATGAAGGAGTGGTGTGCGTCTCACTGGTTGAGATTGGAGAATGGAACGCTGACGATAATGTGGTATTTCTGTACTATCCACAGGTATTTCCACCTCTTCATCATTCTGCAGAACAAAGTGCATACAATCAACTTAAAGAAAAAAAGGACCTCAAATAACAGTAAGACAGATAACGAACGGACACTTTTCTTGAATTGGATAAAATTACTAAGAATCTTTCTTTAAAATGGTCAGCTTAGATCCAGAAGATTTTATTTAACAATGCTGTAAATTCCCACGTAGGTATAGTACAGTTCTTTCAAAGTGGGCAGTGCTGCTAATACAGCTCAAAAAATGATCAGCATAAAAAAGGCTTTGGAGCCACCAACATAAAATACAGCAGGGGAAATATTACTATCAGCTCAGCAATACATCATACACTAGTTATGTATAAGCTTGTCTTCTTTTGTGTCCTCCCTCTCTGTATGAAAGACTAGAATGGATTATCCAGTAGTCACCCATTCAAATGCTTCCAGACTACTACCTATAGATTTAACAATTCTACATCATGTTATTCCAGACTAGTCTGTTTAAAACTAACAAACATATACAGCTAACTTAATAACAGAATTATACTACAAAGCATCTTCATCCTATATCCAAAACCTCAAACTTCTTACAGACAGAACATCTAACAATCTTCCAAGTGATTCACAGAGCAATTATTACCTGCTGGTTGGAAGGGTTAACAATTGCTGTGAGTAAGTAATGCCCAAGGGGATCAAATCGCACTAGTCTGAAATAGAAAGGAAGATTTAATTTTAACTCAAGCTGTTCAAACCAATAATACCTTCAAGTCCTAACAAACTTGCCACATTTCTAGTTCTCGAAAGAAAATAAGTGCCTGATTTTAGAACTTCAAAATGATTTTAAATAATCCACACTCCCAAGCATAAGATCAAGTAATTGTCTGAGATTGCATCCAACTCTTTAAACAGCAACACTTCTGCACAATGATCCATTCAGTTATCGTTCCAGTTTGAGAGAGAGAGAGAGAGAGAGAGAGAGATACCGATACACACACACACCCTACTATATTTCAGAGAATATATAATGCTTCCAATTTATAACTAGAATAAAGAATGTCAAGTTATACATATTATAAAGGAGTTGTTTAAACTGAATTATTATTTCAGTAAGTAATGTTAGTTAATTTAATTCAAAGTGATATCTTTATACCTTTTGTGCCTTGGATAATTGTAGGATTAATGTTACTGGGATCATCTATTATTTCCTGCTCTTCCAAAAGAGCAACCACTTCATTCACCGATTTGTCTACAAACACTAATTCCCAGATAAACACAATCTTTGCAGGGCTGTTTCAGGCAGTCTTAGTTTTCAGGTTCACCAAGACTTATCTGGTAATTTGATCCTATCAGCCAGCCAGGACATAGTTGGGCTTTTGATGCCTCTGGCTAATAAAAAAGCTGGACTAATACTAATCACTAAAGCAACTGCCTTTTTATGGTTTAATATTGTATTGCTTTCAATAAATATTCATGCCCACATGCATATTCTAAGTGCCTCAGTTTCTGCTGTCACTCTACATTAAAAGTTCAACATATCTCATGTTATTGCTCAACTACTTTGTTGTACTACTTGTGAAAGGCTATAGTTGTTGAAGAAGTGTAACAGGATAGGTGAGTTGGAACTCATTAAAAATGACATACATCTCTGATCTAGATAAGCAATACTGTTTCAGAGTCTCACTGGTATGAGATAAAGAAATATAACAATAGGCGGTTCCAGCTATCAACTTGAATAGGACTACTGCTAATCTTCAAACTGAAATAACTAACCTCCACTTTTGAATACATTCTTCCTTTGGAAAACTCAGAATAACTTATATACAGTTCCCAGGTAAGTTTCCAAACTACAAGCCGTCATCATGTGCTAAGATCAATTTAACACTGAAGCGCAATGGACAGCAGTCTCCCAAAGTTCATCCAATTTGTCAATTACTCATTCTCGTTTTTGATCTATAAACATACTCCAAGTGATTTCATCCTGAGGATTTCTTCTAACAACAGTTACCCCTCTATTTTCTCTTTAACTAGATACACTCACAGGATTACTCACCGGACCCGCTCCATTTCACTGGCTGTTTTCACAACTGCAAAAGGCTCCCGGCGACTCCAGTCCCAGAAGTGAATCTCATTGGCTGTAGCAATTAGCAGAAGTTGGGCCGTTGGATGAAAAGCCAAGGATGCAATGGCATTGTTGCTATCTGTAAACCAGCTCTCACTTCCACCCTGAGAGCAAGTCAGTTGAGAGTCACCAATGGTTTTGAAACAAAGTCAAAAAGAAACTCCCCTGTCCAAAACATGTTTCTATTCTCACCTTTAGCTAGATTTAGATTTGAATAATAAGGATCAGCACATGCCCTTTCATTTTTCATCACATAGACCCCACCCTGCACAGTGAAACTCTAGGATTCTTTACCTCATTTACCACAAGCACACTGCAATATATTGTCTGTAGAAGTTACCTAGGAATTATCACACATTCCAGAGAAATGAGAAAAAGGTCATTTGAGTTGGCACAAACATTTCAGCTATTCTACACTAGGGAAAGATAATCATGAAAAATGCCCATTCATGCCACAGAGTTTTATTAGAAGCCTTTTTTTAATATATAAAACCAATCCAAAACCCATCATATAGTTCTTTAAATATCTAGAGTGGAAAGTCAGTAAAGTTACCTAAAGCAGCAACTTCCCTGTGACCAAATTATCCATTCGTAAAAAGAGAAATAAATGTGCACTAGAAAGAACTTACATGCAAATCCCAGATTCTAACTTCTCCATCGAGGCACCCTGAAGCGATAAGACCTGGGATAGTGGGATGAAAAGTTACACACCATGGTGTGCGTCGATGTCCAACTAGTGAGTGAACACACTTGCCCGTTTTCACCTCTGTGATGTAAATATTGTGATTCACATGAGTTGATGCCATGAGGGTCCTGGAGAATTTTTCAAAGACAGTAGTTATTAACTTTTAGCATTTTTAAGGTAATTATTATGCAATATTTGTTTTTATGAACAGCTAAATATCACGCATCAAGTATTAATGATTAATATATATTTTGTTCTAGTAATGTAAATATTTAATAGAGTGGATTATTATCAACATTCTTCCATCATATTCTATGAAGCAAAACAAAGCAGATTGTGATCTGTAAACTTAAAAGAATGAGAATCAAAACTTCATTGAATATAAAGCTTGCACGTTCTACACAAAGACTGATAGATTCCTATAAAGTCCTCTCCACCACACATAATGATAGGAATGCCATTAGCTTTAATGGAGACTCCTGCCATCATGTTCAGAACCACTTTCTAACTCCTATTATACTGATTAAAAAAGTGGTTCATGCTAGATAGAATTATCTTCCCTTTGAAAACTCAGATTTTCAGTCTAAATTCAGTCCTTGATTCAGTTCTGAACCTGAGCACCCATATTTTGGTTATCACCAGTATACAACTATAACAACTGCACCCTTTCCAGGAACCATCAAATTTGGTCATGTTATGTGAATTCATTATATACTGAAACATGTGCTAAATGGGACTCCCTTTGAAAAATTCTAAAAACATCAACTGGTCCTGAATATTGCAACCAGTGTATTAACTGGAGCCAAATACAGGTAACAACTGTCTCTACTACCTCCTAGTTGGTTCCACGATAATTTAAAGTACTGGTTGTGTCCTATTATTGAGAAAGCTTTCCCAATGTTGCTCCCAGATTTTGAAACACTGAAATAGGCTACTTAATATCCTTCTACCGGTAAGCTATTTTTTTTTAACTCAGGCAAGCATTTAGTGAATAACCATTTTGGATACTGAATTGGGTAGGTACTACTTGTTTTATCAATATAATGTTAATGGTGTTTCAGTATTTTAGTATTTCATTCTTCACCTTAATCACCTTAAATGCTATTTTTTGGGTGGAAAGGCACAGTGCATTTCAAATATTCAAAGTCTGGAAAATACTGATAACTTTGCCAAATTCATCTTTTCTGAAAGAGAACATATTCAGAACATAATGGAAAATAAATAAATGTTACCTGTCTGGACTGAATGCTAGCAGAAAAGTGGAGCGTGGACTGTCCGGTAACTCAACTTTCTGAAAGTTAAAAAGTACAGAATATTTTCTAAGTACTTGTTATATATCATTTTTGCTTTTATGAAATCAACATTGGGAAAATCAGACATGTTCTTAAAACTTCCATATGTTATATCATTTCATAAAGGCTTCATTCTTACTTTAAAACCAGCACATATACAATACTATTAATCCAAATCCATTAACTCAGCAAGTACGCTACATTCAACTATCCACAAGCAAAACACCCATACACAACAGCTCACTGAAAAATTACATATTTTGTATACTTAAGGATGTGTCAGTCCAAGATGTCTCCATGTAAAGCAGGAAAATATCCTTGTTCAAAACCCTTAAGAATTCCTGCCAATCATGATAGACAATATTGTATTAGATGGATCAATATGTGCTAAATGGCCTGTCGTACCTTGCCTTCCCATTTCATCCAACGGGTTTTGTCTTCAACCAACTCCTGCAAAAGACGCTGTGCTCCCAAAGCTTGTGTTCCCCGTTCTCGGCCCCAAAGGATTCGTACAGCATTCTTTTCTGGTACAACCTTCATGATTTTAGTGCAGAAAATGAGTCACTGACAGACACTCGATCACAAGTACCAAGGATCTACAGAAGGGCCATCAACAGCTTGCAAGTCTATCTTCATGGAAATCTAGATAAGAGATATTTCAAAACAGAGCCTAAGACAAAAGTTTCCTAAGGTCAGTACAAATACATGTATAATTCATTTAACTGTTAGCACTGCCCACCATTGTAGGATTTCTTTATCATTATCAGAATCTGAAAGGACAATTTAAATGTACTGCCTATTAAGACAAATGCATTTCAAATTGCAGAATGATGAGTCCAAGGTGCTCATTTCCTTTCCAAGCCACCACGCAGAAAGAGACTGTAAATAACAATGTACAGAAGAATCTGATTTTTTTTTTCAAGTAAGTATTTTTGTACTTGCAAGACATTTGGATGATTGTTAGAACATATTGCTAGACTGGAAATATATAAAGAATCAAATCCCTGAATTTTACTGAATATTTGTTCATAATAAGTTTATAATATGGGCACTCTAATCAAGTTTTAATTTGATCAAAGGTAAGGATCAATTTGCATTGTTCTCTTTTTGAAATATTTTGTGTACAAAATATTTTGAGGATAAAAATTGTTTATTGAGTAAGGTAATTCTGAGGATAAACTATGTAGCCAAACACATAGAAAAATGCAGTTCCGTATTGTAGTAACACTTCCTATTTCTACAAAAGATGAATTATTCATTTCCAGAATTTTCCTATAGGCTTTGCCTACAGAAATAACTGATGTAGCAGATGCTACATAGCAAGTAGAAGTAAAATATAATCTTTAATTAGTTTATGGAAGCTTACAGGAAAAAATAATCATATCAATTTCTATAAACAACCAAGATGAAACTGGAGAGTCCTCATTACAATCTTAACTTTGTTGAGAACTTCCAAACTGCTGACCTAGACAACAGCTGTTTATGGAGGATAATATTTTTAATCAGCCACAAGAGGAGAAATTTTCCTTGCTAAACAAAGTTAATGTTCTGCAGAAATTACACTGCTCTCTGATAAAATAAAATCATTTTTACACAAATCTAATCTGTACTCAAAAATATCTGTAATTTCTCAAAAAAAAATTCTAGCACTTTTAACTCTGAGCACATACAGAATAGTTCTAGTAACTCTACAAAGCTTATTTAGTCAATTCAATTTTATTTAATGTTTATTATTTAATTGCTGTAAGCCACCTAAGTGCTTATACAAACAGAAAGGTGTGACTATATATCTCAAAAGATATAGATGCTAGTTTAGTTTCTATGTCAGTAAACAACTTCATCAACTTAGAGGCACTTGAAATAAATATTTGGCACTTGTCTTGGAGAAATTCATAGCCAAATAGGGAGTCCAGTAAGTTCTCTCCCCTCTTATCAACCGAATATAAACATGGTTAAATCTTTACTTTGATTGAAAATCTCAAGGTGAGGCCAGATATTCCTACTGTTGAAACATCCTCTCAACATTCTGGCCAGAATATAATCTTTTCATCATAGATCAGTCTCACAGAAAACCTATTATGTCCTTTATGGCATTAGGAATTGATAAAATCTCTTCCTCCTTCTAGTAAAGGAGGAACTAATGCATTTCTGAATGATAATCAGAATGATAATCTAAGGAAGACATGAAGACAAATTTAAGCTTTTTTTTTTTTTTTTTTACTATACTTCATAATATTAAATGTAGCAAATGACAAACCAGAGTCATAAAAAGGCATTTTTGTAAACAAGTTTCTCATTAATAACTTCTTTTGGAACAAACTAAAGAAAGCAATAAACAGATTAAACTTTCCCAACCAGAAAGAACATTCCAATACACAAATATTATGAAAACTACATATTATACAAAATGCCTAACTATAGAACATACTTCAAAGATTAAAATACTGAAAGACATAAAACATTTGGTCTAAAAGGCTATCATCTCTGAAAAACAGTCCTCTCTGATAAGCAATAACATTTAAGTGCTGACAATTCCACAAATACATCGAGAATCTCATGTCTGATGTCTCACTTTTAAACAGTGCTCTATGAGGATGCTTTGATTTTATAGAGAAATCAGTGTTTTTAGCACATTTCTCGAGTTTCTTAAAACTTGACAAAAAGAAGAGACCAACATTCAATATTATCTATCTTTATTCAGAAGTATGCCCCACTGAAATCAGGTGTAATTTCAAAAGGGCTGCTAACATAAGGAAAACATACTTTTTCAAACTGTTGTCTTCCAATTTTCATATTCTAGAATGCACAGCAAGGTTTTTTGCTTTATTAGAATTCATTCATTATTCATTTGCCTATTCCTCTGTCTTGCAATAGATCTGATATAGCTATGCACTGGTCAATAGCCTGTATAAATAAGATACTTCCCCAAATTAAACCTCTCAATTCCACCTTTTAGCAATAATTTATGTCAGTTTTAATCCTAAAATATTAAACTTCTGATCCTTGCTGACTACTGCGTGGTGCCACTGTTTACAGCAATTAATATAATCTAAGGGATATCATTTTTTTTACCCTTTCAATGAAGATAGTTAAATAAATACTCCATTCATTCATTCAATCAAACAATCAGTTTATATGGCCACCCATCTCAAATACATGACTCTGAGCAGCTAACAATAGTTAAAACAAAATAAAAACATTATAACAAAATTATAGGCATACTTCTTTAAAATGGGATTAAGCATCTGGCCACATCTTAATGAAATCTTAAAATGAAATATAACTAACCTAAACTACTTGGGAAGATAAGCTAAAAGTTGTCTAAATGATCTCAACATTAAAAAAAAAATCAGTTAATTACAAAGTGAAATTCAGTGAAGATAAATATAAGCTGTGTATACATATCTTTTCCAAAAAAAGGTACAAAAACAGGAATGACTGTCTTATGTGTAATTTACTTCCTTGAAGATTTGCAGAAAAACATAAAGAACAGGTGATGGTTGGATATTACTTTTATGATAATGCAAACACCTCAGTTTTTTGTAGAGAGACTGAGCTGAGGGAGTTCCCTATAATCTATACCTTGCTGTTCTTCCTTTGTGGGTGCAAAGCATATTTAATGGCTTCTGCTGCCACAAAAATGAAAGGATTACATTTGAATGTCAGTCATGTTAAAGGAGTGCATGAAGTAATTGACTTAAAATAAGATACAGTTCAATAAAACTTTGTAATATTTTGTTTCTGAGCAGGGTGTTGATTTTAGGATAGGAAAAAAGAATGGAGGAAAAAGAAGTGAGCTTTCAGTGTTTTATTTCATTTGTTTTTCCTTCTTCATATACTCTGTTCCTGCTGCCCACTTACTTCAACTACCATACTCTTATTTTTTAAATCATCCTGAATAATCTCATATTCTCTTAAAATTTTGAAAAGGCCCCCAAATCAGTGTCAGTTTTGTAAATTGACAGATAGATTTCATGGTACAGAATTAACACAGAAATAAAGTACACCAAATCAAACTTGCAAAATATTAACACCTCTTCCAGTGGCATGGCAGGGAAGAATATCCTAATATTGGTACCAAATATCAGACTGGATACAGTTCTACGAAAGAGGTTCTGTTCCACATTTGGTGAACAGAATACACATGGCTCCCAAGTCACTTCACATTTGCATATTCAGACTTGAGAGAAGGATACCCGGAATGAGTGTTCAAAAATATACTTGCAAGCACTTTAATGGTCTACCTAAAATATTAAAACTATCCTTTTTATCACTACCACACAGTTCCCCAAGCTATATTTCATTACATAATATCCAAGAGAAAGCAAGGCTGGACAGAACCCCGGGCTTATTTATACAATCTTTCAAAGCACATAACATTTATTTTTGAATGATTTTATAGATAATGAGAAGTGCCTTGCAGCAGAAGAGTCAAAGCCTTCTTGTTTAAAGATTAGTGTTAGCATACCCATATGCTTTAAAGGATGCTTTATTAGATTTACTTGTGTTATTAAAAGCACAGATGTTACAAGAAAAGAACACAGTTCTTTATTGGTAACACACTTTTTTGTAGTAATTGGGGTGCAGTGCTTGGATCCTTACAACTTACACATATTATTACATCATGAAATGATGGTTTGGAAAAAAGAACGTATTTCAGAACTGCTCAAAAAAGCCCGTTTTTTGAGAATTTTTATATGTACACATTATGGCAAGAATATAGATTTTAAAGAAAAGCATTTTTGTTTCCTTTTATATAAAAGAATCTGCATACATGTAATTGCCATATGATACTGGGGGGATTGGTCTGGGCTAGACTGCATTTATTGTCTCACAATGAGTAACACCCTTCTTAAAGGACAAACACCTGATCTACCCTGCAATTGTGATCAGAGATGTATGTCTCACTGGGCTCAATGGGGCTTTCTCTTAAACAAACATGCACAGGGTTACAGACTTGCTCTCCACTGAAAACTTCATGGTAAAAGAGAGAACGGAGCTCCGCATGTGAGAATGTTTCTAGCAGGGCAGCGGACCAAATTCTCCCCTTGGGGACCAGAGCAGGACAGTCCCATCTCTGCCTTCAAAGAGGAAAAGGGAAGCAGGAAAAGGAAAAGAACAGAAGGAAGCAGAAAATATTACGTGCGCGTATTTACGTGTGCTAAAACAAACCAAAGCCCATTTGGGGGGGAAAGACAAAGTATGCCAGAAGATGCCGCAAAAGCAAGCAAGCTCTGTCTCTAAGCAGAGGCCTCTTGCTCGGAGGGAAACTGACCGCCCCGAAAATATCATCGGGTGGGCC
Source organism: Python bivittatus (assembly GCF_059951505.1). Classification (NCBI taxonomy): domain Eukaryota; kingdom Metazoa; phylum Chordata; class Lepidosauria; order Squamata; family Pythonidae; genus Python; species Python bivittatus. Next base: position 33,147,954 of record NW_028277075.1, on the reverse strand, counting down.
TGGGAGTCTCGTAACCCAATTCTCAGCCAGGCAGATTAATGACACCGAGATTACTGAAAGTCAGCTCGAGCAAAAAAGTGGGGATGCGCTAACCGGGCAGGCTCCTCGACTGAAAGACGGGTGCTCAAAGTGGGCGGACTGGAGGACTATAATCCGAGCTAGGCCTACTGCCTCGTAGCCCAGGCGACTCGACCTTCAGCACCCACTGGCCCTCTCCATTCTCGCCGCCATCCCCTCGGAATCGCCACTGTGGCCTTTCCCCGCCGGTCTGAGAGACCCGGCAGCCCCAGGAGGGGAAGCAGGCCCAGAACCTCTAGGCCCGGAGCCTACCTGGGGCAGGAGCGACCAAGGCCCGGCGGCGCACTCAAACCCTCCGAAACGGCCGGACGGTTGCGGGAACGGCTACCGAACTGGCCGTGATCTGATCTGGGGGGGGAACAACCCAAATCCGGCGACGATCTCCCCCGCCTCCTCCTTCCAATGCAGCTTCTCTCGTCGCTGCCTCTCCGTGTTACTATCAAGGCCAGTATGCCTAGCCGAGCACCTCGCAGTCGAGTCTGGAGCCGTCGCGAACGAACGCCGAGCCAATCGAGCGACGGAGGCAAAACTAGAACAGAGCTGACGAACGGAATTCAGAGAGCAGGATTGGTGGGCCTCGAGTTTCGAGAGGGAGGAAAGAGGAGGGAAGGCGGGATTTGCGAGAAGTAGATCTCCCGTGTCATTTCAATTCTGGATGTCATTTGCACCTCGCGACACATCTGGGAGAAAGCCTGAGGATAACAACCACAGATGCTTCCCGTCGCATTTCCTTCTTGCTTGCTTGCTTCCTTTCTTTTCCTTTCTTTCTTTTCCTCTCTTTCTCTCTCTTTTTGCCTATGTTTCAAAACACACTTCCATAAAGTATGATGAAAAAGAAAATTCACTCATGTAATTTTAAAATATTTTAATTTATTATGGTATGAGGTTATCCACCTGTCCTTAAAAGATTTGGGGGGGAGGGTAGCTAATTCACAAATCAAACTAAAGATGTATTTTTACTTCTAAACAATATAATTATTTCTTAAACAATATTCAGCATATTTTATTTCCCAAACATACTGAAAATTAGTAGACAAAATTACTGTGTGCTTCTCTGCATCTCAAATTTTTTAGGCATTTTATTTTGCTATCTTTTCTCTAAAACAAAGACATGTACAACTTTATTTTCAGCAATGTCTCTGGGCCCTATAAGGTTCCTAAGAAAATAAAAGTAATGGGCATAAGTAGTCTAGTGCTTTGAGTGGGATTGTGCCCACGTGCCCTCCAAAAGGTTAGTGGTAGGCCAGATTGAGTGGCAAGTATGGTTAGTATTGTGCTAGTACTACATTAACGACATATAGTATTCTTCAAGAAGCTAGAATGCTAGAATAGGTGACAAGTAGCATCCTGTATAAAGTATGAATAGTTGCTTTATAACTTATTATGTCCTGTGTAGCAGCCATGTTGTGAATGGCAAGAGTTTCCCACCCTCCTTAAAAAAGTCACTTTGTGAAATCTCTTACAGCATGTTCTCAAAATGTTGTAAATCTACCAACCTAAAAGAGATCGAGGACCTCTGCTCTAGAAAATATGTGTGACTAATGACTAGTCAATAGGATTGGCCATATCACCTAATTCAGCTGAAATGAAGTGTGCAAGTAACAGAAGGGGTGCTGAAATCATTAAAACTGGATGCTATTTTTTTCACCTGTGTTTTTTTTTAAAAAAAGTGGTTAAGGCACCAGGCTAGAAACCAGGAAACTCTGAGTTCTAGTCCTGCTTTAGGCATGAAAGCCGGCTGGGTGACTTCAGGCCGGTCACTCTCTCTCAGCCCAACTCACCTCACAGAGTTGTTGTTGTTGTGGGGAAGATAGGAGGAGGAAGGAGTATTAGGTACATTAGGTATAACAATAATAAAGGCGGGATTTAAAAATCTAAAAATAATGCAGTGACTAAACAGTAGTTTTTATATATATGAAAATAAATATGAAAATTATCTAAAATACTCACCAACCATTCCTCCATTGTGGGTAATGCCGAATCTTTCCATCTTTGTGCAAACAATAATCTTGCTGCAGTTACCATGTACAAAATCGAAGTTCCATGACTTTTTTCCAACTGTTTGTCCATCAGTCCCAAAAGAAAAATATCTGGTCTCAATTGTATATTAATCTTTAAAATCCTCTGAATCAGTGTGTGTATTTGAATCCAAAATTTTCTAGCTTTCTTACATGTCCACCAAACACAATAAAATGTCCCTTCTTGTTGTTCGCATTTCCAACATAAATTTGAAGTGCCTTTATACATTCCAGAGAATTTCTCTGTTGACATATACCAACAGAACATCATTTTATAAAAATTCTCTTTAAGATTATAACATAGTGTACATTTCAATTCTTTCAACCACATATTTTCCCATTATTCCATCTGTATATTATAACCAAAATTTTTAGCCCGCTTTATCATACATTCTCTCACTTGTTCTTTTTCTGTTTCAAATTTCAATAAAAATTTATACATTTTAGCAATTACATGTTCATCATTTGTACACAATTCTATTTCAAACTCAGTCTTACAATGTTCAAAACCATAAACTCTTTTGTCTACTTTAAATCTTTCTAATAACTGTAAATAAGAAAACCATTAGCAACTATATCCCTCTGCCACCAGTTCTTCTCTTGCTTTTATTTTACATTCCCCTTGACAAAATTCGATAAGTTAGCCATTTGTGTTTGCTATTATTTCTCGTCTATAAAATGCTTCTTGCACTGAGAGCCACAAAGGTGTTTTCAGGCACAACCTGGGTCTGCACCTATTCCATATTCTCAATATGGCGCATCTAACATAATGATTTTTAAAATTCGCATTAACCTTAACTTTGTCGTACCACAAATATCCATGGCACCCAAATCTCAGATCGTGTCTTTCTGACTCCAAGAACTTTCTATTTCTCAGCAACACCCACTCTTTCATCCAAATCAAACAGCAAGCTGCAAAATACAATTTCAAATCAAGTAGATCTAATCCTCCTCTTTCCTATGCATCTTGTAATAACACCTTATATTTAACTCATGTTTTTTCCCCTGCCACACAGATTTAGATGTATCATTCTGCCACGGTTTAAATGGTGCCACTGCTTAAATGGTGCATAATAAAACAAGTATTGTCTGAAACAAAAACACCATTCTAGGCAAGACATTCATTTTTATCACAGAAATTCTCCCTAACAATGACAATTGTAGTTTCTCCCATCTTAACATGTCTTTTTTAACTTCATTCCATGTTTTAACATAGTTATTCTGAAATAATATACAGTTCATATTTGTCATAGTGATATTCAGATATTTTACCTTCTTAATCTTAAAATGCATTTTATTCATCAATTCTGTTTGATCTTCTATTTTCATATTTTTGTTAACATCTTCGTCTTCTGCTTATTCATCTTGAAACTTGCTAATGCACCAAATTCTTTCAATTTGCCCATTAATGTTTCAATTCCCTTTAAAGAATCTTCCAAAACCAACACCAAATCATCTACAAAAGCCCTTAACTTATAAGTTTCTTTTTTAATCTTTACCCCCACAATCCTCTCATCTTGTCTTAGATTTCTAATCGGTATTTCATGAACCAAAATATACAAGAGAAGAGACAGTGGGCATCTTTCTTTTTTGTATCTCACAGGGTCTTGTTAGATCTCCATTAACAATTATTTGTGCTTTCTGTGAAGTGTAAATCAATCTTACCCATTTTATAATGTTCTCTCCAAAATTTGTATCTTCCAAAACTTTGAACAAGAAAGCCCAATTCAGATAGTCAAAGACCTTCTCTGCATCTTAGAAAATCAATGCGGCTTGCTTTTCATTATGTTGCTCCAAATATTCCAAGAAGTCCAACACATTTCTAACATTGTCCTTTAACTGTCTTTTAGGTAAAAACCCACACTGATCCTCATGAATAAATTCTTGCAAAATTATTTTCAGTTTATCAGCCAGAATCATTGTGAACAACTGGTGGTCATGATTCAATAATAGTTTATAGTTTCTTGTTAAAGTCACGTCTTGGTATTAATGCTGTATTGGCCTCTTTCCAACTCTCTGTCATTTTTCCTCCCTGTAAGACAGAGTTCATTGTGTTTTGTAAAGGTTGTAAAAGTTCATCCTCAAAACATTTATAAGAACCTGATAATCAATCTGGTCCAGGCACCTTTCCTGGTTTAATCTTTTTTGTAGCTTCAGAAACTTCCCTTATTGTTACAGGTCCCTTCATAATCTGTCTCTGTTCCTCTGTAATCCTTGGTAAAGTTTTCCATAATGGCATTAGAAGGAAAAACTTTGGCATAAATGTCCAGGACAATGACTGGGCCTACTCCTCACCCCCAATTTTGAAATCAGTGAAGTGATACACATTATCATCCTAGGACTCAAAACCAAAGATTACCTAAACTCACTAAATAAGAGCAGCAAATAAAACCCAAATATTTTATTACATCTCTTTTTGCTATCCCTCATTGATTCTGCCAATAAGATAAATCTGATCATAAGCTTTATTCTCAAATATGGAATCTTTTGATCCCATGTCTTCATGACAGAACAGGCAAGGAATAATAATTTAATTTCCAACTTCTTCATATTTAAAGCAGAAATGGTGAATAATGAAGTAGGATGGATAATCCTGGATCATCTTGGATAATCTTTGTCAAAATGGATAATCTTTGTCAAAAATTCTGGTATCTTACATTTAAATCAGCCAACAAAGAGCAAAAAGAACTATACTGAATGAAGGTCATGCTTTCAGGATCATGGAGGCTTATGGGAGCAGTATTCCTATTTTACAAGTAGGAGGAACAAAGAAAGTAAGAAATAAAGACTTTCAGATACTTATGAAAAAATATTTAGAAGTCAGATAAATATAAATATCTGAAGTCATATATTCAGTTTGCTTTTTACATTTTACTGTTTGCAAATAGGTACGTGCAGAATGTGCTACAGTTGTAATAGCACATGCATATTATTATATAATATGGATATTATTATTATGCATATGTCTATTTTATTGTGCTGATACAGGTCAGAAATCTGCTGTTGGAAACAACTCCTTGGTATCTAAGGCATATGATCAGCAAACAAAGTATTTATGTAGTCAAATAGATTTATGTCATCTTCACAGATTAAAATGTAGCTAACTGTAGGCTTTTCTTACACATCCAAACAGATATAACAACACATGTGAAAAAATAGCAATGGAATCTAATACATAAAATTAAGTAATCTGAGATTGTAATATGCTTGTGATTCATTGCTTAGACTAGGTTCCCTTTGTTTTTGTTTTTGCTTTATTTATGGTTTTCCATTATTTTAACCAGTCACTACTACTGACAAATCTGTCATGATCTTTTCAGGGGCTGCTATATCATAACTGAAACACAAGTATAATTAAGGTTGTTGTTGTTCAGTCATTAAATCATGTCTGACTCTTCGTGACCCCATGAATCATATCACGCCAGGCCTTCCTGTCCTTCACCGCCTCCTGGAGTTTGCTCAGTTTCATGTTCATTGCTTCAGTGATGCTATCTAACCATCTCATCCTCTGCCATCCCCTTCTCCTTTTGCCTTCAATCTTTCCCAGCATCAGGGTCTTTTCCAAAGAGTCCTCTCTTCGCATTAGGTGGCCAAAATATCTGAGCTTGAGCTTCAGTATCAATTCTTCCAATGAACAGTCAGGGTTGATTTCCTTTAGGATTCACTGGTTTGACCTTCTAACAGTCCAGGGGACTCCTAAGAGTCTTTTCCAGCACCACAATTCAAAGGCATCAATTATTTGGTGCTCAGCCTTCCTTCTGGTCCAGCTCTCACAGCCATACATTACTACTGGAAAAACCATAGCTTTGACTATGCGGATCTTTGTTGGCAAGGTGATGTCTCTGCTTTTTAATATGCTGTCTAGGTTTGCCATAGCTTTCCTCCCAAGGAGCGTCTTTTAATTTCATGGCTGCAATCTCCGTCTGCGGTGATCTTGGAGCCCAAATAAATAAAGTCTGCTACTGCTTCCATTTCTACCCCTTCTATTTGCCAGGAATTGATGGGTCCAGATGCCATGATCTTAGTTTTTTTAGTGTTGAGTTTCAAGCCAGCTTTTGCACTTTCCTCTTTTACCCTCATCAAGAGGCTCTTTAGTTCTTCTTCACTTTCTGCCATTAGGGTGGCAGAACTACAGCTGGTCCAGAATGCAACAGTGCAGCCAGTTATGGCCACACCTCAGTACACCATGTTACACCTCTGCTCCACAAACTATACTGGCTGTCAATGTGCTACTGGGTAAAATTCAAGGTGCTGGTTTCAGCTATACAGCCTTCCATGGCATGGGACTGGGTTATCTGAGGGACCACCTCTCCACAGTTGTTTCTACTTGGTCTGACAGGAAGGGCACGCTTTGGACCCCTTCAACTAAATCATGTCATCATATGAGACCTTGGAAGCATGCCTTTTCTGTCACAGCACCTGCCCTCTGGAACACCATACCCCTTGAGATCAGATTGTCCCCGACCCTACTCACTTTTTGTAAAGTGTTGAAGACCTGGATATATTCCAGGACCTGGGGGTCAGGAGGTTAGATGGCCTATTCAGAGATCTCTTTTAATTGTTTTATTTGGGTTTATCCTCAGTGACTGTTGTTTTTAATTTTTTGCTAGTATTTTTTTTTAATTGTTTTAACATGTTGTAGTTGCCCAGAGTCACATTCACAAGATAGGTGGCCATATAAATCAATTTAATAGATTATTAACTTAATCATAGTACAGGTAGTCCTCGCTTAACAAAGGTAATCGGGACTGGGATTTCCGTTGCTAAGTGATGCAGTTGTAAAGCGTGAAGTCACATGACCACACCACTTAGCAACAGCAGTTCCGACAGTCCCTGGTTACTGTCATTAAGCGAGGACTGCGTGGGTCATTAAGCAAGGCTTCACATGATCATGACTTCTGACTTCCTGCCAGCTTCCCCATTGACTTTGCTTGTGGGAAGTCGGCAGGGAAGGTCACAAATCACAATCACATGACTGCAGGACACTGTGATGGTCGGAAATCTGGGCTGGTTGCTGAGTGTCGAGATCATGAACCTGTGACCACAGGGGGGCTACGACAGCCGGAACTTCAAGGACTGGTTATTACTCCTCGTTCAGCGTCGTCACAAGTTCGGTCGCTGAATGAATGGTTGTTCAACAAGGATCACCTGCATACTCAGACCAATTAATTACAGGGATTGGATGTTATAGACTAAAAGATAGTTGGTTACATGGGCTAGATTTGCTAGGTTGCAGTTACAGAATCAGTGAATTGAAAGGAACCATTTAGTCCAATGAGCAAGGCAGGAATCCAAATTAAAGCACCTGTGACAGATGCTGTCTACAGCATGAAGGGGGATCCATCATGTCTCTAGTAACGGTTTCCACTCTTAAACTGCATTTAGACTCAAGAGATTAGACTTAGTTTCTAGTCCTCTGATCATTCTTGCTGTGCCTCTCTGAACCTGTCCCAATTTTTTATTTCTTCTTAAAGTATGCTGCCAGAACTGGACATAGTAATCAAGGTGGGATCTGGCCAATGCAAAATAAAGTGAGATTTCTCCATGTGCTTGAGAAATTATACTTCTTTTGATGCAGAATAGCCCTGAATTTGCCTTTCTTGGAGCCACATTACAAATTCACACTGATTTTTGGCAATTATTACAGTATGTTTAAGGTGCATTCAGATTTGCTCATATGCATCATGTGGAGAGAGAAGCAAGTGATGAAATGTATCACAACCTAAACCTTATGACCTACATTCTTGAGGATGCTAGTACAAGAGAACAGGATTTTTGAAGTGACACATCCTTTGAGAACTCTACCATATTTCAACACAAATGCTCTTTTACATAAATATAGTTGATAACTAAAAAGCATTGTAAATTATGTGGCAAAATAATTTATTACATAATTGTGGTATATAGTCTGCAATAAATTACAATTAGTAATCTGAACTTAATTGTTTTGGATTTAATTACAAAGAAAACAAGATACTTTTAATGATATTTTGCAATACTTCAAAATATAGCATTTTATCAGGAAAATAATCCCATGTGATTTCATGTTATATCTTTGATTAATTTTTTTCAGTAAAGCTGGACATTAAAGATAACCCTGTATTTCGTAGACTAAGATACAACATGTACACTAGAATCAAAATCCTTATAGATGCACATGTTCAACATTTTATTTTCTCAAAGTACTGATAAATAATACATTCCTCTTGGCAAATTCTTTAAAAAAAACTTAAGCTATGCTTCCCTCTATCTTTTTTCTTAAATCCAACTTGATATCCTCAAATTCGGTTAGCTAAAGTGTGTAAGCAATAATTCCTGGCGAACTCTGAGGGCTTCAGAATCAAGGGATTCCATATGCTCATATTCTTCCTCTGGATGTTCCACTTGTTCCAAATCTGAGGAAGACCATATATCCATCCCATGCTCCAGAGAGATATTATGAAGTACACAGCAAGCCAGGATGATGTTGCTTGCTTTTTCTGGAGAATACTGTAATGTCCCCTTTGATCCATCCAAACAACGGAACCGGGATTGGATTGTCCTGAATGTTCGTTCAATAATATTATGAGTTGCTGAATGTGCCATGTTATATCTGTACATTGCAGGTGTTTCAGGAATATGCAGAGGAGTCATTAGCCAGGTGCGAAGTAAGAAAGAACTATCACCTGTAAAATTAAGAAAAAAAGATACCTAGTAAATAACAAGTAAACAGCAAAAAATTCTAGTTTAATTTTCAGCATCTGATATTTGAATCTGAAATCCAGTTGATGCCTTAGCAAAGGGAACAAAACATACATCTTAAGCTACACATATTTAATACTTATAAAAACAGAAATTTTTATGATGTAACTGTTTGTGTTATTTTACATGTCAGTGAATCAATCAGAACTTTAACCAAAACAGATTTAGAGAACTAGCAATCAGCATGAACTTACCAAGTAGCCATCCATCTTTCTGCATGCCAGCTTCAAATCGGTTTCTTAGAGCTGACTGCTGCAGCACAGTGCAGTCCTGCAGGCTGCCTGGCCAGTGTGTTTCTGCACTCAGCAGCATTCCCCTGGCATTACACACCATCAGGCAATTTAAAGAATGAAGGCCCTTTCGATTCACATACGACAAGTCCTCAGCATTGGGTGCCTTTATTGCTACATGGTTGCAGTCAACCAATCCTAGTACCCCTGGCATACCTGCCAGCCCATAAAAGTCATCTTTCAGATGTTGTATTGACACTTCATCTTCTGGGAAATGAATAAACTGAGAGGCTCTTTCCACCAAGGCATCGGTAACATTGGCAACACAACGACTCATAGATGCTTGGCTAATGCCAATGGCATCTCCCATGCGAGTCTGAAAAGAGCCAGAAGTATAAAAACCTAACGCAGCAAGAATCTGCGTCTCTGGACTGATAGCCCTGGATCGTTGGGTGGGACGAGAAAGATTGGCACCTAGAAGATCCACCAAATAATAGATGAACTGACGTGGAAATCCATACATAGATACCAAATATTCATCAGTAACATCCTCCAGCTTGAAGCGATCCAGTGTCCTATGTCCACGTCCATACAGGAAGAGATCACAATCAATAACTGCTATGGGAATAGCCATAATAGGTTGATCTTCCTTCTCTATGTTGACCTTCATTAGAAAAGAATGCAGGTCAAAAGAAAGCAAAAAGAAAATACAGCATATTGATAAAAATATTACATTTCCCTGCTGTTTTCTTCATACTACTTCAATTCAGCATAAATCACATTGGTTTAAATAGCACAACTGTTGAATAGGACTTTGAAATTCATTTATATATAAGAACTCTCATTTTATTTGATATTATTCCTGTAAAACTAAAGTATAACTTTCTGAGAATGCAAGCAAAAGATATGTAATAAACTTTTTAATGTAATAAACAGAATTATTAATGTACCAAACTCCTACCAAATAATTTTGCTGGAAAATAAGGAAATGAGGTCTCCATGAGATTCTGCTATTAACTTCAGTTAAGGGTGAATTAGCCAATCTTTCTGGCAAAATTCTAATGGATTTTTTTTTTAAAGCTATTTATAATTTTACAGAGCCAGCGGATATTTCAGCATGCAAGAATGCACAATTAATATTAACCCAAGGTCATATATAAAACTTGAAGAGTACATATTCCACAAGAAATTAGTACCATGTTTACATTCTCTCTCCAAACCAATCAAACAAGTTTAGGAAAATGTTTTCTTCTTTTTGATTGATGCATATAAAATAATTCCCTATAGATGTAAATCAGGGAGTTAATTTACATGCACCAATTAAATTAAGTTCATGTTTTTCTTAGAAATATGTAGCACTGAAAAATGAAGTTATTTCCCCAATAGTTCTATTTTTTTCCATTTTACAATAATGAGAAAAGAGAGGGAGGTAGGAATCTACTAAACCTAGCAAGAAAGCAAAATCACCATTTTACTTTAAATATTACTTTAGCTAAAAGGTAACCTAAAAACTAAACGTTATATACTGTACTAGAGGATTGATTATTTATTGTGAATGTTGGATTCAGTTGCTCAAAAGAACAAAAATGTTAAATTAAGTACTGATAAATATACTTAAGCATAGATTCAATTAGATATATTTAAGTGTATCATGATAACACAGATTAAGGTTAACGGAGGCTTCACATACATACATACATACATACATACATACATACATACATACTTATCCTGCTATTCCCTTTTGGCATAAATAGTGTTATTCAAACTACAGAAATGGGATATGAAGTAGCAAGCCAAAGAAATTAAAGACATGATATAAGAGGGAAAAAAAACTATAGCTAAATCTAGTTTACACCCATACCATTTACCTCTATTCTTGCAAAACAACCTTGCTTCTACCCCTCCACACACTACATCACCTTTTATTTTTCAAATTGCTTACCTATTTTTGAACACTTCATCAACTCCACCCAACCAGGACTTTCTTGTTCTTCTTCTGGATGCCTTCATCCTTTTTTCATATGTTTGTTTTGCAATTTGATCCTCATTCATTCTCTATATGATAAAACCGCTTCAATGTACCTTTTTTCATGTTGCCCACTAATTTTTGCATTCACATTCATTCACCAACCATTCTTTCTTTCTCATTTTACCACACACAGTTCTTAAGTATCCCTTATCAACTTACTTTTATGTTTCTCCTGACATACCCAACTATCACTTCCATATAACAAAGTGGACAGAGACTTGCTAATATACAGTACATAGCCATATTAGCTTCTTTCCTTTCTTTCTTTCCATTCCACTTACAAGAACACCCACAATCTTTCTTCCAGCATTTGAACATCTTAAACCTTCTCCATCCATTTTCCCATGGTAAGCATTATCAAGCTGCAAATTAATCTATTTGCTCCAGTTTTGTGCCATTTATATATAACTTGCAATAATTTATTCCATTTTCCCCCGTTCAAGTATAACTATCTTAAACTACATTAATTTCCAGATCCATACAATCTAACATTTGATGCAAATCATATGTGTTTTCATCTAGGAAGTCATCATCTGCAGACAAAAATACATGCACATTCATGTCCCCAGCTAAACTAACAAATCTTTAACCTTAGAAGTATTACTTCTGGTGCTTAGCCCAATTTATGAATTTTACCTCCAATCTGTTGCTTCCAGGTAGAATGACATATATCAAACAAAATAAGAGAGGTCAAGCCTTAGAGTTGGAGATTCATCTTTAGCCAGTATTTGAATATACTTAGCCATGCCCTTGTTTGAACTCTCAGCAGCCTCCTCCAGTCTTAAGGCTGTATTAGAAAAATACCTCCCTCAGGATCATAACTTACACTGTTTTTCCTAGCCTCTAGAATTCCTGCTAATGTATAATTAATATAGTTGTAATGTTCGTAAAGTATTGAAGAGATATATTATTTTTTTAATTAAAAAGATTTCAGTAATCTTTTGAATACATGTATTATCGGTATGTATACTTAAACAAATCGCATAATCCATTATTGTGAATCCTGTATTGTTAGATACCAGCAAATTTATAGGGGATTATTTGTGCAGCCAAACACATTTCTAGTGCTGCAAACTGTTTGGAGAACAAAGGGATCTTCAAAAATAATGATGCGGGAAATGCCTGTTTTATTATGGTAGAAAACTTTGTTTGTCTGACATACTGAGCCACAAACAGCCAATCACATTTTGGCCTAGCACATCTTGCAAGTTACTTGCTATGGTCCTAGATCAGGGGTCCCCAACTCTTTAGCTCATTGACCTCTTCATGAAATTTTAGATTGTTCATCGACCCCCTAACAATTATGATATGAAAATAATTTAATAAATACTTGAACTAATAGTACTATGAATAATAACAACAATGGATAGTCCCATTGACAGTTGGGGGTCGATATTGACCACTTTGGGGAACCCTGTCCTAGATTAAGAACCATTTTAATTAAAAAGAATGGGAACCATTGGAAATGGCTGGTGGTAAAGGTGCATGAGAGAGAGAATGGACATTAGATATAAATGATAAAGTGAGGCCTGAGGATAAAAGAAGCAGCTGGAGAAGGGCAGAGAAGTATGAAATTAGGTCAACGTTTCAAAACAAGTTACACCTGACTATGAGTACATTATAATCTATCTATCATTGTAATTATGATATAAACTAAGGCTTACTTTAAAATGAGTGACCCAAACACAATCAGCTAAGTTGCACAGGTGGCACAACAGAACACTTTAAAGTACAAAGCATCTCATCAATCGCCCTAGCCTAGAGGCTTTTGCTGAGGTCAAGGAGCTAACCCGGGGAAGGAGGGTTTGCTTGGAAGTCATCTAGGGAGATTGAAAGCCGGAGTTAGGGACTGCATTCCCGGGAATGTCTATGGCGGGGAAGTATGTGCTGAAAATGAGATCAAGAAAAAAAGTATGTCGTGGGGTAGAAGAAATAGCCTGCGCGTTCACCTCTTTTTCCCCTCCTAGGATTATTCCAGGGGAACCAAAGACGCTGATTCCGGTCTTTCTCCCAAGCGCCGGGAGAATGAGGCGGGGCTATAGACTCTCGCACGGCGCACAAGCTGCTGTTTCCTAAACGCAGATTCTTCACAAGTGTGATTTTTTTTTTAATTTGCAGCCAGGCCTTTTCAACACTTATGAGAGTTGCGGCATAATTCATCTGGAGGGAGGCAGAAAAAAGACTGCTGAGAGGGAAAAAAAAATATTTCGATTCCGTGTGAAAAGTGCTGCCCTGGTTGCCTCATTTGCCCTAAGCCGATGAAAACAAACATCAGCAATGGCGACGGCGACGACAATTGCGGGATCCCGGGGGAGGCCGCGGTCGTGAGGCACCGCCACGGCCCCCTCAGTTTTCAGCGAAGAAATCAGGTTAGAGGGCCGATCAGCCCGGTGCCCTTTCTTTGGGCGCAAGCATCTCTCAGAGAGCTCTTCTTGGAAAGAGCGCCACTCGGACGAATCTACTCGTGGCCGAGCTGGAGGCATTTCCACTCTGTCTGAGCCAAGCCTGGAAAGAGAGGCTCTTGCTGTTGCTGCCCCAGGGTCAAATTCTGATTTTAGCTCGGGTTTAAAGGACTCCGCCGTACTCTCCACCAACCCTCAAGAGCCAAGCTGAGAATTTAGACTCCCACTCCGCTCGCGCCTTTCCCCTGGCTGCATCCACGCGGAAATTAGGCAAGGTAGCCACTGGGCCAGCCGACCGGAACTGTAGGTTCCTTAGTGCTTTTCCTTCCCAGTTGGACTGAGAAGATCCCAATCCAAAAGATATTGATTTCTGTGCTACCTGAAACTGAGAAGATCCTCAGCAGGAGGAAAGGAGGCATCTTCCATCCTGTATCAAGACGAGAGGTCGGGATTAAGGGAAGCCAAATGAATATGGCCAAGCAAAGAGGCTAGGATAAGCCTCTGGGTTAATCCCGGGATGAAACCTCGAATTGTCACCTCAGCCTCTCCTGTACAGGTAATGATTACCTCCTGCATCTCAGCTAGGTAGATCTTCATAGGTTGTGTGTACAAATATAGCACTGTTCCTGAGTTCCAGTTAGGTAAGGGACAGAAAATGATGTGTAGAACATTGGATTGGAAAGACAAAGGGAATTATACATATGCTGTCCACACACTCTGGTCTAGCTTTTGAATTTGAGAAGACTCGGTGGATGAATCATACCAGGAAATGGACAGAAGAGCTTGACCTGTTAGTTCTCCTAACAGACCATCAACCATGGTATCTTCCTGGGTTATATTTCTAGGTTGATACTTGGGATGGATTTGCACATTTCATTAAGATTTAAGGTAATATCTTTGTGTTTGAGCGAATCTAGCCATTGTGACTTTAAATAATCATGGATTAACATGTGTGAATTCAGCTAATTTTGATTAAATCATGATTAAAGAAAACATGGCTTACTGTGATGTAGGAGTTCAGCCATAAAGCTACTGTAATGACTCACGTCTGACTTGGGGGAGGGTCCAGATCAGACCCTCTGGCTTCTATTTCATTCTGCAGCCATTACAGTAAGATTCCATCTTTATTTGAAACTCTGTTCGCACATCGTCCTCAGCCATAATGTGATTTGCTTTTTGTGATTTAGCATAATCTGTGAGTGCATTCAATTTTGGTTTATTCAGTACATGGATTTATGAATCATGGAAAAGTGTTGTATGATCAGGTGAAATCATCTGGAAATTTGGAGTGATTATAAACTTTTCCACATTCTAATCCTAAAGAGGTAGTATAAACCTTAAACATGTGTCTGGAACATTTTTAGATAGGATATAAAGCAATGCAATTGAAACAGCCCAGCCAAAGCAGAAGTATTACGGATCAGAAAATCTGCTGTTCTCAGTGATGATGCGTAATTCTTCATTACATACTTTCTGAATTAATCCAAATGTTGAGGTTTACAAGGCACATCTAACTGTAATTTAATCATAGGGGCTGACTATGCAGAACATGCTAGATTAAAATGTTGACTAGTTTATGATTCAGTGTGTCATGCAAACAAAGTTTAAGATGAAGATGAGATCTTTGTCCCGCCTTTTTCATATCTAAACTCAAGGCGGTGAACGTACCTAATGCTCCTGCCTCTTATTGGACTCGGTGCTCTCTATCAAGGCACAAATATCAACAGTAGCACTTTTTACCAGCTTTGATTAATTCATTCCATCCTTATTTAGGCTGCACACATGCAATCTGCATTGCTAGGTTAATATTAAACATAAAGAGATATGTGGAATCAGATTATGATAAAACTGTAATGAAGGCAAAACACTTTAACCACAATTTTTAGTGAAGGTTAATTATTAATTGCTCTTAATCCCAACCCCCCATGTCATCCAGACTCAAAAAAGGAGATAAATCTATTAGGTAATCCCCTTCAGACCTCTGGAAACAGATGGGAAGTTAGAATAACTACAGACTGTTGCAGCCCTAGCTGCGGCATGTTTTACCCCATTTTTCCCTTTCCTTCTCCCAGGAAGGTGTATGAAATGAAAAGATGAAAGAGGTGAGAAGAGGCTCTGCCTTCCCCAGTCCCGTCTACTGTTGCTCCAACCTTGATGCAGATTTTGGAGAGGGTTTCTTTCCCCCCTTTTTCTTTCTTTTTTTTAAAAGGGAAAAGTCTTGGCTAA
This sequence comes from Python bivittatus, assembly GCF_059951505.1. Taxonomy (NCBI): domain Eukaryota; kingdom Metazoa; phylum Chordata; class Lepidosauria; order Squamata; family Pythonidae; genus Python; species Python bivittatus. The sequence continues at coordinate 33,132,227 of NW_028277075.1, read as the reverse complement.
GGTGATTAGGATATTGCCCATGGTAGCTGCTCCCAAGTAAATTGGGGATAGTTTCAGTTTTGCTGAGCTGCCTGGTGATAAACTAATAGGTAGATGTCAAACTAGTAATGAAGTGTTATGTGAATAAGGCATTAGAGAAGACATGTCACACATTGGTAATACAATACATTCATTGGTTACATCCAGGCTGAATTACTATATTTTATTCATTCATTCAGTTTGATGCTACCCAACTCCAGAATGACTCTGGGTGGCTCACAATACAATGAACAGAATAAATGTATTATGAAACACTCTGAAATACAGAGAAGGGTATATTCTGCCATCTTAAAGAAATTCCTTCTATAAGCATTTAGATTCATGAACTTTTTTTCTCATATGGGACCACAGTAAGACTGTGATATACAAAATTCAGGCTCAGCCCTCGTGTTCACTGAGGCAACACAGTTACAGGATATAATAATATCAGCCACTCCATCATTGTCTTATTTGCCGATTAACAATGCTCTGCTGTAGGGCAAATGAATTAATCCTTGTGCTTGGGATAGATGATGCCCTGCTTGAATTTAACATATTCCCTCTTTCTTTTTCTTGAAGAAAGCTTTTATGCTGCAAATCACTAGCATATAGCATCAATTTTATTTCCAACAATAGCTCTGGGCCCCATATAGGCATCACAGGCATTCTTGGGAACCGAAAAACAATGATTTATTTGAAGTGTTTTGACATTCCCAGGGAAAAAAAGTAAACTGCAGTGGCAAGAAATATCATGGGGGGGCTTTGTGAGAGGAGTAATTTCAACAGTTTGCCTTTTTATAATGGTGTGCTATGTGACTGTCCAAGACAATCCTAGCAAAACCTTTATTGAAAGGCAGAGCCATCTATACCCTGCCCTCCCCAATGGAGGTCATTTTATAGGAGCACCCATAATGTACTTCAAGAATCCATATGTGCTGACTGGCTTAAAAGGTTTGCCTACCCTTGCTTTATGTAAAATTCAAAACCAGTTAGCCTAATCTCTGATGCCACCGATTGTCATTTTTGAACAAAAAGATTATTGAGAGATTGTAATGTGAAGTGCTAACAAGGTTCTGTTTGGAAGTTTGGTCCTGCCCTGATCTTAATTATGATAATAGATTTTTCTTGATCTATGCACACTAAATAAGCACAGAATGCTAAGACTGTATTATTCATTATTATAGTTGTTAAAAGGAGCTATTATAAAGATCTGAACAACTTATTTTTCACATTTTCAAATTTGAGAGATAGGAGCTTATTTATCCCTGCAACATGAAAACTATTTTGTACCTAGCATGTTCTAACCTAGGTATTTAGTACAATCAAGTCTGGCTCAACCTTGCTGCCTATATAGACAAATGCTCACCATCTTGACTTGTCTCTGAGAATAATCCACAGCCATGGATATCTGTGGGGAGCAAGTGATAAAACATTATGATACACAAAATGCTACTTTTGTACTTGCATTAGACATCAGGAGGCAAATACATGAGAGGGTCATACACATCATGGTGTCATCATGCACATGCCATCATCTTGACAGAATCTCTGTTAGATTGTTAGACTTCAGCAAACTTGGTTTCATTACCCTTCTTCATAACATTATCAGTGCAGGAATTTTAGAGTAGTGAGATTTGTTGGTTGGCAAGGATTATATATCCTTCTGGCTTTCCTGCTTTGTTCATACTTGGATGGGATGGTCCTCTGGGCAGATGGTGTTTTGTAAGTAATTGATGCCTTATGCTTTGTAAATTATTTATTTGGCTGATAAGGTGGTGGTTCTGTCTCATGTCTGTGTTGGTTGTTTCCTGTATGATCTGTGATACTTATAGCTACGTCATGGAATGGAAGGTGTTCAAGTGGAAGGTGTTGTTTTTTTCCTGTGAATGTTGAATTGTAGTTGGTTTTTGGTTATTAAGTTAATAAGGAGATGACTAGTTTGTCTATGTATTGGTTGATTGCTGTGTGATATGTGGATCATTGTGTATTGAGCTGATGTGCTAACGTTGGGTCTTTGGTTATGTCTTTTGATGGGTAAAAGTTTAAATCTGTAGTCTGTTAATTGCTGTTTGCTCAGAGTGCTGTGCTTCCAAGAATGCTCTTGTATTTTTTGATTTGGCTTGTTTTAAGATTTCCAGTTTCCCAGCTGACGTTATGCTTGAGGCTGTCTCTGCAGCGGGAGATAGTAAAGTCACATTATGTCTTTTGAGAGCTAGTTGGTGTTTGTGGATTCATTCTGCTAATTTCTGTTGTTTGTCTTATATAATGTAGTTCAGAGTCCTTGCATTTTATTTTGTAGATGACTCCCTGTTGTTTTCCTTTGGTATTAGGTCTTTGGGTATGCTCAGTATTCTTGGTAGGGACTTGTTGGTTTGCGTGCCATATTTATTCCAAATAGCTAGGGTGGCTTGTTAGTAGACTCTAAGATGCCTTTAACGAAGGGGACAGTTATTCTTTTTGTGGGTTGTGCATTGGAAGATATCATGCAGGTAGTTTACAGTATTTCTGCTTTTTGGTTTGCTGTGGCTATGTATGTCCATAGCTCTTCCAAGGACACTCCAGTAATCTATTTGATCCATCCACCCATGTTATCCATTGTCTTCTGCTTCTCTCAACTTTGTCAAGCATAGTTGTTTTCTTTTCTAGTGTATTGTCTGATTGCATCATATGTCCAAAGTATGTATATTTAGGCTTGCTTATCATCACCTCAACTTGACTAACCTTCCTCTTCATTAAACCACCATTCTGTTGTATAGAACACAGACAGTATATAAGGACATGACATCAACTGCTGCTGAGTTCAGTTTCAGAACTACTCTGAATAAACTAATATCATGAATAATGAAATGTCAGCACATATTCATTGTCTCAAATTGCATTACCTAAAAGTCATTTCACAAATGATTAACCCTTATTCATTACATAGCTCTAGCAAGTTCAGCAGGTTAAATAAAAAGTTACTTGATTTTGCTTCTCCAGTTTTGTTACAACTGAGGGGATTCTGAAAAGTGCAGATAGTTTACAACAGTTCAGAATGTAACTTTCACTGAATCTTCATAATTTCTGTTTATCTAAGTAAACAAGTTGATTTCACCAGTAGTGGCTGATAGATTGATTTCATTAGCTGTGGATGACTTTTAAAATCAGCTTGTTGATTGTTTAAAATTAGCTTGGTTGAATAATATAACAGGACTTCTAAGACTGGAAACATGAATCAAAATATTTTTGTCCTGTTTCAGACTTCCATGTGCAATGGATACTGACCTCAGCTCCCAGGACAGGAAGGACTTGGACAAGTTCATAAAATTTTTTGCTTTGAAGGTAATATATATTTTTTCTTCCTAGCACTTTTCCTGCAGGTGCAGCGTCCACTTTTTTCAGATCAACCAAATGTTGATCCATCGGTTGTGACAGGAATTGACCAACTGGCTTGTTGCCCGAGCCTGACGTTGTGGGCTGAGACAGAGTGACTGGCACAAAGTTACCCAGCCAGCTTTCATGCCTGAGGCAGAGCTAGAACTCAGTCTCCTGGTTTCTAGCCTGGAGCCTTAACCACTGGTCCAAACTGGCTCTCAGTTATTTGTTATAAGTGTGCATGTGTGTGTGTATGTATATATAATTTAGACTGTACCATAACAAAAATTGAAGCTTCGTATTGCAATTCAGTGGCAGTAACACAAAAATGTAGAATTTAATTCTGCAATGTATAAGCCTTTCAATTTTTCTGGATTTCTGGCTTTAAAAACGGAATAGGTCTGTCCACATGCATTATGAGATGAGGTTTGGAAGTCAGAGGGAATAGGAAAGATTCAGGAATCTCAATGCTAAAGTTAATACAACCCTAAAGCAACAGCCCTTTTTCTTCAGTAACAAAGACATAACTTCTTCATTAAGAGCTGTTATACCTGCTCGGAGTCTGAAGAACTTCTTCAGAATTTCTGTTCTTCTCGATTCTGTTCTTTTTATTGTTTTTTACTGTTTTAATTGTTAGCTACCATATGAGATGGGCAGGCTATAAATGTAATGAATGAATGAATGAATGAATGAATGAATGAATGAATGAATATAATTTTTGAAGTGTGCACAACCCTAATGCAAAGGAATTGTAGATAAATTGCTAAGAGATATAGGCAAAATTATATGACCTCCTAAAGGTGTTCTGCCCAGGATCTGAGCAATTAGTAACTCATGCATATCTTTCTGACTTCTGATATCATACAGTTAAGTAATTTGGCTTTTGTACTTCCTTTCATTTTTTCCAATATAGTACCATCCAGTAGGTCTTCTCTAGTGTCACTCCTTGACTTTTCTCAAGGCAGTAAGCATGTTTTGTCTTTCAGACTGTACAGGTGATTGTGCAGGCCCGACTTGGAGAAAAAATCTGCACTCGCTCATCCTCCTCACCAACAGGCTCTGACTGGGTAAAATGTATTTTTCAGATCAATCCCTTTGTTATGTCATTTGGTTTGTCATGTTAACTACACATGGTTTCCACTTTGGTTCTCTTGAGGGTAGTTGTATAACTATAGAATGTATCTGAGCAATACACTCCTCCTTTACAAGTTATTTTTAGATCTTCTTATTGAGTATTTGTGACTCTGATACAACATTTTTAGAGAGGGGTAGTGAAAGCAAATGGAATTTGTATATATTTGCGTGCTTATATATTGCTGCTTTACAACAGTATAATGAGGAAATCAGCGTTTATTAATCTGCAGTATGTGTCAGCAGAGGATGCTTTGTTCTATGGTTGTGAGATTAATCTATCATGAACTGGGTTTTATTATACACATTCCTGCAGTATGGTAGACAACAGGTTTCTAAAGTAAGTTCCTGAAAATTAAAATCTACATTCCTAATTTTACAGTTCAACTTGGCAATCAAAGACATACCAGAAGTTACTCATGAAGCAAAAAAAGCTTTGGCAGGACAGCTGCCTGCTGTTGGACGGTCAATGTGTGTGGAAATCTCCCTTAAAACCTCTGAGGTATAAGCTGAATCAACAATTCTTTTTCTTCTTAAGATTCATCTCAGATTTTATTACATGGCTTCATGTCATGCATATGAAAATTAGCAAAACAGGTTTCAGTAAACCACTGTTGGCAGTATTATAGATAATTTTCATATATATAAAAAGTACTCTGTTTAGTCATTGCATTATTTTTTTTTAGATTTTTTTTTATCCCACCTTTATTATTTTTATAAATAACTCAAGGTGGTGAACATACCTAACACTCCTTCCTCCTATTTTCCCCACAACAACAACCCCGTGAGGTGAGTTGGGCTGAGAGTGACTGGCCCAAAGTCACCCAGCCAGCTTTCATGTCTAATAATAACAAAAACAATAATAATAGCGAAGGACTTGATAGGTGTATAAAAATGCCAAATCCAGTCTAAATATCTGGCTGACTGTGCAATCAACAATAATATATTAATATATAATAATAATGCCTATTATTGTTACATAAGGGATCTTCTTTCCAGGAATTCAATTTGGAATTGTTTTAAATGATGAGATAGTGGATAGAAATATTAATAAATAAATAAAACTCCGCTTTTGTTCATTTAAGAAAGGGACAGTACAAAAGTTCTACAAATAGGACAAATAACCCTATTCCCCAAACACTGTTCATCTTAATATTTGGCTATCTTGTGGTTTATAGAAGCAAAAGATTCAATACCAGCCAACTAACTAGCTGCACATGAGTAATTATCTAACTGATGAGGAATTCTATATCCACTGCTGAAATTCAGTCAAAAATTCATGCTATTCTTATACAAATATACCAAAAGTATGTTGGCTCTATTTTTATATGTACATTCTTAAACTAATTGCAATCCACAGGAAGCTTGGTATAACTACAAATTTAGCTTATATTTTTTAGAATGCTGAAAAACACGTTTGTATTCTTTTTATAACATGCCTCATGATCAGAATAAGATTTAACTTACTGGTTCACATGAAGAGAACCTTGTTTTTTCATCTCTTTATGAAGATTCACTATTTATTAAAATCACTTTACAAATCATACCATTGAAAGGGGGCATTTAAACTGTCAAATCCAGCCCCAATGGGGTACTAGGATCCAAATTAAAACATTGCTGGTGGATAACTATCCAACTCAGCTTGAACACACCCAATGAATTGGAGCTCACCACCTCCATTAGTAGTTGGTTCTACTATCAACCGCTCTTAGGAATCTTTAGGAATCTTTTCCTAATATTCAGTCAAAATTAGCTTTCCTGTATTTTAAATCCATTATTTCATGTCCTGCATTCTGCAGTGACAGAACAAGTCTCGAGCTTCTTCTGTGTGACATTCCTTCAGATATTTGAAGGTATTACTTTTCATAATTTGGAAACTATACTAATGTTAAGTCAGCTTAAAATTTCATTTGCCTTTTTTCAGCAACATCCACTGACTCATCTGTACTAAGTACTTGTTTACAAGTAAAAGCTTTGTCATGATAAAGCCTTGATTGAAATACTTTTTTTTCCCACTGCAGGGAGATTCCATGGAACTGGAAATCTGGTGTTTAGAAATGAATGAAAAGTAAGTGACAGTTTAAAGTATTTTCATTCTTACCTTTAGTGAAAAAATCTATCAGAAATGCTTACACCAATAACAAACAGGACAGTACCTGACCCTAGGATGCTTGGAACCTAAAAGATATGATATGAAAGAAAGGAGAAGTGAGAAGAAAACAATAGAAAAAACTCAGCTACCAGTTTTAAAGCTATAATGTTATCTTTTGAGCTCACAACTCTTCCAAAAAGTCAGTAGAACCAGCTTCAAGTTTGAAGTGTTTGAAATGTTGTAGCAGAAGTCGCAAAGCATTTTACAAGTGCTTAAATGTTTCCTGGTATTTGCACATTTTCAAACATTGTGTCTTAAAGGGCGTTTGACTTTGACTGTTTGCTAGGCAATTTCTAAATTGATAAAAGTATCATGCATAATTACCCTAAAACTAAGGCCTTCAGTGTGGTAGCAAGGGTGCTTATGTGTCTGCAGATGCTTCTTTTGGTGCCCTGCTTTTTACATTTTAGAAAAAAAAACTTTCAGTTAAAAAATGGCAAGTTGGCATACTGAAGGTCAAAGTGCCAATCTCTTGGAACATCTTTATTTTCAAGAATGTCTAAAGAGCTTAAATAAGCTCAGTAAGCTTTCTTTTTTTATATAATAATTTTATTAAGCATTACAATTATAAAGATAAAAGCTAGTACAAACTACAAAAAATAAAATAGAAAAAAATAGAAAGTGCAGAAAAAAAAGAAAAAATAGAAAGGAAAGAAAAAATAAGAATCTAGCAAAGAAATTATATATATATGAGAAAAAGTGACTTCGCCCTTCATCACAACAAGTATAAACAATTTTAACAACTTAATCATCTTCTCTTAAAATACAACAAATGATCTCTTCATCCCGTATCTCATCTCTTATCTATAAACAGATCCTTAAAACCTCATTGTTCAGTCCTGGTCAGCAAAGCAAAAGTCCATTAAGGGCTACCAGAAATGACAATATATCTATTTTAACTTTGATCAAATAAACCCACTTTATATTCCTTTCTTTTACTTTTAACAATCTTAATCTTTAATCCAAATAATGTCCTAGAGCTTGTTTTCTTTTCATTTTTTCTTTATCACCTCTCACAAAATCCCTCAGAAGTTTAACAGGTCTCTTTTGTAAATCCAATATAGGAAAATTATCCAAGTCATTCTTCTGGTTTGCCATTTGTATACCCCTTTTAATTATTAAAACATTAGCCGGTTTCATTTGTATATCTGGTGTAACATCTTTTTCCATATCGTTCTTGTAGCTTGTCATTTTTAAATCCATTTTCAGATCATCTCAGTCTTATCCAGTAAAACTTGTTCCTCTTCCTTAACATCTGAACACAGTCTATAATGGCAAACACTTCTAAGATTAACTTCTAGGTCCATTGTTCAAAAATATCCTTCAATACATCCAATGTTAAGGTATTTTGCTCCATTCTGTGTTAGAAAGTCAAATTTAAGTGTTCTTCTCCTTTAATTGTAATCTTTAGTTCTTCTGGTTCCTTCTAGTGTCCAACATTCAAATTCCCATCTTATTAGGCTTTCTTTTAAGAATTCAAAACAACAGCATTTTCCCATGGGAAGAATTCTTATAATTAATTTCAAAATGTTATTTCAAATCCATCTGGATCCATAGTCTGTTTATAACTTTCCAAAATCAATATTCTAATCACCCTTTTGCTGTTCATTCAAAAAAAGATTTTTTTCAAATGTCCTTAAACTTAAAACTTCTTTCACTAAAGATTAAAGGAAACTCACCCAGTGCATACAGTTAGTTCTAGAGTTACAACCGCTCGTTCAGTGACCGTTGGATGTTACAAAGGTGATGAACAAAGGGACTTATGATAGATCCTTGAAGTTCCAGCCATTGCAGTGCCCCCACAATTACTTGAACAAAATTCGGGTGTCTGGCAACCAACTCGCACTTATGACCAGTTTCAGCATCCCGCAGACACATGTTCGCTATTTGTGCCCTTCCCTGTTGGCTTTCCTCAAGCTAAGTCAATGGGAAGGTGGCAAAGGAGGTTGCAACTCACTGGGGTATCTCTCCCCCCCGGCCTTTCTTCACTCACACACATCATGCCCTTCTTCCCCCCTTCACTTGCACGCACACACAGATGTACCCCATACCCTCCTTCCTTGGCTTCCCTGTGATTGCACACTCCTGCACTCTCTTTCCTCAGTCTCCCTGCACTCGCATGCATGCACTCCCATGCTCTCTTTCCAAAGCCTCCCTGTGACTGCACACATCCTGCGCTTTGTTTCCTCAGCCTCCCTGCACTCGCATGCATGCACTCCTATGCCCTCTTTCCATGGCCTCCCTGCAATCGCATGCACTCCATGTCCTCTTTCCTCGGCCTTCCTGCAGTCACACACATGGACACATGTCCCCCATGCCCTCTTTCCCCAGCCTCCCTGAGAGGAGTTCTTGTGGGTGATCCAGACATCCCCTTTATCTGGAGATAAAGCTTCTCTTAACTGCTGCAGCCTTTGGTTTTGCAAAAATGGAGCCGTCCTCAATCCGCCATTACTCTCCCAGAAATCCATTCTAGCCACCAATCTCGACACAGTGCTGTCTCCACTAGAGACATCTAGTTTGCCATGAATCCTCACCACAAGTCCAGTAAGCTTTCTTAGAAACTAAAAATAATAGGTGCTTCCAGCCCTCCAGAAGGACAAAGATGGAAATGGGGAATGGGTGCAAGGGGTGAGGGCTAGAGATGGTGGCAGGTAGCACTGGGGTGTTTTAAGTCTGACTAAGTCTTTCATGGCAGCTATTTTGCACAGACATTTTTCTAAAGCTCCCACAGCCTATTCTGAATTGTCCAATTAAAAATATTTTCAAATGTCAGATAGCTAGACAGAAATCTATTCATTTCATAATTGTCTTCTCTTTCCATTAAATAGAGTTATGTAATGCAAAAATCTATGGGATTTAGATGAACCTGTTATCATCAATGGGCTTCATTTAATTCCAGAATAGTATGTTTATAGGTATAGTAATCAGTTAATATTGCATTCCTGTCCAAAAAATGAATATAGAATGAAACTTCATTTTAGCAATATGGAATGAAACTTCATTTTTAACTTTAAAATGAAGTTTCTGTTCTAATGAAAATACAGGTAGTCCTCATTTAGCGGCTGCCTCGTTTAGCAACCATTCGCAGTTACAACAGTGATGAAAAATAGTGTTACGACCAATCCTTGCTTTTACGATCTTTGCAGGTCTGTAAAGCAAAGGAAAGCTGAAGTAAAATCATAAGCACAGTCGCAGTTTCAGTGACCACTTCGCTTAATGACTGAGCTGCCAGTCCCAATTGTGGTCACTAAATGAGGACTACCTGTATGTCATTGCAGAAACTTATCTTATTTGGGTGATAATGTCATTAAGCAATTGATGCAAATTACATCATTTGCATCAACATGACATTTATGTGATCACAAACAAAACAAAACAAAACCACAAATGATGGAAATTGCCCTGAAAATTTGGTCCATTACATGTGAAGTTCATTGAGTTGGGGTTTGATAAATCATGGTTTCACTGTATTAGAAAACAAGAAATGCTTTGTTTTTTGGTGCCTCCAGATTAAAAAAAACAGATTCCCATGATTATATATCCTATTCTAATTTACAAATATTGTGGAAGAAACTGTTTTATGTACTGTATTCTGTATCAAGCAAATACAGTGGGGCAAAAAAGTATTTAGTCAGCCACCAATTGTGCAAGTTCTCCCACTTAAAAAGATGAGAGAGGCCTGTAATTTTCATCATAGGTATACCTCAACTATGAGAGACAAAATGGGGGAAAAAATCCAGAAAATCACATTGTCTGATTTTTAAAGAATTTATTTGCAAATCATGGTGGAAAATAAGTATTTGGTCACCTACAAACAAGCAAGATGTCTGGCTCTCACAGACCTGTAACTACTTCTTTAAGAGGCTCCTCTGTCCTCCACTCATTACCTGTAGTAATGGCACCTGTTTGACCTTGTTATCAGTATAAAAGACACCTGTCCACAACCTCAAACAGTCACACTCCAAACTCCAGGACCAAAGAGGTGTTGAAGGACACCAGAAACAAAATTGTAGACCTGCACCAGGCTGGGAAGACTGAATCTGCAATAGGCAAGCAGCTTGGTGTGAAGAAATCAACTGTGGGAGCAATAATTAGAAAATGGAAGACATACAAGACCACTGATAATCTCCCTCGATCTGGGGCTCCATGCAAGATCTCACCCTGTGGGGTCAAAATGATCACAAGAACGGTGAGCAAAAATCCCAGAACCACACGGGGGGACCTAGTGAATGACCTGCAGAGAGCTGGGACCAAAGTAACAAAGGCTACCATCAGTAACACACTATGCTGCCAGGGACTCAAATCCTCCAGTGCCAGACATGTCCCCCTGCTTAAGCCAGTACATGTCCGGGCCTGTCTGAAGTTTGCTAGAGAGCATTTGGATGATCCAGAAGAGGATTGGGAGAATGTCATATGGTCAGATGAAACCAAAGTAGAACATTTTGGTCTAAACTCAACTGTGGTGTTTGGAGGAGAGAGAATGCTGAGTTGCATCCAAAGAACACCATACCTACTGTGAAGCATGGGGGTGGAAACATCATGCTTTGGGGCTGTTTTTCTGCAAAGGGACCAGGACGACTGATCCGTGTAAAGGAAAGAATGAATGGGGCCATGTATCGTGAGATTTTGAGTGAACACCTCCTTCCATCAGTCAGGGCATTGAAGATGAAATGTGGCTGGGTCTTTCAGCATGACAGTGATCCCAAACACACCGCCCGGGCAATGAAGGAGTGGCTTCGTAAGAAGCATTTCAAGGTCCTGGAATGGCCTAGCCAGTCTCCAGATCTCAACCCATGGAAAACCTTTGGAGGGAGTTGAAAGTCCGTGTTGCCCAGCGACAGCCCCAAAACATCACTGCTCTAGAGGAGATCTGCATGGAGGAATGGGCCAAAATACCAGCAACAGTGTGTGAAAACCTTGTGAAGACTTACAGAAAACGTTTGACCTCTGTCATTGCCAACAAAGGATATATAACAAAGTATTGAGATGAACTTTTGATATTGACCAAATACTTATTTTCCACCATGATTTGCAAATAAATTCTTTAAAAATCAGACAATGTGATTTTCTGGATTTTTTCCCCCATTTTGTCTCTCATAGTTGAGGTATACCTATGATGAAAATTACAGGCCTCTCTCATCTTTTTAAGTGGGAGAACTTGCACAATTGCTGGCTGACTAAATACTTTTTTGCCCCACTGTATATGTTGTAACATGCATCCTTTTCTTTATTTATTTGATGGTATTCATGGTTTAATGCATTAATTAATGCTTAAATTATTGTTCCTTTCTGATATTTGAGAAGCAAACATCTACATTTGTATTAGAATTAAATAATTGGTGTGTTACACAGTCTCTAGATAGATTTATCTGATTTGAGCTCTGTAAAAGTATAATCTCACAGTTGCTTGTTTGTTTACAACAGTAATTCAATATTTCAAAGTTGCTTCATTTCAGAATGTATTAATTGTTGGGAATGTTGGATTAATTATTTTTGTGTATGCTTTTAGATGTGATAAAGAAACCAAAGTTTCCTACACTGTGTATAATAGGCTGTCTCTACTGCTGAAATCTTTGCTTGCTATAACAAGGGTGACACCAGCCTACAGGCTCTCAAGGAAACAAGGTCATGAGTATGTCATATTGTACAGGTAATACTGACTTTGATCATCCTCAGAATCAGAAAAAATAGAACTTCAAGTACATTCTACATTGTCTGTATTAAGTTTCATATTTCATGCTGTCACATTTCCATTATTTTTCTCCAGTCTCATATTCTTTAGCATGCTTCCATAGGTCTTCTAAAAGATTTAGTTAACGCTGAGTTTCCATCTTTTTTGAAGTTTTTAATTTCCTGTTAGTCTTATTTTTTAAAAAGTTACTAATGTGTAATTGACATTTTACTGCATTCTTCTAATGTCCATATAATTTATGAATATCTGTGGGTTTATAGCTATATTTTTCCTTGTGTTTCTTCCGTGTTTCATAACTTAGACAAAATATAGTTAACAAACCTGGGGTTTCATTTTGTTTCATTTCAAATTTCTCAATATTAAGAGGACAGTTGTTTTTGAACTTTGCAGTTTTGCTTCTTAATATTATTATTCATTACTATAATTCTATGTATTACTCATAAAACAAAAAAATGAACAAAAGCAGTTGCATAGTTTTCCCTCTTCTCTTTTCATCTTTATTGCAATGTTATAAAATCTCATTAGATAATTTTAACAAGCCATTGGGTGGGTTCCAGATTTCTTGTAAATATTTGGAAATTATTTTAGCAAATCTAAAGCACTTCATATTCCATGTATTTCTCAACAATTATGGGTTCAGATGTCCTATAATACTTCAGTTTCTTTCCTCTTTTTAGTTTTTTAAATCTATGTGGTCACTAGGAGTCGAGACAGCTTGATGGCAAATATTCAATCAATCAATGTTTAATTTACAAAGATATCAGAGATTCAGTTTATTTTTATTTTAGTGAATAAAAAAGTAAAATAACTACATTCCTTTACTAATTGGGATCCATGCTATTTTAAACAACCTTACATAAAATGATAGGAATAATAATTTAGTGTTTTGTCTGTGTCATGAATTCCACTGTTGCCAAGAGTACTAGTTATTGTATGGTTTCATAATTCCCTGTCCCATGCCCGTATATTGCTCTGTGCAAAAACCGTACAAATCACACTAATTACACTACACTACAAATGTCCATTAGGTAAACATTTTTTCTTAGGGAATAAGTTCTGCTCCACATTGTAGGAATTCACATATTTATAGTGAATTTCTCAGCTAATTTTGTATTTCTATTGTTTTGGAGGAAAGGGGCTGCAGGTTTGTTTGTTTGTTTATTTAGGTGCCATCCAATTCCAAATAGGTTATTAATCTATTAAGTACATTGGACTGCCTGGTTTATTTACTCTGAAAGCAATATTGGTTTATTTTAGTTCTCACTACTGTATTTTCTCCTCCATGATTTTCTGATAAACAAATGAGGAATATAAATTTAATACTACAGGATCTAGCATGTGCAGACCCAGATATAAGTCCACCCTTAACTGTGAAAGTCACTTGGTGTCTTTGTGCTGTAAGCTACGTTCAATGTAATGCTAATTGTTGTAGAAGTAATACTAATGATAATTGAGAATGGAATAATTTTGAAATCACCTATTTACCCTATTTCCAACTACAAGCTCATAGGTCTGTTGGACTCCAAATGTATACTGCTGAGTTTTGTTATTTATTTCATTTGTTAAAAACAGTTAGAATTTAAAAGAAGGGTATATTAATTAAAGCTGAATATCGCTGATTTCAATTAATCCAATCTTAATGTTAGTGATTTCATGGCTTGGAATAAGTAACTGGCTGAGAATCTAGTTTAAACTTCCAGTTTAAAACTGAAATGTATTAATATGGGGAAGCTTTTTGAAGTCTAAAGGGCAAATAAATCTGTAATAGTCTGACTAGGGTACTATTGGGCAACTGTATTTAGGAATTTTCTAGTTAGTCTGCTGCACCTATTGCCAGTTGCCTAGTCCAACTAATAAAATATTATTAGAAGCATATTTCCAAAACACATGTGTATTTAATGAATGGCCTCAGTAAAACTGCAGTCTCAGACAGAATACATAGTGTGTTCTCTAACATTTAAGAAGTACCTCTTTTGTCAGCATCAGCATTTCTATAAACCCTGACGTCTCATGATCTGGCTGGGCCCTAATTTCTCATGTCACTCTCAAATTTAATTGGTTGCTACTACTTTGCATTTTCATTGGCTATTGTCTATGTCCTAGGGCCTATCAGTTAAAACTGACAATATACGGATGGGGTTTTAGACTAAAACCTTACTACAGTAATTTACTTGATCTTATATTTCTTTTGATTTTTTTTGGGGGGGGGATCTAAATTCTGTGCCAATAATCAAATCATATGTTCTGCTTTTGGCACCTAAGAATTTGCCTAGTAATAGCAATAACAGTTCTTATTACAATTATTTGTGCTAGTTTTAAAAATTATAGTAAATTCTAACAAGTTTTACAATCTTCCATGGAAAACAGATGGGGTGGAATAAACAAAGGTAAATGTCCTGGTTTTAATTTTGAAAAACTGAAGATGCGTTTCTGCATTTAGTCTTAAGAGTAGGTTCTCACAGTGTATAATGTCTCTGTGATCTACTGCCCACCATACTTTTCTCAGTTGGTATATCTCATACCAACTTTTATTTGCAAAAATAAAAATATTTCAACTGAATGGAGTGAGAATCCCAGTGTGGATTACTTAAAGCTATCTTTGGTTCTGACCATGGCTCCTCAAAGTAAGATTTTCAGGTCAATTTAAAGCAGTCTTTGATTCAAGTCATGGTTCCAGGCAATGCTTTCTTTCCAAAGCTAGTCCAGTTCAAGCTTTGTTTAAATTCAGGTTGTGATGCATGCTTAAAGCACAAATTTGATTCTTGTTTCTTTTGATCCAGACCTCAGTACATCTTATTGTTATCCTATGTTCCTTGTTCACAGAACATCAAAAAATTGACCAGATTAAGGATTGTAAGCTTGCTGTACATTCAAAATGAAAAATCAAATTTAAATCTATGTCTTATACCCTGAAAGAAAATATTTAACATGAATAATTTCTATCTCTATTCATCTGTTGCAGGGTATACTTTGGAGAAGTGCAGCTGAATGGCTTGGGAGAAGGTATGACTGGGTATCAGAAATATGTAGACCTAGGCATTTTGACTGTTGACAGACTGTAGAAAATAAAAATGAAGAATTATAGAATAACTAATTCACATGTTTGCAAAAGATAGATGCATAGATAGATGGATGTTTGAGATTTATAATAAATTGTTGAAGAGATGAAACTAAGATCTAGGATTCAACTAAAGAATATATTCATTTGACTTTTGTCAATAGGAGAACTAATAGGAGAATTTTGCAGCAATCTCTTTTGAGTATATCATAAATATAATAATAAATGATTTTTATGGTAAACTGTTTAATCACAAAGTATCCTCTCTCAAAAAGTAAACTGGGGAGGTTAAAAGAAAAGTAACTTCTTAAGGACTTGGCTAAGTACAAGGTAGTGGTAATGACCGGGTTTCCAAATAACAAGCTTGTTCTTTCAGACCTGGAGTTTTCTGTTCCAGTTCCCATTTCAGGTAGGGTCTAGAGATATGCTTGTCACCATACTAGTCTCCTGTAAACAAAATTGCATTAAAATCAAAAATTAGGTGGAGCAATAGAGTCTGGTGAGCACAAAGGGTGGTCTGCATGGACATCGTCTTGGGGACTTGAGTTTTATTCAGCCAAGAATACACTCATAGCAAATCAGCTTTTACCTCTGTGGTTGACAGTTATTGACATAAAGAGTAGTTGGGACATTGACCATTTCTCTTCTGCCTGTGTAGGATTTCAGACAGTCCGAGTTGGGACAGTTGGTACTCCACTAGGCACAATCACTTTGTCATGTGCCTACAGAATCAACCTAGCATTCATGTCTACCAGGTGAGGACTTCATAGTCAAACTAAATAATCTCTTCGAGGATACCCTTCTTTAACCTGAGTTTCTTGGATTTGGCAGATTGATATTATTTGGTAGTTCTGAGTTTTGAGCAAGTTTCTTGTTCATGTGTGGAGTTGCAGGGTTGAATTGTGGTGATGCTCTGCTCCCCATAAATTTACACAAAAGAGCAGTATGGCTGTCAGAACAAGTTGTAAAATAGAAAAAGTAGTCCTATGAATAATACAATTTGCTTATTACTTATTGCCTTGCAGGCAGTTTGAGAGGACCCCACCTATCATGGGGATTATCATTGATCACTTTGTGGACCGTCCCTATCCCAGCTCCTCACCCATGCATCCCTGCAATTACAGGTGAGGAAAGAGGAATCATGAATAGGTGAAGGAAATTATTCCAGGTATAGAGGCTTTACATCATGCATTGCTGGGTAGAGAAAATTATGTGAGTCTTGCTCACTACTTTATTTGAAGTGCAGTTTGCAGAAAAAGCCTGAATTTCTTACACTATTAGAAGTGTATAGAATATGAGAAGATTCTAAGTCGCATTCATTTCAGTTCACACAGTAGTTAGTGAAAAATCTCCTTGGGATTGTAGATATTTTTCCTGAGAAAAGTGCAGAATGAAAATACTTTGTTGCTTTGCCAAACAACTTGGCACTTGTTTTACAAGTTTCTCTTTTAATGTTTGTACAATAGTATAAGAAAGCATGCATGATTCAAAATATTTTTTGAAACACTTCTATTTTTTTAAAACTTTTCCTATCTTAATATTTTCTTCAAAGGCCAAAACAATAGCAAAGTATTTAGAAATGTCTTTTGTGATTCTCTGGAACTATATTTTGTACAACTAATAGCATTGAAATTAATTTATCAGTAGAACCTTCCTTCTAAAAAACAAAACATCTAGGTGGAAGATAAAGAAATGTTTCATTCTTTTCCAGGGAAAATTTCTGAACAAATAAAATCCAAAATTATTAAATCCACCCTAGTAGTTCCGCTCTTTGAAGGCAAGAGTGAGCTCTGTCATAATTCTCCTTTCAACTCCACCCAAAAGTTCTAGTTCCCTGTCTGCAGTGTTTATATCAATAGAGCCTTTGCATAACTAATATTAAACATTTCCATTTTAAAAATGTATCTTACGATTTTGTTACAGAACAGCAGGTGAAGAAAATGCAGTGACATATCCATCAGTGGAAGATTCTCAAGAAGTATGCACAACCTCTTTCTCTACTTCTCCACCATCCCAGGTAAGTTGCTTTTCGGAATCAATTTAGAAGTTTCCAAGTGTGTCTCTTTTAGATTGTTGTACAGTCATATTTTGCTGATAGCAAAAATGTTTGCTAAACATTTTTGCAATCTGTAAATATATACAGAAGTAAAGAGTATCACAACTAAATGGTGCTGGACATTGATCAGATTACACTTCTCTGTGCATATATTTCACCATTGCCAAGAAGTTGTATTTTTATTAATAAGAGTAGGGCATAAATATATAGAAAAAAAATTAGGTCCAGTTCAATCTTGATGACATTCTACTGATGATTATATATATATATATATATAGTCTAACCTTTTTATCCATCTGGAATTTTCAGATTTTTAAAAATTCTATACTTACATAGATTGGCAGATATTCTTCTACTTTGCTTTTAAAACTCTTTCCGCACTCAAGCCAATGGCCATACAGAACAGTTGGATTAAAGATCGTGACACAAGATTTAGTTTTAAAACCCAATGCAATAAGAACATCCTGGCATGGAAATAAGTTTCAGTTGCAGATCTTCTCTATTGGCAATATCAGTGGATGCTGCTGGGACCAGAAGAAAGTTAGGCTGCTTATATAATCACTTTTTAACTTTAGGAAAAGTATATTCTGCTGAATATGAGCCTAGAGCTGATTTCTTCATCCCCACTTCCCCAGCTTACTGTCCAATTTCAATTCATACCTGATTTGGAGCATTCTTGAGATCTTTTTCAAGAAGTTCTGAATCTAGTGTTGCCATTATCTTAATTATGTTTAGTATGAAAAGACATGGCTTCTGGCAAGGCAGCACAGTTACAAGATTTGTGATCAAAAACATTCCTCCCCTGTCTTATGTGTCCACTTTAAACTGAAAAGCAGAAACCCCACCCATTTGTACTTGTGTCTTTATGTTGGATGTAAATATATAAGGGTTTGTATCATGATTTCACGACACATTTCATCCTTTCCCCACTCCATCCCCTCCACATATGCCTATGTCTCCTGTCTTCATTGGATTTTCATTAAACTGGCACAAGTCTTTAAGCTAATGCAGATAGAGGTGGTTGTGGTCATAGAAATATTTGATGGCTTTGACTGAATTGATCTTTATGTAGTTTCCTCCTCTCAGTTGTTACCAATAACCATTTGACCTAATTATTAGAAGGCCAATACATTTGCAACAACGTCTAATTTTTTTTTTTTTTTTGCCTGATCTAAAGTGAATTCTCCAATGCAACATATAATTAGAAAGAGATTAATCTGGAAAATATAGCAGTTTCCCTGAAATGTTAAACCTTCTACAAATCAGGCAGTGCTCTACAGTTCTGTACATGAACATTTCTAATATCTGTCTGGACATAATATTCAATTCATCAAAATCTTTTCAGTTTTTCTTTCTGAAGTCCTTTTCTTTCTCTTCCTTTTGTGTTTTCTTTTGTGTGTCCTTGTCTTTGTAGTGTGTATTTACTGTCACTAAAGCACATTTTCAGACCCCTCCTCCTGTGGTGATGGATACCTTGAAGGGCCCTGTGATGGGGCTGGCCTTTTCACATCAAGTGAGTTAATTTTGGAAAATGTATGTGGCCAAAAACATTTTAAAACCTAAAAGAAACATGACAAAGTGTTTTTGCAGTAACCAGTAAATACTTTTGCTTTGACTTGATCTTGGTGAGACCAGCTGGCCTAAAATGAAGCAGGCCTTTAGGTTTGTCCTACTTACAAGGTTGGCATCATCTATTCAGTTCCTGAATACGTTTTCAAAAACAAAATGAAGAAAAAATCATATTGAAAGTCAGTGCATTTATAGTTTTATTACTGAGCAAGATACTTGTAAGGATTCCTGAGTTCATGGGTTAAAGCAAAGTTTTAGAGATTTTGGGGAAAAAAATCTTGTAATAGTCTATTGAGCTGGCAAGGGTGCAACAAATAAATAGACAAGATTCCTTTTGTCACAGCCACGCATACTGTTTTTCTTTCTTCTATTCCAAAAAGAGGAAAATAGATGCTAAGAATTTATTGAGAGTTTTAATATATGAGGTTTTATTTGAAATTTTGTTGCTTGGTCTGGGAAAAAAGGATAGATGAGGGAAAAGTAGGACCATGCAAGGAAGAGGAATTGCCTGGGGCTAAGAAGATCTATTTATAATAATTCCAGTCACAATAAAGGCGAAGTATTTTCTGCCTTAATGATAGTATAAGGAAACAGTCTGGTTGTGCAGATGATCCTTGCTGATCATATTCCTTGGCAAAGCAAATGCTACAGAGGAAAAATTGTCATCTTCAGTGCCGCCTTGAGTTGACCAAATAAAAAAAAAAAGTGGGATAAAAAATATAATAATAATAATAATTTCATTTTCTCCAATATTTGACAAAAATAAATGGATAAACTTTATTATATACCCAGCAGATCATTTTCAGGGGATCTCATAGCCTGAATTTGTACCATGTTGATTTTTATCAACATATATCAATCAAGTATATGTATTCCTATATAATCCAGTACACCTCACACATTTTTATACTCTAAATGTGTTGGTGAGCAACTTCCTATTCCTATGTGCAGTCTTTTTTTTCATTTCAGAATTCAGTGAACTTTATGGCTAGGGTACAGTGGCCCTACATGGAAAATTCCCGTAGAATTCAGTAGAAATCTTCTGTGCCCATTTGCCCTGCCTACATGTGCATTTGGGTTTGGGCACCAATTAAACAAAAAGCAGGGAATGAAAATGAGAAATGTGGAAATGCTCACATATTTCCACAGAGCTCCCCCTTTCTATGACATCAATATTCTTTCATGTGGACACAAAAATAGGATAAACTGTCTTTGTTGAAATCTATATGCCTTCATATATAGGTGTTCAGGTGTGCTCAGACTTACCAGCCCTGCTGCATTTATCATGTGCAGCATAATAATTCCAAAAAACAGAATCATAACAATCAAATGGGCACATCTGTCAAGCAATTCTTTGGTATAAATTCTACACACAATTGAAAATTACAGATATACCCATTCCATAATATCCAACTAAACAGTAGGAAATTGCTTCTTGCTTGTTTGTTTTTCTACCCATCATTCTTAGACATGCTTATCCTCTTTGGCTCTGTACTGAAAGCTGTTATAATGTGTGTTGGTTAATAACCTGTAACCCTGGAATATTCAATGCATTAATGCAGTAGTTTTCATTGTCATTTTAAAATGTTGTAAAATTGTGTAATTATCAGAATCTATAAACATTTTTGTTACTTTTTGTTTTCAGTATTAATAAGCTAAAATGTAAACAAATTATACATTTATTTTAAAAGCTAGTGTAAGTGGGTTTTTTTAAAGTTACTTAAGTAACAAAGCCAAGAAAGTTTACTGAATTAGCTTGTATACTTAAAAAGGCACACAAAATCTCAGCTTCCATGATAGCTAAACAGATACATACACACATAAACATATATATCTATACCTTCACATTCTTCCTTTTCTCTTAGTGCAGCTACTACAGAGTCAGCTGATTAAGTAGCAAGACTGTAGCCTAGCCACTCTTCCTGCCCTATAGTCCTTCATTTGCAATTGAAGGAGATCAGGCTCTCCAAAAGTCAATGTTTGGCATGGCGTAGTGAACAGGCTTTGCCCTTCAGTCATCTTGAAGGCAACTTCCCTTTGGTGTTGGCCCCTACAAAGGCAGAAGTATTAAGGTAGGTTCTACCACAGTAATGGAAAAAAGCATTGATTAAATTGGGCAATTGACAGCCTTAGTGGTCTTTTATCACCACTGTATTTTCTCAGATGAAAACAACAGGTAGATATCACCAAAGACATGTAGGGAACAACAAAAGTGACTCACTATCAGCCAATAATCTGAATGTGCTCATTCTTAACCCAGTCAAATATTGTTGTTGTTGTTGTCATCATCATCATCATCATCATCTAAATAATTTATTAAACTTGGACATCTTGGATGTCATCTGCTGAAAGTTACTTATACCTAAGTCCTATGAAATTAGCACCAGGGATCAGGTTAGTACTTGGATGTCCTGCCATCAGGAAATCTCATGGCTGTAGGCTTGAATGGGTAGTTGAAAAGACATCTTGCAAAAAAAGCAGTGGCAAACCACCTTTGTATTAGTCTCTCCTACAATAAAAGTCTGATTCATTAATACAGGAATGAGACCTGTAGCCCTGCAGTTGATATTGAACACCAATTTCCGGAATAACTAACAGTTAGAGATTATAGGATTTACCATCCAACAATGTCCAAAAGTGTACAGGTTTCCTGTCATTTGCTTTAATAGTGCTAACTGGGATAATAGTACACTCATATATATAGAAAGAGAGAGAGAGAGAGAGAGTACACTCTCATATACACACACACACACACACATTTTCCTTAGCTAAGAAATCATGTGTACAATCCTCACAACAGGTTGTGTAGTGCAAAATATTATGCAAATTAGTGTATATATGTACATGTGAGAGTTTTAATTCCAGCCTTTACTTTTCATAGAATTGGAATATATGTACAGTACTCTGGATAGTCAAGAGTAAGAGATTTGATACAAACATAGCATCAGTTCTGTCCTCTGGCCCATCTTTTGTGGGTCTCCTAATTATTTTGATAGTTACAGTGAATTGAGATGTCTCAGAAATTAATTTTGGCTCTGACCTAGATTTCCCCACTGATGACTAGAATTTCTGCTTTGCAAACCTTGCATTCTGTAGTGAAATTCAAAATTCTGCTCAGGTTTTATACTTGTCAATGAGAGATAAAATGGTGCATGTGAACGATAATTATCAAACACTGTATTAATTCTTTTAGTAGACTTCTGTCAGAGCAACAGCTGTAGAGGCTTCTGTCGTTTTCAAATACCATTTCTTTGTTTAGAATGTTAATTACTGGATTGTAGCGCTCTTTATTTTATCTTTCAAACTGTATTAGGATCATTTCTATAATTTAGATCCTTGGAAATTGGCCCTTAATAACTGTGAATATTACTTAGTCATAAGTTCCGTTGGAACCAGTTTAACATTTTTGTGTGCAAGAGTGTTAGAAACAGACTAGCAACTTTATATTGCAAATCTGATTTCATTTCCTTCCCTTTCCTAAATTTCTAAACACTATTCAGACTCTGTGGGGGTTTCCTTTCTCTTCTTTTTCCTCCCCACCCTCATTTCTTAGCTCTCCAGCTCTCGTCTTTCTTATCAGCCTGCAGCCTTGGGAGTTGGATCAGCTGACTTGGGCTACCCAGTAGTCTTTGCTGGCGGCTTGAGTGCTACACATCCTCATCAGGTACTCTTAGAGGTTTGCTGCTATAAAATGTATCTCACTGACAGCTAACACTGTTTCTTTACTTATTCTATATCTATTCATCTCACACTGGCAAAGTACATAGGACTGTAGTTGAAAAAGACCGTGATGCTAGCTTATGACAAAGAACACTAATCTAACATTTTTTGGATTCACATGAAATAAGATTTTAATGAGCATTCTTTTAAAAGTGAAGACCTAGATATTAATATGGAGTTCAGATTTACTCATATATATGTTATTGCACTAAAGTGAGAGCTTCTGTTGTCTTTTCTGATATCATATCATCAGTTGCATCTATCCATGACTACATTGGTTTAGAATATCATTCTCAGTTTGCATTTCAGAATTATAGAATTTCATTTCTTCTTGGATAATATCTACTGTAATCATATTTAGTGCAGTGTGGGTATAGCTGGGTGTTTTATATGTGTTTTTGTATGACCATGAAAATGGGACAGGGTACAAATCCATGTACATTGAATAAAATTTATAAATGATTAAAAGATGTTCTCATTAAAATTTTCTTCCACTTGCTCTGGTGCAAAATATTTTACTTTTAAGGTATACACTATATGAATTATGAGAGAAAGAGCCCAGTTCTGCTTGCTAAGAAGTTTGAAGGCTCTCTGACTATAGGCCAAAAAAAAAAAGCTACAGGGGATTCAGGACAACTGTCAGTTGTTCAGTTTCAGTTATCTTCCAGTTTTCTTCAGTTCCAGTTATTTACTTTGGTTTGTTCCTCTCCGTCTAAACTTTCCTATACATTTGACTGAAATTCTCCCTCACTCTTTGCCTATTGGTAGAAATCATTCAAGTTCTTGAGAAACAAGGTACACTGCTTCTTCCATAATAGATAAAATGTGTCATCAATTCTGTTACTTATAATTGAAAATCAAACAATTGCACTCTTGAAAGTAAGAGAACTAAGCATTTCTTCTTTTCTTGAATGAATTCAAAAATAACTAGTTTGGTCTTTGTACGTTCTAGTTGGTGGTTCCAGGAAAG
The DNA here is from genome assembly GCF_059951505.1 of Python bivittatus. NCBI lineage: Eukaryota > Metazoa > Chordata > Lepidosauria > Squamata > Pythonidae > Python > Python bivittatus. The sequence continues at coordinate 33,108,507 of NW_028277075.1, read as the reverse complement.
GAGGGAGGAGTACCCTTGATTCCTAGCCAACCAATGCATGGCACCCAGGCTGACCATGAGAAAATAATAACATGCACCCCCCTGGATGGAGGCCACTACTCTGCAGTTACTCCATCTAGTAGGTAGGTATCTAACTTTCCATAATTGCCTATATATGACTTTTAAAAACCAAAAATGAATTTACTTGAGAATTAATGGCATTTGTTGCATAGATTAGTAGTTTTGGAAGAAAGGCTTAACATCATCCTTTAAAGTTCACAACTTTTTTCTAGGAATCTGCATTTTCCTGCTTAGTGTTCTCCCTTTTTTTTTAAACTCCCAAAGCTGCATGCAGAGACAGTTCTCTTCTACATTTTCTGTAACTAGCACCCTCATGAGAAGATAATTCTCAAAATCTAACAATATTAATTGTTAAAACTTGTTCTTGTTTGCCAAATTTAACACTTGAGGTCCTGATTATGCCAATACCTCAGTATAAAACTAGATACCAGAAAAGGAAGAAAACCTTTGCTCTGCCTCCTCTACTTTTGGAGGTCTCTTCATTCTTTGAAAAAATACTTTCAAAAAAATCGGTCTTAATCCTAATTTCATTACCTCCATTTTTTGCAATGTTATAGTCAGTACATATAAAGTTTATTGCTGCTGATGATAACAAGTCAAATGAATGTTTGAGGTTTCAGTGTAGAAGCCTTATTTTTTTGTAAAATGACTAGCCTGATGCTAGATGATAAAGCATAACTGCAGTTTCTAATAAAACAATGTTTTCCATTGGCGGAGTTCCCAGAGCACCTTACAAAGGTCAAAAAGCCAATGCCCCACTGGTTTAAAATCTAAGTAGGTTTAACTGTATGGTAAGTATTGTATATAACTTTAGTAAAAAGCTAGGAAAGATATTAGGAAAATACATACACTTCATACCCAATGCTTCATACCAGTGCTCGTATACCTCTAGAATAATAACAATTACACCATCTTTCTCTTTCAACTTTCAGTGAGGACCCAGAAACAGTATCTAACAGCAGTGAAGGAAAGAGCGGATCTCCACGTGATGCCTTGGAGACCTTCTTTGTTCGGAAGGTGGGAGCCTTTGTCAATAAGCCCATCAGTCAGGTAATTAAAGTTCATTGCTTTCATATGGCTTCAGAAAGGAAAGAAATGCAAGGAATGTCCTTTCCCATAACACAGGAAAAATGCCACTCCAGACTGACTGCAGTCTGCATAACTCTTTGCTATATTTGGGTTTCTTTAATCTCTGAACTTGACCTGACCAGTTTTAGGGCTGTTAGCATGAAGATTTGCAGCAACATGTTGCATCTTGGCAGAAATAGTAGGATTTGTTGAGACATTTGAGATTCTGTCTTTTGAACCTCTTTAGGTGACAATGGCCAGTTTGGACATTCCTTTTGCAATGTTTGCTCCCAAGAGCTTTGACCTAGAAGATAACGATCCCATGGTAAGAACTGCCTATCTTTCCCAATCCTATAAAATTACTGTTAGTATTGTGCTTCCTGAATGTCAGACATGCCTGTGCTTTCTGTTTGCAAAGCTAACTTCTTGTCTCTGCTTAATTTTGCATATCAGAATTTGATTATGTTAATCGGATACTTGGATTTCTTCAACAGGTAAATCCTCCTGATACTCCAGACACAGAGTCTCCCCTCCAAGGCAGCCTACGCTCAGTTGGTTCCAGTGGCAGCAGCAGTGGGAATATCCATGATGATTTTGTTATGATAGATTTTGTAAGTCCACACAGCCCTTTATATTACACAAGTAACTCATGTAAAACTCCATGCTCTGGTATTTGGGGAAAGGTTTTCTTCCAAAAAACACCAATCTCTTTCCAGAAGTGAATCTTTCAGAACAGGAAGCGATTCATGGTGTTCTACCTGGAGTCAATCCCTAGACCATTATGGAGCTGAATCACTTCTGGGAAAGCTCAAATAACTTTTTATTCCAGAAGATTACTTTCCAGAAAGATATAAATCATATTCAGAATGACAAGAACATGTGCCAATACAAAAATGGAATATTACAGGAAATACCAGACACATAGGAGTTTTGCATGTTTTTGCAAGCCTACCTGGAGCAGAATGTTAAATTAAGACCATGATAGTTAATTAAACTCCTTGAAGAAATATGACCTTATAGACTAGTAAGGCACCAATATATGTGAATATTCTACCACAGCAAGACAGACACAAATAAAATTACCTTTCAAAATATTGAGAAACTGATTTTTTCCCTTCGCCCTAAAGAACAGAAGCCTAATGCACTAGAAGTTTTGTGGGGAAGAAAACCTTAATAGACAATAATTCAAAAGTTGTCTGTCCTAATTTTTGCAGACCAAAAATTAATCCCAAAAGTTTATCCCTTAATCCAGATTATATTCTGGCATAAGCAAAGAAACTATCTACAAGGATGTCTTGTAACAAAAATGTGACAGTTCAGAAATCATCCATAGCATATAACAAATTCAAAATTATTTTATATCTGTAATCAAATCTTTGTGTTCTTTCAGAAAGTTAAAAATAATATAGGAAAATATTTTAGTAAGAATTTAAAGGATACTATAGAAAGATAATGGGGGAGAGATCTATTGATAGCTGATACATTACTATTTGAAGAAAAACTTACAGCAATGCAACAGCTGTATCTTCATTGTAAAAAGACTGATGAAACAATGAATAGAACTGTACAAATAGAAGTTAATTATAAATAACAATGATAGGCTAGGATTATATGTTTCACAAAATTGTACATATAAGAAAGAAAAGAAACAAAGAGAAAATTACTGGTTTATTGTAGCATAGAATTATATATCTTTATTTATTTAACAAAATGTTTACACTGTCATAATCACACAATTCTGGGCAGTTCACAAGCCTCTCAAAGTCCAATTTCAATAGAAACATAATAAAACAGTCCAGAACAATAGATGGCAACCCTCCATCTTCACTAACTATTAAAATGGCTGGAAGTCCAGTTCAAAAAGTATATTTTCAGCAGTTTCCAAAAGACCAAGAACAAGAGTACTAAACAAATCTCTGGAAGCCACCCATTCCATAATGTAGGGGATGTATCTGGCAAGGCCTGCCTCTGAACCTACGTACCTGTTACCTCATATGGTGGCAGGATCTAAAGCAGATCCTGCTGTTGATGGCCTCATATGAAGAAAAAAATAATTATGGACAAAGAGGTCCCTAAGGCCCCATGTAGGGCTGTATAGGTAATAATCAACACTTAGGTGTGGAAGCTACTATACTAGCAACCAGTGCAGCAATTGTAAATAAGGTGGTATTCTGTTGGGCTTGCCATGGTATTCTGTATCAGCTGTATCTCTAGGTCATCTTCAAAGGAGCTCCACATAGAACACATTGCAGTAGTCCAATCATATGGTGATAAAAGTATGAGTAACTGTTGCCTGTGTTTCCTGGTCCAGATAAATTCACAATGGGCATACCAGCTGAAGCTGGCCAAAGCTCCACTGGGCACAGCTTCTATCTGTTGTTCAAACAGGAGCTGAAAATCCAGGAGGGTGACCTGGTCCAGAGCTAAAACTAGAACTGATATTCTCAGGAGACTAAGATGTTTGTGGATGAACAGCAGCTCCATCTTGCTAGGGTTTAGTCTGAGCTTGTTTCTCCCGATCTAGTTCCTTACAGGCTCCAGATACTGGTCTATGACCTCCATAACATTTTCACAGCCTTGGATGGAGAAATATGATACCTCCACTCCAAACTGATGAATGACTACTTCCAGTGGTTTCATACAGATGTGTTGTTACAGATTAAATAACACAGGAGGAGAGGACTGAGCCCTGAAGTACCCAAGACTGAATCACCCATGGGTTCAATCACTCTTCCTCCATGACAATCAACAAGACATGCCCATTGAGATAGGAGCAGAATCACTGTAGTACAGTGCCTTCCTATCCCTATCCTTATTCAAAACAAAGTATATTATATCAGATCATATTTATAATTGTTAAGAATACGTCCTCTTGCTCTCCACTCCATAAAATTTGATAAACCAATACATAGTGATACCATTAGATGCAACATTGACATATGCTAAATAATTTTTATTTATTTATCTTCTTTTCATCAGGCCAAAGTTCAGAATTCTGTATTGTGTTGCTTGTGCATAGCTGACTTAAATCTTTCTCTTGCATTCTAGAAGCCAGCATTTTCTAAAGATGACATCATCCCAATGGACCTAGGGACTTTCTATCGTGAATTTCAGAATCCTCCTCAACTCAGCAGCCTCTCCATTGACATTGGAGCTCAATCCATGGCAGAAGACCTGGTAGGCAACAGAGATTTCTGTGAGGGATATTTATTTCCACAGCTCTTTTCACTTCCAACTTGGAGGACTTAGCAAATTAGTAAGTTGGAGAAATAGAGAGACAGAGCCAGGAGGTTCCAAGTTCAAATCTTTGTTTTCACAAATAGGTTTTTGAATATATGTATATATCCTGCCTTTCATTCCTGAGCTCAAGGTGGCATACACAGTGCTCCTTCCTCCTGTTTTTCCCACAACGACTCTGTGAGATAGTTTGGGCTGAGAGTAACTGACTTTGTAGTAGTTTTGACTTTCCTTAAAATTACTGTTGGAATTTCTGAAATATCCTAAGTAAAACAGTTTAAACATGCTGAAGTATGTCTAAAAGCCCTACAAAGTGTGATAAATAAGGCAAAAACTGGAAGTATGCCTGGAGCTGCCAAAAATAACCCCTGTCTTGTGACAGCCACCCTAGGGACACTTACAGCTGCAAGATTTTCTTTCTCCCAGGGGTTTGTAGCCTTTATACAGATTTCTAGCATACTATAAAGGGTATTGATGGTTTGAATTCCACACTGATGCCTAATACATTCAGAGCTTTGGTCAATAAATAAGTACAGTGTGGTCACTTTTTGCGTTCTTTTATTTCAAGATTTTTTGTCTGATTGTGGAAAGTTTTTCCCAAGGCTCTTGCTCTTGCTAAATGCTGATTTTTTTCCCTGCTAATAGCACAGTTTGAAGTACTTTGTGGAAAATAATTGAAGTTATAAAAATCTATTTGGTGAGAAACAACATAGTTTGAATTCTACCTCTCCATGCCATTCCAGTAGCTGACTCTTTCTACAATGTTCTGTTTGGAAGGAAGAAGCTAATCAACATTGAGGCTTGGAGGAAATTTGTAAAACTGCCATGGACTTGTGTTGATTTGTACAGAGGTGCTCCTCATTTTCAGTCAATTGCTGTTTTGTAATCTCTCTTCATTTTATCGGGCCCTATATGGGTTTGAAAAGCATTTTTAAAAGTACAGATATGGAAAGCTGCAGTCTAGCATTTCACTTACAAGCTTGTTCCTGGAAAAAGTAAGCTATACTTTTAATGAGCATCTTCCAGATCTGTAGGGAGAATTAATAGCAGGGTGAAGTATTATGTGAAAGCTTTGCTGTTGTGTGCTTTGCTTAGGTTTTGTATGGGTAGATATATTTTTTTTCTAGGATTTGGGGAGTTGCTTTTTATATTCTGTTGTGCAGTGTGTCACTGGGTTTTAGAAGAGAACCATATGTATATTGATGAGTTCCACTGAGAGTCACTGGTTTGCTTTCTGTGAGCTAAGTATTTTGTTGTTGGCAAATATATGATTTAATACCAAAGATTCAAGTCCCATTTCTGCTTTTTAAATTCAGATTTTTGGCCAAATTTTCTTATCTTCATTTATTTAAAAAAAATTGTAGCAGAAAACGTTGGAATCCAAAGTTTGATTCCTTGTTTTGAAGCTCAGATTTACTTCTACTTTGTATGTATGTTCTTGGCTAAATTACTCTTCTTTTAGCCTCATTAGTTTGCCCTCTAGTCAATGGATATTTTTGAACTAATATCCAAAATGGCAACCATTTTTTAATCCCAGTCTTTCCCATGGCAATCATTTTGTGCGGTGATAACACTCACAAAATTCTGATCTTTTTCCACCAAGCCAAAAATTGCTGGTGCAATTTCCATCATCTGAAGTATGCAAGTTTTCAGGTTAATGAAAGAGCTTCTGGATGGGCATGCATTTCTGTCCTACTGAACACTACAAGGTTTTTTGTTTTAATCCCATATAAATCATTCTCATGAAGGAACTGAGATATACAGGTGAAACTCAAAAAATTAGAATATTGTGCAAATGTTCATTTATGTCAGTACGGCAACTCAAAAGGTGAAACCAATATATGAGATAGACGCATTACATGCAAAGCGAGATATGTCAAGCCTTACTTTGGTATAATTGTGATGAGTATGGCGTACAGCTTATGAAAACCCCAAATTCACAGTCTCAGAAAATTAGAATATTACATGACATCAATAACATAAGGATTGGAAATAGAACAATATCGGACCTCTGCAAAGTATAAGCATGCATATGTACTCAGTACTTGGTTTGGGCCCCTTTTGCAGCAATGGCTGCCACAGTGCAGCGTGACATGGATGCTATCAGCCTGTGGCACTGCTGAGGTGTTATGGAAGACCAGGATGCTTCAATAGCGGCCTTCAGCTCCGCTGCATTGTTCGGTCTCATGTCCCTCATCTTTCTCTTGGCAATGCCCCATAGATTCTCTATGGGGTTCAGGTCAGGTGAGTTTGCTGGCCAATCAAGCACAGTAATCCCATGGTCATTGAACCAGGTTTTGGTACTTTTGGCAGTGTGGGCAGGTGCCAACTCCTGCTGGAAAATGAAGTCAGCATCCCCATAAAGCTCGTCTGCGGAAGGAAGCATGAAGTGCTCCAAAATCTCCTGGTAGACGGCTGCGTTGACCCTGGACTTAATGAAGCACAGTGGACCAACACCAGCAGATGACATGGCTCCCCAAATCAACACAGACTGAAACTTCAGACTGGACTTCAAGCATCGTGCATTGTGTGCCTCTCCATTCTTCCTTCAGACTCTGGGTCCTTGGTTCCCAAATGAGATGCAAAAGTTGCTCTCATCAGAAAAGAGGACTTTGGACCACTGGGCAACAGACCAGTTCTTTTTTTCTGTAGCCCAGGTAAGACGCTTCTGACGTTGTTTGTTGTTCAGGAGCGGCTTGACAAGAGGAATACGACATTTGAAGCCCATGTCCAGGATCCGTCTGTGTGTGGTGGCTCTTGATGCACTAACTCCAGCCTCAGTCTACTCCTTGTGAAAGTCCCCAACGCTTTTGAATGGCCTTTTCCTGACAATCCTCTCCAGGCTGCGGTCATCCCTGCTGCTTGTGCACCTTTTTCTACCACGCTTTTCCCTTCCACATAACCTTCTATTGATGTGCTTTGATACAGCACTTTGGGAACATCCAACTTCTTTTGCAATTACCTTTTGGGGCTTTCCCTCCTTATGGAGGGTGTCAGTGATGGTTTTCTGCACAACTGTCAGGTCAGCAGTCTTTCCCATGCTTGTGATTCCTACTGAACCAGCCTGAGAGACCATTTAAAGGCTCAGGAACCCTTTGCAGGTGTTATGGATTCATTAGCTGATTAGAGTGGGACACTTTGAGCCTAGAATATTGAACCTTTTCACACTATTCTAATTTTCTGAGATTGTGAATTTGGGGTTTTCATAAGCTGTACGCCATAATCATCACAATTATACCAAAGTAAGGCTTTAACAGGGTGAGCTCCTGTTTCCTCCCCAGTTCCTGTCAACCCAACAGTTTGAAAACTCACGTGAGTAGATAAATGGGTACTCTCACTCCGGTGGGAGGAAAAATGCTGGCGGCGCCTTGCAAAAGGAGTCAGGAGCAGTTGCCGGTAAGCGCGAAACCGCGCTCACCCAAAAAGGGCGCAAAGCAACAGAAACTCCGCCTCCTGCGCTCGCCAGCTGGGCTCTGCTCTAGGAAGGAGGCTCTGGCAAACCACTTCCGAAACACCTTGCCTTGAAAACTGCAAGGACTCGTCCAAGCAGTCACTGCAGAGTCGGTAACGACTGAGCGCAGATAAAAAAAAAAAAAAGGCTTGACATATCTCGCTTTGCATGTAATGCGTCAATCTCATATATTGGTTTCACCTTTTGAGTTGCCGTACTGACATAAATGAATATTTGCACGATATTCTAATTTTTCGAGTTTCACCTGTATATCTTCTTCAGCTATAATGTCAGTCATGAAAACCAATAATGATGTCGGGAAAATAACAACAGGGTTGATTTGATACCTGTATCAGACTAAAGAAATTTATTATCAAGGAGTTTTTTAAAGTCTTATTAGTTTAATAGTACATTATGTTGCAATAAATTGTAAATACAGTATTCCTGTTTACATGTTTATAATATTTTGTGCAAATAGGTTATGAGATCTGGGCGTTGAATTGCAAAGCATTACATTAAATCTAAAATAAAACATTTTATGCTGCACCATCTTTAATTCTAAGCCACATTCAGTTCAGGCTACTATATTATTCCAAGAATTTATTCTATTTATATCTTATCTTTCTGCCCAGAGGACACTCAGTATAGCTACTTAACAAATTCTCTCTCTTCACAGGACTCACTGCCAGAGAAATTGGCTGTCCATGAGAGAAATGTCAAAGAATTTGATGCCTTTGTAGAAACCTTACAGTGAAATTGAACCAAGCTAGAGCAGCATCAGACTTCTTCTTGGGCACTGTGGAAAAGCAAGCCTATACATTTTGCATCTGCCTCTCTTCCTTCAGTGTCCTGTTACGTTGCACCAACCACTTCATTTGCTTGCTGTGCTCTGTCTGATGCAGAAAGTAATGTGCATTATTTTGAACTGATCTTGTGATGAGTTAATTCATTTTCCTTCCTGTTAAAATTGGCATCTACAGCAGTACAGTAAGGAACAAAATCGTCAACGCTTTTGCTTTCTTTTATCTCGTCTGTGATGATTGTCTATTGCTTCTGCCTCCATCAACTGTTGTCCCTTTTCACTTGATTGAGTAGTACCATCAATTGAAAGGAACAAAACAAACAGAACAATCTATGCTACATTGAGTCTAAACACTAGTGCTGCAGAATTACCCTATTTTCAGTTAGTGCGTTTCATATACTACAAGGGATAATATTCACTTTTAATGCTCTAAATAATGGAAACAAAGTATTGCACATTTGCATGCGCAATTAAGAAATGAAGAGCACAGTTCTTTCCCTGCTGCACAGCTGGGAAGTAATCCATAAGCAGAAAAAAGTGCTTTTCATATATTTTTCCACCAATAGAGTCAAAAACAATGCCTGTCTAAGTCTTGTTGCTTTTGAAGAAGGTTCAGAGTTCATGGGGTCTTCTTACAGTTGGTAATTATAAATGTGTTAGTAATCCTAATTCTTTAGGATTACTTAATTAGGAATCTTTAGTCCAAAGTTTTTCCAGATGCTGCTGCTCTATGGTAAGAGAAATAAGACATATTTATTATTCTAAAGGAAAACTATATTTAAAGAAAAATTGTATGTGATGTTTTCACTTTGTTATGTAGCCATAGGCTGCTGTGTTCTTTGTCACTGCAAAAGTGCTGTACTAAACAACTCTGCAAAGAGTGAGGGCATCTTCCTTCCCCTTGCTCTTTGCAGGGTGAATCAGAATACCTTTTTCCCCCCAAAACAGACGTGTTATGCTGGGAAATGTATCTTTCCCAGAAACTGACTTGATCTTCATTCTGCCCTCTTAGGGTCTAGAAATGTCATGATTAAGATGCTTGCTCTGGTGTAGTGAATTTGCAGAGTTCTAAAAAGCTGAGCTTTGTAAAATAAACTTACTGTAATCTACGGTGAGTTAGAAAGTAACTTGGTATAAAAGCACATTTTATGAGATTTATGGTACTTGTTCTATCCCGCAACATTTTGTTAGAAGTTTTTTTCTAATGAATTAGGCATTAAGTAATGAAATTGGCTGGCATTTCTATATGTTCTGTTTGCTCCATGTTCCACAGCAAGTATGGGGAAGGGAAAAGACAAGACACTAACCTTGAGTTCAGGGATAAGCTAGGCTCTGGGCACAACTTCTTCTTTCCACTGTCAAAAAACAGGCTAAGGATTCACCTCTATGTATATTTTCTTGGGAGCAAGTTTTTCTTAAATTTGGGAAGATATTTTTGAGTAAACCTGTTTAGGATTGGACTGTCATATATTGAAGAAAGATCATATCCCCTCACTCCTTTTGTCTTTGATCTTAGATGCTTTTTGTATGATTGTTGGCTTTAGATATGAAGGATATTTACAGTTTAAAATAATGGGATGTTGACTTCCTGAAGTACAGTGCTCCGCTCTTTTAGGTTTAGCTTATTTGGGGCCTGAGGCAGGGTGGTTGAGGGGGGGGGAGTAGTAGGGCAGTATACATCTTCTGGAGCTTTCTATTCCCTGCTGCTTTGCAGAAATGAGCAGAAAATTAAATCTTTTGTCTTCTAGCATGTAGTTTATATTAATAGCTCAAACTGTAAGAAGCTTATTTAAGTCGACTAAAAAAAATAATCTTTTAAATATATTTTCAAAGCACCAGTGATGATACTGTTATCCGCTATTGGTCCATTGAAGAACACACATCTAGATTCATACCTAAATTGCTCCTAAGTGGGGGGGGGGGTTGTTTTTGGGCTAAGAATGATAGTAACATCAAAACTACTTCAAAATAAATTGGCAGAAAGAAGTTCCAACCCATAGCCATATCTGCATAAAGTAGGGCTTGATTCCCAGAGTATTTACCAAGCCCTTTAGCTTTATAATCAAAATATAATATGAATACAGGGGAGGGGGAAATTCCTTATTATTACCCATGAAATGTCAGGTGACTTGTACTGATGTAGAGCTATTCTTCTTTGCCTAAGCAGGATGGCTTTTCCACCATTGATTACAGGAGAGCCTATTCCTGTAAATGAAGATATCTGATAAGGAAATTGCATTTCTACTGTTCCTATTGTGGGGTCAAGTAAAAGTCGCTTCTCTTTCAAAACTGAGTTGCTTTATGCACTTTTACCTTGACATTTGTGCCACAGCACTTATTTTGTTCCCCTTCAATTTCACAATAAGCATTTTGTGACAGTTAAGGGAATTTAGTCAAATAACTATTTATTCTCATAGTCTAAAATTATACAGATAATAAAATAAAAATATAACTTCTGTATCTCTGAATAGAATTAAGAGTTACTCATGTTGATATTCATTTGCTATGTATAGGAATAATGCTGGGTTTTTCTTACACCGAAGTACATTCAGGATTGTATCCAATGGTGTGATTCTGATGTTCTACCAACAGAATACCCCTTTGAGAACTTCACAGATTGGGGGTACTTGGGAGGGGGGAGGAAACAGCAAGATATTTGCTTACATATTGTAAGGCTCTGTTGTCTGAGTCCTGTTTTTTTGTTTATTCTTTGAACAAATTCTCATTGATTCTGCCTAATAAATGCATCAATTTACTAGCCCAAACAGTCCTGTTCTAGGATGGATCCAGTTAATTATAGATCTTCAAAGTAGGATACATTACTGTCTACCTATTTGTACCACAATGCTCTCAATCAGAATTTGTGCATGACTGGCAACATTCACGTGCACCAATTGAAGGAAGAAGGGTCCTCCACTGCATTTCTTTGAAAACACTTTTCAGAATAATCCACCATATATTCATACAATTTCCAATAAAACATTTGTGTTACTTTAAATTCAGCTGTGAACTATAGTTTCACTGTCTTTTCTACTGAAACTTCTGATTCTAGCAGGGCAGGGTAAACAGCTGCCTCCCAGCTAAAGCCCCCAAACATCTAACTCTTCATTACTATTTGCAGAATGGCTATTTTCGTAGCACCTTTCCCACATTTTTTCCCCAGAAATATGCCTCTCCAGGTTCAGTACAACTTTCAAGTATTAATGCACAGGATTGCATAAGAAGCATTTTGTGTTAAATGCTCAAGGGCAGCAAATTGCCTTGGAATAAATATGTATATATACACACCCACACACACTCCAGTGTAGAAGATTTACTATGAAACAGAAGTAATAGTAAGGTTTTCTATGACATCCATCTTGTCTCCCTTACAATGTAATGCAATAGTAGAAATTTGATGAATTACACTGCTGGCTCTAGAGTATTAGCATTTGAGAAAAATTAGTAATAATTTAAATACAGACAGTCCCCTGCTTACAAATGGGTTACGTTCCAAGAAGCTGTTCGTAAGTCCATTTTGTTCATAAGTCCAACAAGCAAAAAAAAAAAAAAAAGGTGGAGGCAGGATGCAGGGCCGGTGGGGCATGGCACACTCCATTATCAGGCAAGGCAGGAGATCTCTGCCCCCTCTCCCATCCTCTGCTACCGCCCCCTCTCCTGCCTCACCCGGCAACAGTGCACGCCACGTAAACTAACCTTTTCTGGGAACTCCAACTTCAATGCAAACCTCAAATGCAAATGGAATGAGAAGGTGGAAGAGGGTTTGCGATGTGCTGTAAACTAATCCTTTCCTGCCTTCTCCCGCTTTCCAGTTCCAACCAGCCTGACTCCCAGTTCTGACTTGCGGGTCTATCCTGTTTGTATCGGTGAAAGTTTGCAACATGAAAGTTTGCAAGTAGGGGACTGTCTGTATTCCAGAAACACATCTATAGAGGTTTGCTGTTGTCTTCATGAAAGACTAGAAGTGTACTTTAGAACAGGAGCAAAATATGTACCCAGAAGCCACCTAGAATCCTAGGAGACATCACGTGTGTGTATAAGGATATACAGTGCATTCGGGAAGTATTCAGACCCCCTTCACTTTTTTCAATTTTGTTATGTTGCAGCCTGATTCTACAATCGTTCAAATTCATTTTTTTTCTCAATCTACACTCAGTACCCCATAATGACAAAGTGAAAACAGAATTTTAGAAATGTCTGTAAATTTATTAAAAAGGAAAAACTGAAATATCACATTGGCATAAGTATTCAGACCCTTTACTCAGTACTTTGTTGAAACACCTTCGGCAGCAATTACAGCCTTGAGTCTTTTTCGGTATGACACGACAAGCTTTGCATACCTGGATTGGGGGATTTTCTGCCATTCTTTGCAAATCCTCTCAAGCTCAATCAGGTTGGATGGGGACCATCAGTGGACAGCCATTGTCAGGTCTCTCCAGAGATGTTCAATAGGGTTCAGGTCAGTGGCCCTCTGGCTGGGCCACTCTACGACATTCACAGAGTTGTCCCTAAGCCATTCCTGTGTTGTCTTGGCTGCGAGCTTAGGATCGTTGTCATATTGGAAGGTGAACCTTCAGCCCAGTCTGAGGTCCTGAGCGCTGTGGAACAGGTTTTCATTGAGGATATCTCTGTCCTTTGCTCCATTCAGCTTTCCCTCAACCCTGACCAGTCTCCCAGTCCCTGCTGCTGAAAAACATCCCCACAGCATGATGCTGCCACCACGCTTCACTGTTGGGATGGTATTGGGCAGGTGATGAGCAGTGCCTGGTTTCCTCCAGACATAACGTTTAGAATTGAGGCCAAACAGTTCAATCTTGGTTTCATCAGACCAGAGAATCTTGTTCCTCACAGTCTGAGAGTCCTTCAGGTGCTTTTTTGCAAACTCCAAGCGGGCTTTCATGTGTTTTGCACTGAGGAGAGGCTTCCGTCTAGCCATTCTGCCATAAAACCCAGATCTGTGGAGGGCTGCAGTGATGGTGGTCCTTTTGGAACTTTGTCCCATCTCCACACAGGATCTCTGGAGCTCAGAGTGACCATCAGGTTCTTGGTCACCTCTCTAACTAAAGTTCTTCTCCCCTGATTACTCAGTTTGGCCAGGTGACCAAACTTGGAAGAGTCCTGGTTGTGCCAGACTTCTTCCATTTGAGAATGATGGAGGCCACTGTGCTCTTGGGAACCTTCAGTGCAGCAGAATTTTTTTTGTAGCCTTCCCCAGATCTGTGCCTTGCAATAATCCTGTCTCTGAGCTCTGCAGGCAGTTCCTTTGACCTCATGGCTTTTGCTCTGATACAGTATGCATTGTCAGCTGTGAGGCTTCTATAGAGAGGGGTGTGCCTTTCCAAATCATGTCCAATCAATTTAATTTACCACAGATGGACTCCAATCAAAGTGTTTAAACAGCTCAGCAACTATCAAGAGAAATGGGAGGCACCTGAGCTAAATTTCAAGTGTTGTTGCAAAGGGTCTGAATGCTTATGCCAATGTGATATTTCAGTTTTTCCTTTTTCATACATTTGCAAACATTTCTACAATTCTGTTTTCACTTTGTCATTATGGGGTACTGAATGTAGGTTAATGAGAAAAATGAATTTGAAAAATTGTAGTATCAGGCTGCAACATAACAAAATTGAAAAAAGTGAAGGGGGTCTGAATACTTTCCGAATGCACTGTACGTAAATAAAAATAGCATATCTGTGAAAGAGGCCTAACTTTGCCAATATTGCCATCAATAAGAACTTTTATACTCCCATAAAATGGTGGAGACAGAAAGGTTGGTTTAATTATGCTATCAGATTTTCATTACAGGTTGACAACAATTTTATGATGTGGATTTATTTTTTAAAATTATTTATATAACTACATTATTAATGAACATACTGATAAAAGTGTCTCATTTTTTCCATACTAGAAACTTGAGTTCTAAGAAAAATACAGTGTTATCTACAGAAACAGTGTGGTAATGCTGGGGAATGTAAGTAAATAAAATCTGTGCATGCATTGTACAATATATTGACACGTACTAAAGCTCAGAAATTAGCTTGTGCACAGTGTTTACAGAATGCATGTATCTCAGGCGTATTACAAACATATTCAAAAGCAGTTACTAGAGTGTAGCTTTGGCTGAAAAGGTTTCAAAAGGGAACAAAATGAGAAGGCATACAAGTACTACAAGCTTAAATGCAGATGTGTTGGATGCTGTGAGCTAGTAACCACACTTGTAGGCAAGGCCAAACTTTTTGGATTGTTTTGGGGAGAAATGGATGCCTTTTTTGCATTTTTGTAACAGCCTCCTCCCCCCCCCCCACTTGAGAAACATCTCAACTGGGGAGATGTTAAGGGGCAAAATGAATGTATTTTGCTTCCGCAAAGCTTAAGATGTTTATTTCACTCCTTTACCTACCCAAGAGAACTAATCTTTTGGCCCCCCAGACGGTGCTTTGTGGTTGCATGCAGCCAATAGATGATGGGTTGGACATCTTTGGCTTTGCATTTCCAGGGACAGATACCCATGCACTTAAGGTCAGTTTAAATTCATGCTCAGTTGTTATCAGGAAAAGGAATGAAAAATGCTTTTGCAGCTGTAGTTTCCATAAGCAAAAATCATCCTGGCACGATCTCAACATGTCACATGGGAACCAAATGCAGCATTAATTTGGATAGCTCTTTCTGCCTCTTGGAAATTCCCTAAAGAGAAAGCATGCTAGTGACCATATTTATGCCAGGTTCTCAGCATTTTGTATGGAGGGTTAAAAAACAATCCTCCTCTGGAAATAAAAAGTATGAAAAATGGTTGTGAGGGCAATTATTTCAAAAAATAAAGTGAATCAGGCCACATATTTGGTATAAACATTCGCTTGAGGCATTTCTGTGCTATGAAGGACAATATCCAAATCCTAAAAGAAAGCTGCAGAGTTTTCAAAAAGTCAGTAGCTTTCTACTTGGTAGTTGTATTCATGAAAACTTTATGACAAGTTTCTAATTTTTATTTGATATCCAACATTTAATTGTTTAATCTACTGTAAAATTAATGTAGTATTAGAGTCAGAATTCAGTCCCCTAATTTTGAGTTTTTAGAGTGTTACCTTGAATTCTACAATTCTGCCAGATTTTATTTATGAATACATCCTACGTAAAATTAATTAATATCATAGAAGGGCACATGAATGGGTGAAATATATTAATCATTAATAAATCACACTGAAACAAGTAGTTGTGATTCTGTCCCCAGTTACCACACTAATTTCAATGGGACTCATGTTATTAGTCAATTATCATACAAACTGGCATTTTCTAAGAGTGGAAGCCAAAATTAGGAACATTTTTTTTAAGTATTATCTCTTTTCCCTAATTACTTTTAATATATCATTCCTTTCATTTCCTGGTCACTGTAATTATTTTCATCTTTATTCATTTTATTCATTTTTACTCCAAAGAGCGATATGATTACATTTATGTCAGGTATATTTAGCTGTAAATTTAGATCATGGTTGGGACAGAGGAAAAGTTTATGGCTCTCACAGTTCACATTATTCTAGTTTTTATAACATTCTACACACCTCTTGCAAGCAAATATGCCCTCCTTCAAAGGAGCATATGTACTTCACATAGGACCAGAATTTATCTTCAGAAGCTGGACACTTTCTAGCTTTCTTTTCAGGGACCTAATGAGATCATTACCTAGAAAAGGAGAATTAGCAAGAGCTTCTGCTAGATAGATTAGATATCAATGAGCTCCTAATTTCAAGTTTATTCCTCTTCAGTTCTAGTGAAGATATATAAAAACATTTGGCCATGTAGTTAGCAAGAATTAAGCCTGATCTGAAAGCAACTAATTAAAGCAGCCATAGTAAGGTTGGAGAAACCCTGGATAAAACTGACTGTCCTATATCTGATGAGCATTGATTTACACTTAATAGGTACAATTATGCTGGATCAAATTGACACAGTGGGTTTAAGGATGAGAAAAATTAGATTCTGTATTTTCAAGTACTGACTTGAGCAGGCAGCAGGTGCCTAATATTAAACAGTATCTCTTAATAACTAGTCTTAGAGCAACAAATTTGAGAAATACACCAATATCTGTTATTGGTTTTGGGTGTTTATTGAAGTACAAAAAGTGCAAACTGAATACAAGATTGGTACCATTGGAAGGAAATAAACAAGGATGTGTAAATAAAAGTCACAGTAACAATCCCCAGCCTTGCTCCCAATAAACAGTTAAAAGAAGAAAAATATAAGAAACAGCAACAAAAATTGCTAGAGAGTGCGCAACAAGGGCTCATTTGGCCGTGTAATATTTGGCTGAGGCAACACATATAAGATTGGCCTCAACATCAGCAATATTACCCAAAAGCTGTTGTCAGTACAAGCAAAAGACCAACTGCTAGCATTGCGGGCACAGACTGTGTTCCAAGGATACCAAAGTATCAGTGGGTTTATTAACAGGCAAAAAAGAGAGTGGAGACAGAGTGTTCCATCAACAGAAATACTGTGGTCAATACCTAACGTGAAAGCCAAGCAGCAAGAAACAGGAATAAGGAGATATACCATTGGAGGGACAAAGGAGGACAGGAAGTATAGCCACCATAAACTATCAAGTTCTGTTAGAAAAGGAAGTGGGAAGACATAAGCAGCTACATGAGATGCTGCTCCTCTAATTATTCTGATTGCCTGCTTGGATACCCCAATCCAGGCAGCAGGCATTTTGGAAATCAAAACTTGGAGTGCAGTGTAGTTCAAGCCGCATATTTCATTCTTTTAAGCAGTCTAGCCTATCGCAGCTCCATGGCTAGCCACAGTTGTAAAAAGGCAAAATGAGAAAAAGAAACAAAGCAATCATAGGCTCTAGATTTTCTGGTAGCTCCAGCAAAGTGAGAAAATTAACAGATTTATTTACACTGGCTCACTTCTAGAGTTTTGCAAGTTCACTTTCATAATGTGCACCACTTAACAAGGTACATTTTATAACCTGGCAATGCAAAGTCACATTCAGGAGTTTGAAATATATGTAATTGATAAATGTGTCACTGCCTAGTTATGGCAATACTTAACCCCAAAGAAACTCTTTTCTCCCCAACTTGCATTAACATTATTCTGAAAGTAATTCAGTATAGAAATTACAGTTTGGGTGCAGGGGCTGAACTTGCAGCCTGGGACCTTACTATTCTAAATTACAGCTTTTATAGAATCAGTTTCTTTTCCATCTGGGCATTTTTAATAAACAAAGCAATACTTTTGTAGCTTGGAATCAGATCAAATCTAGCCTGAATCACAATGGCATGCTATAAAAAATAGACAGCCTACAAGCTTTTACAACAAGTTCATGGCCTGAAATATAAAACAGTGAAGCTAATTGATACAGCTTCCACACAAGGCCACTCCTCATTTAGTCATGCTAAATAGTATTGTATGAAAGACATTAGAAAAAAAAAAGCTTTTGATAATCTTTATCATTTTCCATTTCTAGCTAAAAGGGTCCCCATGTTTCTTCAGACTAACCACTATCTACAACACATCAGACTGATCATATATGCCTTAATAAAGGAGAATGAGCAATCTTAGCACATCAGCCCCTCCTGATAGTTTCAACCACCTTAATCTGCCATTCCCAGTTATCACTAACAGTTTTGGAATTCTTTCAAGTACTACTAGAGCTAACTCACTGGCCATGGTTGGACTATGGGCACTGATTACCAGGTGCACTTTTTGGTACTCATTGATCATTTGTTAATTATAACCGTAACGAACAATTTTATTGAGTAATTGCATTGAACTATGGGGTAAAAAACATTGCTAGCCTCTATAATTCTGCAAATTCTGCCCTGCTATTTTACAGGGTCAACTTATGGCTATGTAATCATATCCAGCTCCTAACATAGCTGTCAGCAAAACATAATGGAAATGTTAAGATTTTATTTTAAAACTATGGCTGCTGAACACCCTGTAGGCCACTACTATTTTTATACAGATTAAGACTAGTGCTTACAAAACTAACTCCATGAAACAGTCAAAAAGATAGAGTCAAAAACCAGATAAACATACTGCAGGGCTGTCTCAGTTCCTAGAAAGAGATAGCAATGCTTCATATCTCTCAAGTGCAAAGGAAACCAAGGGTGCATCAGAGTCATTTTGACTAAGTTGAAGAACTACATTTGAACCCAATAAGGAAAAGATGGTAGAAACAAACTCGTTTTGTAATAATTTTGGCACAGTAGATCCCAACAGATTAGAATAGGATTTGGCCCCCATCATGAAGCTTTTGCTTGAAAACAGTCTAATTCCAAAGGCTAAAGCGCTGCAGCCAGAACCACCTAATAGCACATTTCCTGTGTTTCAGCCACAGGTATGGCCAGTATTTGATCTGGACTTTGGCAGAAAGGAGCTAATATCACCTGGCCAGGTTGAATGAATATCAGTACATACACACTTGCATTCATTATCTCCCAATTAAAAAGGAAAGGCTTGCTGCCAAGGCCAATTTGAATTAAACTGCTGGCAAAGCCTACAGGAGGACACTGTAAAGGCAGAATATAGAGCTCCACTACATCCAAGAGCATGTATCTTAATACAACAGGAACATCTGATAGCAGATCAAGTGTCAGCGCTGCATGAAATCTATAGATAACTCTCCAGGCACTTAAGCCAGTTGTATTACTATGGCTCAGTTTTGCCCAGGGGCTAAGCCCATGTGTCCATCAAAGGTATAAAGTAAAGTGTATTCAGCAATGGTCACTCTCAGTATTAAAGGGTATTAAAGTCTGACTTGGATACCTGTGAAGAACCAATTTGGACCAGAGAACAGACTGAAATAGATTCTACTCTAGCCCTCCCAGAGCCCTGGTACTAAGAGAAAGCAATTCCATTGATATTTGAGGAGATTTATTTGACAGGACACCCTTGGAAAAGGAAGGGACCTAAACATTTAAGAACAACCTGAATACTAGTACCAGTACCCCAGACAGAACAGCCAAGGCAGAACTTGATTTTTAAGATCTGTTTTCCATCCTCATCTGATCAGACCCCTCTTGCAAAAAAACCCCATATACACAAACAAGCAAACTGTATCCATCTTTCACACCATAACCTGGATCTTCCTTAGAATGGCCACATCTCCAAAGCAAGGTAGAAAAGAAAGGAAGGAGGGGAAGAAGAAAGGAATGATCACAGTGGATACAGGGCGTGCTAGCACAAACAGGTTATCAAGCCTCTGTGTTCTGGAAAAGCTCCATCTGGTTGTCCAATAGGAACTTGGTGAAGGTGTTGATAGGATTGATGGCTTTGAGGGTTATAGCTGCATCTTTAGCCCACAACAGATTTGGGCCAAAAACTACTGCCAGATTGGCATTGGTCATCTTGTTGATATCACTGTTGGCAGAGACCTACATGTGAAGGAACAGGGGAGAGAAAGAGAAAGAAAATTGATTCTTATCACTTGAAAGAAAGCAGGCATTTCATTCAGTGCTTGGCTCCTCACCATCTATTCAGTTCTCATGCCACACATGAAGACCAAAGTTGTCTTGCATATAAACAATGGTATATGGAGTTTAGAATTCTTGCTGTTTCATAAACTACAGACTTTTAGTTACAAATCTTTTTTTCTTCTCACTGCTCCCAGAATCAGTCGTCTACTAATTCTTTTAACTGTGTTGGTCTCCAGCTTTTCAGGAATAACGTAACAAAAATCTAATTGGAGGATATTTATTTATTCATTTATAAGCCACCTCAACCATCCTAGGAACTCTTGGCAACTTACAACAGAATCATTGTGAGTTGGGTGGCTTTATAAATTTGACTTATTTATTTAAGAAATGTATGAAGCTGCCCACCTTTAGATGTGTAGAGTAAAAACAATCATACAATATAATTAAAACAAATAAACAAAACCCCACCTAAACGTCAGAAGAAAAGCAACCATTAAAAGACAATCAGTCCTGCAAATCCATTCTAACCAAAGGCCTGGAGAAAGCCAGTTTTTCAGAGCTCTTTTTGAAAAATAAAACAATTATATTAAAATCAATAAAGCAAGTAAAGGTAGTCCTCGCTTAACGACTGCCCTTTAGCGATGGCACTGAAAAAGTAACTTTACAACCAGTCCTTGCACTTATGACTGTTGCAGCATCCCTGTGGTAATGCATTCGAGATTCAGGCACTTCGCAACCAGCGGGTGTTTATGACCATTGCAGCATCCCACAGTCACATGATCACCATTTGCGTGCTTCACAGCCGGCTTCCAACAAGCAGAATCAATGGAGAAGCTGACAGTAAAATCACAAGTCGCGGTCATGTGGTGTCTCACGTCACAACCCGCGGTGACTTGCTTAACAACTGCAGCAGAAGAGAGGTTGTAACAGTCACATGATGTCCCACTTAACTACTGGGTTGCTTAGTGACTGAGTTGCCAGTCCCAATTATGGTTGTTAAGCGAAGGCTACCTGTAGAAAAAAGTAATACACAAAACCTTTATTTTATATCAGGGAAGGAAACACCAAGAACCAAGGAATACAATCTTAATGTCAGTGTAGAGTCACAAAGTGCCCTGTTGAAAGAATCACAGTTGAAGGCCTTTTCTAAATGACAACAGTATTGGGACCATGCAGACATTGGGCTACTTTCCCACAAAGCAGGTAAGGCCACCGAAAAGGTACATCTCTGAAGTCCCAAAAGATGTCATAATTTTAACAATGGGACTTAGAACATGCTTAGTCTATTAGATCTAATAGGACAGGCAGGTATAACTAGAGACAAGTGGTCTCACAGATAACCAGGCTGAGCCACAAAGAATTTTATAGATAACTCTCTCATACACACACACACAATAACTGATTATTACAGATAAACCTTTTGGCAATCTTGTTCACCTGCCTCAGGAGCAGGGCATATAGGAGCACAGGTTTCATATTTTGTCCCTTATTCTCTTAGAGATACTCTCTATCCAGGAAGTAAATTCTCTCTATAAGCATTAAAGTTCATTTATATTCCCTATATTCACTTCAAATGTTTTTTTACCAAAGAATACACAAATCACAGCAAGAATGTTAACTGATATATATGGTATATAGTGATTAGTTTTCAATATGGATATAGAAAAATTCAAGGTTCTAATCACTGCTCAGCATTGAAGTGTGTGGGGGAACCTGAGCTCAATCTGTTCCCAAATAGTACTTTTCAGTGAGCGGAGAGAGAGGGGATCAGGATGGAGCACTCTAGAAGGGACATGGATCAATATTTACACTGCAAAAGGATATAGGAAGAATTGAGTTCACCTATTTTAGCATCCCATTTCCTAATAGTAAATAATAATAATAATAATAATAATAATAATAATAATAATTTATTAAACTTGTATGCTGCCTAACTCTCAACAACTCTGGACAGCTCACAACAATCAAAGAAATTTCAATAAATTCAATCAAGCATAAAAGATAAAGATAAAAGATGGCAAGCATGATGAAGCAAGGGGTCTCACTCTCCTTCGCCAAAGGCCTGGGTAAAGAACAAGGTCTTCACAGCTCTTCTAAACAATGTATATTCAGATATAGGTTATTTCCAAACACAGAGCTTCTACTTAGTTCTATTATTATAATTATTAATAACTGATAGGCACCCTTCATTAAGTTTTCTAATCTATTTTTATAGCTATCTAAGCCAACCACCATCACCACATCTTATGACTGAGAATTTGAAAAGTATGTAATACATGAATCTCACCTGCCCAAGAAAGGACATTAATAAACACAGAACTTGATGGTTTTCCTCAGGGAGAGTCTGAAGTGTTTTGCGCACAATATCTATACTCTTTTCTTCCTCCATGCCTTAAAGGAAAAGAAAACAAGACTGATATGTGCACCAGCATTCCCAATTCTAGCAAATAATGGGGAGACATTATCTTGCAGAGGAAAAATACTTGAAAAGAAATAGAGTCTCCTAATCAGTAGAAATGTCATTATATTAACTTGAAAAATAAGGCCTCTCCTACTATCAAAGAAAACCATAACTCTGGGTCAGGCATACTGGGAAAAGATTACTGATGTGGGATCAGGACCATCTTAGTAACCACTTACTGTAGAAATTAACAACATCACTGTAGAGACCAAAGGTGAGTAGAGGCTCAGGCAGATCCCTCAAGAAGGTCTTTAGAATCACAGCAGGAAGATGCACATCCTCATATGCTACGAAATCTACAGGCAGTCCTGGGTAAGACAGAATAAAATGTTTCAGAGCAACAGCCAAAACATAACCCATAACAGGGCAGAAATTCCATGTGCCAAGGGCAGATGTAGAGCCCATACAGAAAGGAGAAGAATGGAAGAGACTAGCTCAAGCAGACATTTACCCATGTTGTATTTCTGTTGAACCTCTTTTACTGTTTGTGTATTTGCGGATCGCCGGAAAATCCCCTGTGTGGTAAGAGCTGAAAGAGGGGGGAAAAAAGAGCTCAGAGCAATTGTATTACTACAGTTATGGGCAATAAACATTATGTAGCCCTAAAAACAATGTGTCTACAGTATTCTGCCAATTATAGCACAGGACGGTGAAGCAAGGGGACTGCAAGTTCTCCCAATAATTTCCAGAAATTTTGCACAACACAACATTTATATATAACAGCTATAATACTGGGCACATATAGAAGTGCACTGTCCTTCAGTATGGAGCTAGGATAATGCTAAGACATCTGAAGATAACTAAGCTCATGCAAGACAAAAAATCCTTGTAGGGGATACTGGAGGGGGCAGATCAGTATGAAAATGGATTTTCTTGGCTTACCATGCTCTTGTAGATAAGTAATGGTTTCTCTGACCACCAGTGGGATAGGATTGCAGTCTGAGCTCTTCTCCCTCAGGCTGTTGGGAAAGGAGAAGCTTAAATAATGTTTGTCTTTTCTCTGCAGGATGTAATGAATAATGTATACACCAACCTTTCTTAAAACAATCACTCACATGACACTCATATTATTTGGGGGGAAAGAAAAGACTCTGAAACTGGCCTAATATCCAGGGTCTCTCTGGGCGTGATCTTGGCAGCTCAGCCTGGCAGAAGAAAACTAATTACAGCAGCAGATTCTATTGGAAACAATAATAATATTGTACTACTACCCAGAGAAAGTGTACAGGCATCACTGGTACATCAATTAAAATAAAGAGATGGAAATACTCACTGCTGGAGAGAAACTCCAAACTGCTGATTTGGCAGAGGTGGACGGGGTGGTGTTACTTTCTGAGGCACTTGGGTAGGTTTTTGCAATGATCTCAGATATTCATCATACCTACAATGAAAGAAACATGGGTGCATATGAAAGTAATCTGTCCTACACTGAAAATGCTTAACTGGTATCCACTGACCCACAACTTTGTGAAAGCAAGCCCTACAATGTACTCTCTATAATAGTTATACCATCTACTACCCACATAGAAAGTTAGAAATAAATGATGGGACATCAAGGTCACAGGCAACTGAGCAGAAGCAAGTAATTTGAATTGGCAGGTTGGGTCCATAGAGCACTAAAGATGGCACATAAAATAATCTCTGCTTAAGAGAATTAACAGAGCAAGTTTTCAAGCAGCAGATAAAAACAATAAAAGACAGATAAATAACTGGGAGAAAGCACCCAACACAAAGATCATGGAAAAAGGGAGATGAAAAAAACATATTTTGCTGGGAGAACCCAAATGGCTCACAGTATCATACCAAATATGCAAAGAAACCAAACTCTCAAGGCCTTTTCCTGACTGCACTCCTCCTTAATACATCATCCTCCACGGAAGCTAGAAATAAGGTAGTCAACAAGCAATATGTTCTCACTTTAGCACCTGGCTTGGGATCCCAAGCTGTTCCAACTTCACATGCTCCTCAAGGTCGCTCAGGTAGTTTGCATAGAATATCTTCCGTCCAAACTTAAAGCTGCAAGACAATTGATAGCCCAGTACATTAAAAAAAAAAAAAAGTACTAGGATGTTACAATGATGCTACAAGGATGAGATGAACAGACAAAAATGGCATTGAGAAGGATGCTCTCGTGCAGTAGTTGGACATGCTGTCTTGTCGTCCCTGTACCATTGACAATTTATATATTACTGAAATTCTTCATCTGTAGATTTTGCAGTGGGCTAGAAACTGATCCTTTTCAACATGTAGTGCCACAGAATTTTATTTTTAAAAAGTACCTCTGTCTTTTGCCATAAATTTCTTACAGAGGACAAGAAATCCTCAGCTATCAGCTAACTAAAAGACTCCTGCATTTCCAACACTAAACAATGCAAGTAGCAGCTCAGCAAAAGTTAGGAATTTTTGATCCCCACAAGGCAAAGGCATTTGTTCAATTTATGTAAAAACAACAATAATAAAATAGCCACATTATGGAAACCATCTCTCAGCAAAATAAAAGAATCCAATATCATTTTTTCTTAGCATTGAACTATTGATCTGCAGGCGGTATTTGCACTATGCTGTAAAGAAAATATGGAGGATATAGGAAATATGGTATCATCTTTCCTTTTGCTTCTGAGAACTACATAGTGCAAGCCATATGCATATGAAAAATTAACTCAAGAGGGAAAATGCAGGAATATTTTGAACAAATATGGGACATCAATAAGACTACAACATTGTAGTATATAAAATGAGATGTGCATACAGAGCTGGCCTTGTTATTTGCAATCTCATTATCTGCAGTTTCCACAGTTGGAAAATACAATTTAGTCCAAAGGGTTTACGTAGCCACAGTTTTGAAATCTTTTTGTCTATTTCTGGTATACAAAATGAATGGGCTTGTGTACATACTGTATGCAAGGTAAGTTTTTTCTTGGTTTCATTATGTGCAGTTGTTCAACTAGAATGGAACTCCTATTAATAACTTGAAATGAACTGACCCTAATATGCTGGGATAGTAATGGTGGCTAGAATATTGAACTTAAACTACTGATACACACCACATTTAGGGTATGACAAAAGAAACAGTTGGAAACTTTGAGAGATGCAAATGGAACATGAAGTTATCTACACCCTCCAATAATATTCCATGAATGAACAACACAGCTGTATAATCATAAAATTGTAAAGTCGGAAGGTGCCATCTAAGCCATCTGGTCCAACTCCCTGCTCAACACAGGAATCTAATTTACATCATTCCCAACAAATGCCTATCTGACCTCCACATAAACACATCCAATGAAGAAGAGTCTACGATGTCTCTGAATAATTGGTTCCACTGTTGAACTGCTTTTACTATTTAGGAAGTTTCAACATTCAATCAGAATCTGCTTTCCATACCTTCTGCCCATTATTCTGTGTTTTACACAAGAAAACAAAGATATCTTGAACTTTTTCTATGAAAAAGCTACTTGAAGAGTACTGGCATACTCTTAGCATATTTTTTCAAGAGTAAACGTATCTAGTTCTTTCAATTTTTCCTTGTAAAATGTAGTTTTCAGTCCCCTGATCAGTCTCATTGCTCTTCTCTGTTCCTGTTCTAGTTTCTCTGAATCCTATTTAAAGTGTAGTGCCCAGAACTGGGGAGGTTGTTAATTAGTTTGTTTGCAACCAAATCACACTGCTGGCTCATATTTGCTTTGCAATCACCTGGTGTTCCAAGATCTTTTTACAAGTACTATCACCAAGCCACATAGTTCCCCAGCCTATAGCTGTGGATTTGATTTAGGTTTCCTAAATGAAGAACTTTACATTTGCCCCTGTTAAATTTCATTCTGTTACATTTAGTCTGTTCTTCAATCTATCAAGATGGTTTTGAATTTTATCATATCCATTATTGTGTCATCTACAGATCTGATAAACACTATCTCCACCTCTTCATTCAAATCACAAATAAAAATATTCAAGAGCCCAGATATAGGTATCAACATCTCACTTGATACCTATATCTAGTTTGATAAAGGATCATTGTTGAGTGCTCTTTGAGTATGATTTTTGAGCCAGCTATGTGGCCACTTAACTGTCATGTCACCAGCCAAAACTTGATTGCTAATCAAATTATCATGAGATATCATGAGATCAAATGTTTTGCTGAAACCAAAATATACAGTACTGTGCAAAAGTTTTAGGCAGGTGTGGAAAAAATGCTACAAAGTAAAAATGCTTTCAAAAATATATATTGTAATTGTTTATGTTTATTAATTTACAAAATCCAAAGTGAGCGAACAGAACAGAAACCCAAATCAAATCAATATTTGGTGTGACCACCCTTTGCCTTCAAAACAGCATCAATTGTTCTAGGTACACTTGCACAGAGTTTTTGAAGGAACTCAGCAGGTAGGTTGTTCCAAATATCTTGGAGAACTAACCACAGATCTCCTGTGGATGTAGGCTGCCTCAAATCCTTCTGTCTCTTCCTATAATCCCAGACAGACTCGATGATGCTGAGATCAGGGCTCTGTGGGAGCCAAACCATCACTTCCAGGACTCCTTGTTTTTCTTTAAGCTGAAGATAGTTCTTAATGACATTGGCTGTATGTTTGGGGTTGTTGTCCTGCTGCAGAATAAATTTGGGGCCAATCACATGCCTCCCTGATGGTATGGCATGATGGATAAGTATCTGCCTGTATTTCTCAGCATTGAGGACACCATCGATCCTGACTAAATCTCCAACTCCATTTGCAGAAATGCAGCCCCAAACTTGCAAGGAACATCCACCATGCTTCACTGTTGTCTGCAGATACTCATTATTGGACCGCTCTCCAGCCCTTTGGTGAACAAACTGCCTCCTGCTACAGCCAAATATTTCAAATTTTGACTCATCAGTCCAGAGCACCTGCTGTCATTTTTCTGCACCCCAGTTCCTATGTTTTCGTGCATAGTTGAGTCGCTTGGCCTTGTTTCCACATCAGAGGTATGGCTTTTTGGCTGCAATTCTTCCATGAAGACCACTTCTGGCCAGACCTCTCCGGACAGTAGATGGGTATACCTGAGTCCCACTGGTTTCCACCAGTTCTATGCTGATGGCACTGCTGGACATCTTCCAATGTTGAAGGGAAGTAAGCATTAAGTTTCCTTGGCCGACCACTGCATCTACAGTCCTCAACATTGCCCGTTTCTTTGTGCTTCTTCAAAAGAGCTTGAACAGCATATCTTGAAACCCCAGTCTGCTTTGAAATTTTTGCCTGGGAGAGACCTTGCTGATGCAGTCTAACTACCCTGTCTCTTGTTGCTGTGCATAGTCTTGCCATGATGTATGACCTGTGACATGAAACTGTCTTCCACAACCTCACCTTAGTAGCAGAGTTTGGCTGTTCCTCACCCAGTTTTAAGGCTCCTACACAGTTGTTTCTGTTTCAGTTAATGACTGTGTTTCAACCTACATAGGAACTTGATGATCATTAGCACCTGCTTGGTATAATTGGTTAATCATACACCTGACTCTAATCCTACAAGATCCCTGACTTTGTGCAAGTGTACAAAGTGTGCAAGTGTAAGAATTGATGTTGGTTTGAAGCCAAAGTGTAGTCACACCAAATATTGATTTGATTTAGATTTCTCTTTGGTTTGCTCACTTTGGATTTTGTAAACTGATAAACATAAACAATTACAATGTATATTTTTGAAAGCATTCTTACTTTACAACATTTTTTCACACCTGCCTAAAACTTTTGCACAGTACTATATAACGCATCTCTCAACTTAATTCATCAATTTTTGTAGCAAAAAAAATGATAATTGGGGGAATAATGCATGCTCCTTCCAAATTCCTTCTAGGAAAGGGGGCAAAAATCACAATGTAATTTTAAAAATGTTATTACATGCTGCAACTTATTATTATAAGTCTACTTTAAAAATATTAAATTGCTTCACTTCCTAAGCACTTTACGCTACACCCATCCATGACAGAACAAAGCATCTTCACGTTTTCATACCTGATCAAGGGCTTAAAGAGAATCAGCAGTGTCTTGATGAACATGGTTGGGTGCACAATGAACAATGCTTTGATGTTCTTTTTGTATCTGAAAAACAAAGGTTTATGATTTATCTAAAACATTTCTCTTCTTTTCTTAACTGAAAGGTACTTGATTTGCTATAAGAAAAACAGGGAATCAACTTAAATCTCTCACCCGGGAAAGCTAGCAAACTATATTAGCCTTTGCATACTCTTTTTATTTCTGTTCACATATATTGTCCTTATCCAGACCATCCTGACCCTTCTAAAATCCAAAACCACAGCCACTCACTTGCGATCAAATTCCCGATAGGCATCCCGCAGCCAACTTAGAGATGGTTTATTTTCACTGGTCAGGCCATGATGCAGATATACTAGGGTGTAGTCACTCTCCACATACTGGTCCAATGTATACTTCAAATAGCTGAAGAAAGAGACGTGGATGTCAGTACTTATATCTGGTAGTCAAAGTAAGAACAATCTAGTCTCTATATATAAAGGCAGATATGGATTCTAAAATGTGGATGGGAATAGCTGAAAAGCAAACTATGAGTGTTTAAATAACTTTTCCTTAACAATTAGTCAAAAATCATTGTCATCTGAAGATCTGAATGTTTGGGAAAATTCAAAGATTAAGCTTGATCAAGTCAGGTAGAGCAACACTCACCTCAACAGCTTCACATGATCAAGTTGATAGCTAGGAGGCATACGGCAGGCACTGAACAAAATTACTTTCCGTCCATACTTATCATCACCTAGGACAGAAATGCTACATATCACAACATATAGCACAAAGCAAGGAGTGCCATAATAAGAAAGCAATGAAGCTACCTTAGTCATATGCGCATTTTCAACTCAGAAGTAAAAACTGCTACATAACATTTGCTTGTACAAAGTCCCTGTACAATTTGGAGATGGCTAACATTTGAGATGAACCAAATGCCCTAACAGTGAAAGGTGGAGGAGTGATTTTTTTTAAAGAAAAGTGATAAAGAAAATGGTAATCCTGGGCCTTGAGAAGTCAATGTGGATTTGCTTTCTTTAACTCAACTTAGGGAACATCCACAGCATTATCATGACAAATATTTGTAATTCCAAAGCAAAGAGAAAAAAACAACATTCCCAACACACGGTCTGAAAAGAAGTAACTGATTAATTTACAGGGCAGTATTCTTGCTGTACTTTTTCCCCAGTGCATCCAATCTCTCAGCATCTGCTGTTCCTGTGTATTTTGAATGGAAAAGGAAAATCCCCACTAGGAAGCAAAGCAAACAAACTAAAAACCATACAATAACAAACTGCCCTCAAGTACTATCAACTGAAAAGCAAACCAGCAGACTGCAGAGTCACAAGAACTTCTGCTACTGACTTATAATATAATACATATTATATAAAATAATCATTAATGTTTTTTTGCAGCCCAGAATCATGCAGATGACTAAGCAAGTGTGTGGCAACACTGTCTTAGACATAACAGACCAATGGGTATCTGATTATAAGTTTTCTCCAGTCTTTTTTTCATTACTAGCAGATTACATCTAATATGAAAGTTATATCATCAACAGAAGCCTTTTAAGCAGCCTATAACTAAAACAAAGAATACTGTTACCAGGAGGAAACTTCAGAAACAGAGGTCTTGCCAGGTGATAAGAAGGTGAGTTGGGTTTTTATCAAAACAACAGAAAGGCCAATGAATATGATTCTGCACAGACAAGGTTTAATCTGCTGTTTAGAAACTTAGTTGCCGTTATGTATCTATTGCAATATATAATAAAACTGTAGAAAGTTAAAGATCTTAGGCTTCTGAGTGAAATTACTTATTTCCCAAACAACTGCGTTTGACAATCTGACTTTTCCTGTGATACAACACAACAATTTTCAGTTTGAACTAGCCCCTACCTAAATCACCTTTTCTCAGACAAGCAAACCTATGCATGTGAAAGAGGAATTCTCCCCTGTGGGAGCAAAACTGGGCCTTTCTGCACAGGAGGCTGAAACTATATGCGTTTTCTTGCTGTTTAATGTTTTAGCTATCATCATAATGGTATATAAATGGTTAAAGAAGATACAATTTTCCTGCCATACAGATTTTATTTTGATTACTTTGATTTTACTCTATGATTACTTCACATTCATAGGGGAGGAGCATTTTGTCTTTTTCTTTAATTAAGTGTATCTGCAACTTCTACTGTATATATTGCTGTGACAAATGAAGCTCACTCATGACTGATACAAACCAAAATACAATGCAAAGTATTACTAAGGCCTATAATCATCTTAACTGTGTTTAGATCACATTTCTGGAAATACTGAAATAATTAATACATGTTTAGCAGCATTACTTTGCAAAGCTTCAAATGACGCAAACTCCTCCACAAGAATGTCTCTCTACATACTAGGTATACAATACATCTGGAACAATGACTAAGCAAGGGACAGTTTCATGTAAAAGTGATTAGGGAAAAAAAGAGGAAAATTGTACCAGATGAGATAAGAGGTAAGAGCTACATATGGACTCATTTGAAATAAACATTGTTTATGTAAAGGACGGATGCAAAATAGCAGCTACAAATGGAACCTGCAACTAGGTTGGAGTACTCACTGTTCATGATTCCATCATTCCATTTTCCTCATTCCCCATTTTTCTATGCCTTCTACCCAGAGTTCAGCATCATTCCATGCCTATTAAGTATTTGTCCTTATTAGCTTGTATTTGGAAGTCCCCCTCCTCCTAAGGTTTTTCTTTTTCTTTTCTTTTTTTTTTTTTGTACTTTTGCAAACATTAGGATTTGCCATTCAAGCACATGATGGTAGAAGGCACTTGTGACAAAATGGCACCTAAGAGAGACATAAAACCAGGACGGCAATCCAGAGCTAATCTGGAACAATTATACACAGCTACAGCCAAGTCACAAGACCAACATCCAACAGTTTATCCCATGGTTGCCCAAAAGCAAAGTACCTAAGAAACATCCATGTAGTTCCCCACAAATTAAATGACTATGAAAGAGTACATACAGTGGTACCTCGGTTCACAAACTTAATTAGTTCCGCAACTCTGGTCGCAACCCAAATTGGTCACGACCCAAATCAAATTTCCCCACAAGGTTCAATGTAAATACGGTTAATCCGTTCTGACCCCTCTGAATTTGGTCACCAACCGATTTTGGTTGCGTCCCAAATCAAATTTCCCCATAAGGTTCAATGTAATTACGGTTAATCCATTCTGAACCATTTTTTTTTTTTTTAAACCACAAAAATATGACACAAAGTACAGTACGAAGAGAGAGAACGCTAACCTTGCTCGATGCGACTTCTGGCGTGGAGGACAGGAAGGCGGGTGGGGAGGCGGTTATTGCTTGGAGGGAGAGTCCCCCTCCCTACAGGAAGCCACGACCACGTGTCACGGCAGGGAAAATGGCTGCGGATCCTGTTCGTCACCCGATCTGGCGTTCGCAAACGGAGGCAAAATTTTGCGAACTGAGCTGTTCGTGACCCGAATTGGTCGTGAACAGAAGCGTTCGTGACCCGAGGTACCACTGTATATCCAATGTATGCACTGGAGTAGATTGCAGATGCTCTTAATAGTTTACTGGGATAACATCGTTTTGCAGCTAATACAATACAATGGAACCCCTCTATGATTTTTTCATCTTGCATCTATTTCAATGAAGGCAGATACACTTCTCTGTTCTGCAGGATGGTATACTGTATATTATAGGCAAAGAGAAAAGTTCCTTTAAAAAAAAGTTGCAAAAAAGATTAGTCCCACCACTAGTACAGCAGTGTTTCTTAGCTTATAAACCATACATTTTTTTCAGAAACAAAGCATGAATATTATTTTTCTTTGAAAAAGTGGTTGTTTCAATGTGAATTTATGAAATGAGAACTGGTAACGGGCTTTAAATATGGTCAGGTTAATACTTCTGGTGTGGAATTTCACTACCCACTCACAATGAGGAAACATTCTATAATCGTCTAGTCCTCTGTTGACTAATCTGACAAAATGGGCTAGTAAAAAACATAGAACAATCAAAAAACATCCCTAAGTGCAAGATGAAGTTATACAGTCTACTGCTCTACAGCAGCGTTTCTGAATGGTAATAGAAGACTGTAATAATAATAACAACAGATAACTAGGCTGCCACCTATTTGTGTTATCAGGATGCAGCATATATAATTAGAGTTTAAATTCAACATTTTGAGTTTTGAATTCAAGAGTGGAAACTAAGTAAACACAGAAAAGGCTGAATCTTTTGGAAACTGTTCATAGACAATGATCTCCATCTCCGACTTTTAATTTTAGAGGAAACCCAATTCCCAACTCTTAGAAGAATCAAGATCAGTTCAAAAGCAAAGCATAATTATACTCATTTTCACAGCTTCCTGGTTACCCTAACAAAGCGTTCTATAACATTTTTCAAAGCAAAGGAGGAAACCTAATAACTTGATTACTTCCAACTTGTCTAATGTCAACAGGTTAATTACTATTGTGTTTTAGTTTTGAAACTTTAAAAAATGGCTATCATTTATGAAGTATAGACAACCCATTATACCATAATATGTGCACTAATACTAACAAATATTTCTGTATGACTCAGGGAGAAATATTTCTGATAACTGAATTCAATATGTAATGAATAATAAACAAGGATTAAATTCCCATTGTTCCAAAGCATGTGTACTTTAATAAACATGAAAGCAGCTGCTCAAACCCACATGAAACTGAGTTGTTGAATTTTGATTTGAATGTTGAATTGTAAGAATATCACATTACACATCAGAAACTCCTCTGTGCACTTAGAAAATATGTCACTGATAAACAATATGGACCTGCAGTCTCTCTCACACTATCTTCAAGTAAACTGAAATGTTTCTAGGGCTATGAGTTATTTCAAAATTGTCCAGGATACTTAAAATTCAAGCAACAAAGCCAATGTCAAATAAAGTTTTTTTATAATGCGTGAACCACTCTGAATCACACAGCCCAGTTTCTATGCAAATCTACAGTGAAAACTCCTTTTTAACTGAAGACCAAGCTTAGCAATCAGATATGTTATGCTATCATACAGCAAAAAAGTGTAAAATATACCAGGTTACAATACAGATGGAGATTTTAAAATTACTTTTGACATGGAAGCTCTTCCTGGACACACATTATATTGTTTAAAGTACACTATAGGCCTTTTTTTTTTCTTCTAAAAATTCTTTAGTTACCAAGTCAGCCATACTTCTCAAGCTGAGGTTCTTTCCATGAATAAAGACCTAAATGAGTATAGAAGCAACATATTATTTAAAAAGCATTTCCTCAAAGGAAATTTCAGAATGCAGGAATGACCTGATCAACACTGATGGCTGTATTGTTACAAGAACCACAATAAAAATTGTCCTTCCTCCTTTTAATGCACAGTCTAGCTGACAAAATAATGCTAAAAATAGGATACTGAAATGAACTTGGTTGTAACTGATAAAAAATTCTAAGCAATGGCAACTAGGAAGCTCACCACTAGCAAACTTGAGAAGCCAGTGTGTTGCTATATAGGTAGGCCCTGGGTTAAGAACGCCCAGTTTAAGGACAACCCATAGTTAAGAATGGAGCCTATCATAGCAAAATCCACGTTAAATAAACATTAGTTTGAATTAAATACACAATGGTTCAAGTTAATTACACATTTACTACTTGTACTTATACGGCTTACATACAAATTCGACTTAAGGACAGACCTTGGGAACGGAACTCATTCTTAAACTGGGGACTAACTGCACCTAGGTAATGCAGGTATGAGAGTATTGTTAGGCTAAAGATGAACAAGATTAGAAATAGGCAAAATATTTAACAGCTCTGGGAGCTTTCTTTTCTGCCCTTCTTGATGACAGTGTCTTTCATTCTGCTTTCAAAAACATAAATATGCCTTAAGAAAAGAAGAGGTAATGGCTACATTTACAAATTTTTAAATGGTAATTGCCAATTTTTCAAAATTGTATTAATCAACCAACCAAGTCTGTATAAACAGGTGAAAATAAACATATCCCTATAGACATTGGAGATATAATCTTCAAGAAATGTAAGCCTATGACTATTTACAGGAAGAGATGATAAAAATGGAAAACCCATGGAATAAACAGATCTGAAGTAGATTTGGAAGAACGTAGCAATCATAGCATTCACATTGGTGGTTCTAAAAGAAAGTGCTCAAGGTAGTGCCAAAGCACAGAGGATTTAAAAAATGCAAATTTTCTAGATTTCAGGAATCAGTTTTGATAAATTTAGTGATGTCACAGCAAAAAATCAAATAGGCACTATCTCTTCCTCCAGAATTTCAAATTAAAAGAAATGGTAAATTAAATAAATTTTAATTACAGAAGAAACTGTCCCCACAAAAAGTTTCAGAATGGGAAAGTTAGCAGTACCTATTTCCTAATGGGTAGAGTACTCATCACCATCCAAGAAAAAAGAAGTTAACAGATGAGAATAGAAACACCCAACATAAGCCCACCAGCTGATGTCCACTGCAGAGCTCTGCCAGGAAATTTCAAAGTCCCATATTCAGTTTAGAGAGGTTATGAAAGTAGTATGACCAAAATGGCTGTATCACCAGTTGAGAAGAGAAGCATGGCTGCAATCTACTTGGCATAATGCACAACAAGTGAACTTTGAGGTCTGGGATGCAGCCCTCAGCTTCACAGAATTTGGGCTCCCTTGAGATAACCCAGCCACAGGCCACAGTCATGCTAAAGAATACCATGATCTTAAATGCCAATGACAAGAAGACTAGGCACTTTACCTACCTGGCTGGGCCCCATCAAGTACACCCTGCCCTGGAGGAATAGAAACAAAGTTAAATTATGCTAAAAGAACAAGTCCTTTTAGCCAAACTAACTCCTTGGATTGATGAGAAAGGTTGGAATAAAATCTACATGCAAACACAAAGACACACAGAGTATCGAAACATTCCTGTTTTTTTGTTTCCTGTTGCTACTGTCTTTAAAAAAAAAAGATTACTGTTCCTTAATAAATCTAGGAGATACCATTTTCCAGACTCTCCAAATCGAAATAAACACTTTTTGTTGCATTCCACTTTTTTCTATACTAGAGGGAAACACCATATTTCTGGCTGACACAATAAAGTCTGGCTTTTTCAGACTACAAAACTTATTTAACATAAAGATGCTCTTGGAATGTCTCACAAAGTCTGACTTCTTTCAGTCACTGAATTTCACTTAAAAAACATGAACTGAAAACAAGTTTAAACTCAAGATATTCCTATGTCCTTTTCATACTCCTTTTATAACAGGATACTGTAGATAAAACATATAACTCAAAGAATCACCACTCTTTTCACTTCCCTTGCATATTTTGAAACGCAGGGTAACTGATCACATACGCAGCAATCTCAGTTTTTTTAATTTCGTGTAACCAAAATCTATTCAGGAATAACCAATCTCCCATTATCACATTAATATCCAATAAAGCTGATACACACAGCATAGCAGAAACTAGTTGCAAGCTACCAAAAACAAACAAACAAGCATGCTATTCTTGGAAGAAGAGACTAACACTCCAAGAAAAAGTTCTAAAGTAGTGTTCTCCAATCTAGAATCCTCTAGATATGTGTGAGCCACACTGGCTGAGGAGCATGGGAATTGAAGTCCAATAAAACTGCAGGGCTCTAGAGGATCTAAAAATTATTGCTGAAATATACTGTTGTGTATGCTGAAAAGAGTGAATATCCTTTGAATTACAACTTCCTTGTTTTATCACAGCTCACTATCTCAGCCACACTTCAGTCTGATATTTTATATTTACTTCCTTGCTCTGACCTCTTCCTTAATTGCCTCTAACTTGCCACTTAGTTGTTCTGTAGCAACTCAGTCCTGACCTTAGAGAATGGTCCTTGCAGATTATGCAATGGTGCTCTATGCAAATACAGAATATGAGCTCATCAAACAAGAATGTTTCTAATTTTAGGTAACCACCTGCCTGAGAACTGGGGCCAAGATTAAGTTGTCCGTGGTTACGTTTAGTGACTCTCTGCTATCTATAAATTCCTGGATTCTTTTAAATTTATAAGTTGAATGTACTACAAATGACAAGGCTAACACCAGATATGTTTTTCAAGAGATTCTCAGTAAAAGATTCAAATCCTCTCCAAGGATCTCTAAGTAGAGAATTCTGTATCTTCATTTTCTGTCACCATCTTTATCGCTAACCAAATTGCTTCCAAAGTTTTGTGTGCAGTTCAAAATTTGTCTTTATGTAGTTTATATTGTCTTACATTTCCACTGTCAAAGACCAGGTGAATTTTATAGGCAATGTAACCTCTCTCTCTCTTGCTTCCACCATCTCCTTTCCACTGTTGGAACTATTCATACAGAACAGTTTTAATTTAACCAGGAAACTAAAATATAAATTACTGCCCAGCCAATCAATGTTTTCTGGCCATGGAGAAAGAAGAACCACCGCAACACCAGTTCTTCCACTCCCAAACCCCATAGCCAATGAAGAAGAATACCATGATCAATTGTATCAAAAGTTGTTGAGAAGTCAAAAATAACCAGGATGGTTGCACCAGTATCCCAGCTCCACCAAAACTTATCAACAAGTATAATCAATACTATCTCTGTACTATGCCCAGCCTGAAACTTGATTGAAATGAGTCCAGACAACTACTTCTTCCAGGGCCCTATGGAACTGTAATCTGACCACCTTCTCAACAACCTTAAAAGGGAAGGTTGGAGACTGGATGAAATTTGTTTTCAAAAAGGGAAGGTTGGAGACTGGATGAAATTTGTTTGTTCCCCCTTTTTATTGCATTGTTATAAATCTTGATACATTGTATTGTTTCAATACAGTGATGTTTATATGATTAGAGATTAGAGATTATTAACATTCTATTATTTAGATAGCTTAAAGTATTAAAAATAGGGCAAGGAAAGAAAAAATTCTATCAGTATTAATTACAATTTAGGATGCCAATATTACAAGCATAAAATTATTTGGCTTTTTCATCCAAAATTAAAGATAACATTAAAAAAAGAACCACTGCAACTCACATCAGGGTATGGTTTATATAATAATGGTTTTGATCTTAAGCTAATTACTTAATATTAAAATCTCCACTGTATTATTATCTATCCATATAATATGTTGATAAAAGGGAAAAAAAGGTAGACTAAGCAAATTTAACAAAAGTTAAAATATCTAAAAAGTAGAAATGAAGAAAGAAAAAAAAGAAAATAATAATAATAAAAAGAACTATTGGTTTCTGACCCTCCTCCCTTTATATACATTTACTAATTTGTGATATTTGTGGACATTCAGGCCCCCTTAAAAGCCAGACTATAAGTAGTTATATTTACCATGCTGCATGATGTGTTTTATGTATGGGAACCATTCTTGCTTAAACTGGATGAAAATTATTGAGAACTGTTGGGTTCAGTGATGGCTTCTTAATTAGGGTGTGCACCACCACCACATTCAAGGCAGACAGAAACACCCCTTTCTCAAGGAAGAATTTATCCCACATGGATCCAAACACACATCATCCCCTGGGAGGCCTTTACCAATCAAGCGGGCATGGATCTAACAAACAAGTGGCCAGATTGACAGCTATGAGGATTCTGTCCACTTCCCCAGAAGTCACAGCATCAAATACTTTCCAGGTAACAGGACAAGACAGTGCCTCTGTCATCTCAACAGGATCTGGCCAGTTGGAGTCTAATTCAGAGCAGATCCAAGCAACTTTATCCACCAGATGCATAGAATAATCCCTACAGTAACTCTGTAGATATTCCTGTGACCTGTTTCTTCCCAACAGGGAATGGGTCACCTTAAATATGGCTACCAGCCAGCTATCTGCAGATAAGAGTATAAAAATTACTGTTTTGCAGCTCTTAGTGCTACAATGTAATCCCTAAAATGGGCTCTTAGACTTGGTCAGGTTCACTCTTTGTCTTTTTCCAATGACACTCTAGGTATCTTTTCTGTTGTCTCATCTCCCAAAGTTCCTCAGAAAATCAGGGAACCCTATGAGACTGACAGAGAGAGGCTACATAGGACCAATCTAATCCAAAGCCCTTGTTACACAACCATTCCAAGCAGATATCAAGCCTCAGTCAATTTGCCTATCAAAAACCTAGGAAAATCTCAAGCTCTCTCTGAAACCCATCTGGCTCCTCTTAGGCCAGACCAATAAAATTGGCCCTACCTCCCTACAGGGGTGGGGTGGGGGGAGGGAAACCATACCAGAGAAAAGCAATCAGAAAGTGATCTGGCCATAAGAAAGGACTGGCAGAAATACCCTTCACCTTCAGATAATATTCCAACTGTCCTGAAATAAAAACCAATTCTAGTGTGTGACCATCTGTGTGTGGGGGGAGCTCAATAACTTGGGTCAGGTCCATGGTTGCCATGGTGGGCATGAACTCCTGAACCACATGAGGTCAATTTAAAGTCTCCCAGAACTATCAGTCTTGGATACTCCATGGTCAGCTCAGTGATGGAATCAAGTAGCTCAAACAAGGATGTTGCTGTACAGCACAGAGACTGGTATAGCAGCAAAAACCAATTGTTCCCTACAGTTCAGCTTCAATGACAGGATCTAAAATCCAGTTATTTGCAACACAAAGCCTCTGAAAGCTGTCAGGGCTTCCCAGATGACAACTGGGCTTCCCAGATGACAACCCTCCCCAGCCCCATGCCTGGGATTGTAAGAGGTGTAAAACCTGAAACCCAGGTGGGGGACATCACCCTCCAAGCCCACCCAAGTTTCGGTTTTACATGCCAAGTCAGTTGCCTCATTCTCAATAAAGTCACAGATGACAGGAGTGGTACACAATGATCTCGCATTTGACAGCACCAGCCAGAAAGCAGGACAAAGTGGTAACCAGACATCAAGGCTGAATACTGGGAGCTGAAAGGGGAATTGGTATCAAATGTAAATAAAGTTTTAATGTTCCCTTTCTACTTCAA